>NC_133338.1:49012924-49612924 GCF_030506205.2 Paramisgurnus dabryanus
GTCTATCTATCTATCTATCTATCTACTGTATCTATCTATCGTATCCATCTATCAATCGCATGTATCGTATCGTATCGTATCGTATCGATCTATCGTATCTATCTGGTTCCAAGGAAATGCTTTAAATTTGTAAAACTTTAAACTTTCTCATTATAAAGGGTTACATGGCGAAAAAAGGGCACAAAAGGAAAAATTGGACGGAAAGATGGTTTGAACTGCATCTAACATACATCTCATATTATGTGAATGAAGACCTAATAGAGCAGAAGGGATGTATTTTACTGGATCGTAACTGCTGCGTTGAGGTACAGTTATTTATTGTTACATTTACCTATTTGGGAGATATTTGGTTATTTTTATTTCTTTTTTTTTATCTTGAGTGACTAATAATGCTACATTAGAGCTATAAGGACATTGCCAGTGTCACAAAGCAACATCAAATGTCAACTAAAGCTGCTGAGAGCAGAACTGTTGAGAGAAGGTCTTTTTCTTTAATACATATTAAAAAAAAAAAACAATTGCTACTATTTCAGATTGATATAAAGAGATAACTATTAAGGCATTTTTATACAACGGTAATTTTGTGCTTCTTCAATCTGATTGGCTGAGAGCCTTTTCAGCAATGCAATATTCCCTCAGTATTATCAGTAGGTTGTACCCTAATAGTAAGGTGACCAGATGTCCCTGTTTTATGGGGACAGTCCTGTTTTTTTGATGTTTTGTCCTCCACAAACCCACAACAATAAAAAGATTAAAACATTTAAAAAGGTTTTGTTCCCGTTTTTGAATTCATAGATATACGATTTCAATGATATTTTGACTATGACCAAATTAGCACCGTCTATATGCCACTATACCAACTAGTTTTTAGCACACATCCTGATGGATATATGGTATTATAAGCAGTGTTGGGGAAAGTTACTTTTAAAAGTAATGCATTACAATATTAAGTTACTCCCAAAAAGTAACTAATTGCATTACTTTGTTGCTTTTCACGGAAAGTAATACTTACGTTACTTTTAAGTTACTTTTGCATTACTTTTTCTTACTTGGCTGAGGCTTGATCTCTTTAAGGCCTTGTAGGTGTTTTTATGACTAAGACGTTCTGCCTTCAGAAATGGCATATTTCATCGCAAAAATGTCAAGCTTTGGTCTGCCATCTCCGTTTCTGACTTAAAATCTTCCCGCTTAGGCATGCACGCATAGACTGTGTAATTCTACGTGACTATGTTCAGTTTAATTCAGTACATAATTTATTTTTATTTAAGAGAGTAACTCTCATTACTTTTTAAAAAAAGTAACTCAAATATTAATGTTTACATTTATAAAGTAACGCGTTACTTTACTCGTTACTTTAAAAAAGTAATATTATTACGTAATGCTCGTTACTTGTTATGCGTTACCCCCAACACTGCTTATAACCGCTCTTGCACTCTTAAAAATAAAAAAAATAATAAACTTGGTTTCATAAATTGAGCTTTATTTTGACAGTCTGCTCTGTCTTTTCAGTCCCTACCAGAAAAGGATGGAAAGAAAAACCTCTTTCTTATAAGATGTGTCGAAAAAAGTTTTGAGATCAATGCACCAGACAAAAAGACTAAACAGGAGTGGATTCAAGGTATAACACGCGTACCGGTTACATACCAAAAGCCAAACAGCTGGAGGTTTACTGTGTTTTGATTTGTTTGTTTTAGCCATCCAGGACTGCATCGTCCGCATAAGGCAGGGCCTTTCCTCCGCACCCCGAGAGTCCAGACAGAGACGCAAAGAGGAAAGAAACAGAATGAGAGCTGAACAGGAAGCCATGGAGAGCCGACTGAGACAACTGCAGCTCGCCAATGAGACCAAACAGGCTAAACTGGAGGCCATGAGTAAGGTACTGCTGCCTTCCTTTGGGTCATTCATCCTTCTGTTGCTATACCTGCCCGTATGAAAATGAATCATAGTTTAATTATAGTAAAATGTTGTAACCATGTTTTTGCCATTTGTAAAACCATGGTTAAACGAGTAAACTTAACCCAGCATAGATTTATTTATAATCAGTGTTGGGGGTAACACATTACAATTAACGTGCATTACGTAATAATATTACTTTTCTGGAGTAACGAGTAAAGTAAAGCATTACTTTATAAATGTACACATTAATATTTGAGTTACTTTTTTAAAAAGTTTAAGTAATTAGATGTAAAAAAACAATTTTCTGTATTAAACTGAACGTATTAACAGTTTCAGTAAGAAATGGAGATTTTTGTGATGGAAATATACAATTGCTAAATGCAGAACTTCTCAGTCATAAAAAACAACTGGAAAATAAGAAAAGTAACGCAAAAGTAACTTAAAAGTAACGTAAGCATTACTTTCCATGAAAAGTAACTAAGTAACGCAATTAGTTACTTTTTGGGGGAGTAACTCAATGTTGTAATGCATTATTTTTAAAAGTAACTTTCCCCAATACTGTTTATTATAACCAAGGCTTTGAACCGGTTCACGGAACGAAAACCAGAAACTTTTGATGTTTTGCAAGGAACAGAAACGAAACCAGAAACTTTCCAAAAATATATGTTCCGAAACAGAAAGTTTTTTTAAATAATGGTTACCGGTTAATACCGTTATTTTTTTCCGTTCTTTGACAAGATTTTTGTCTTATATGACTCGGTAAACTTCACTTCCAGTCGTCGTTCACTCATCGGAGAAATGAGAAGCTTGCCACCATCTAGTAGCCTACTCAAGCCCAAGTCTCTAATGCTCAATCATAAGAGGTTAATATTGTAGGCTACCAAGTATCTCAAGATGTTTGTTTTTAATACTAATTAGTGGACTAATTACAGATCACGACCCACACTTCGGCTCGCATGCGATTTCGCGGAATAATACGCAAATTTAAATAGGGTGAAAGTTGATAATTTGCATGTGTTTTAAAGGTTTGCGAATATTAACACTTAAGTGATTTTAAACAATTTAACCACAAAAATCCGCTTAAGTGTGCAATTTTCTGTATGCACAGACGCATATGCGGTTGAATGTGTCCGGTCCAACTTCGCCCTTCAAAGATAAGAACTCTTGATGTATAAACTTGAGAGAGAGACACTACTGTGTATCATACCGTAATCCATTAAAATACATTTGACGAATAAAACACTAAAAAACAACATAATTTTAAAAAACAAGTGAAATTTAAAGGACAAGTTCAGTATTTTACCCTTAAAGCCCTGTTTTCAGATGAAATAGAACGGTTTTTACTGAAATTTCGACAGATCTTGTATCACCTCCCACCTCTATAATGGGTTTAATGGTGCACTGGAACAATCCTTTCTAAAATGCATTAAACTTTCATTTACAAAGACGTGAAACTCACCGAGTGGTCAGGGGTTTTCCCTGATATGCTCACACAAAAATCGCTGCAAAAGATGCTTTCCAACAGGTTTTATCGTAGTTTTATCCAACTCCATTGACTTGTTGTGATGTGCTGTGAGGTACGGTATTACTCCGCGCCGGGAACTTTGTTTTTATACTTGCAATTGGCAAAGGTGGATTATCGCCACCAACTGGGCTGGAGTGTCTATTATTCAAGCTCTCAATGGAAGAATATACGGGTGTGAGGCGTTTAAAAAAATAGGTCCACAAGTTTACAACGAATGCTAAAACAGCTGTTGGAAAGCATCGATTGCAGCGATTTTTGTGTGAGCATATCAGTGAACACCCCTGACCACTCGGTGAGTTTAACGTCTTTGTAAACGAAAGTTTAATGCATTTTAGGAAGGATTGTTCCAGTGCACCTATACAGTCATTGTAGAGGTGAGAGGTGAAAAACAAACACCCGAAAATTCTCGGGGCAGCCGCATATGTCGAAATTTCGGTCAAAACCGTTCTATTTCATCATAAACAATATGAAAACAGCGCTTTAAGTGTAAAATACAGAACTTGTCCTTTAAGTTTAATCTCCATAAAAGTTTTACAGACAGCCCAAATTTTTCCTAGTTTTGGCCTAAACGTCTGGCGGTGTTTAGAGACGTCTTTAAAAAGCAAAATTACTTGCTGGGCAGGGATGGTCCCTGTAAAATTCAATGTCAAGTGGTCACAAGAAATGTTTCAATACACATTAATACCAGGTGCTAAGGTAAATCTATCACATCCAAATACTTGCATCCACATCATTTGACCAGAAATAAACAAATACAGTGGCCTTCTGAGAGGTTTTAATGGTTTTAGTAATGTGTTGCTAGTAAGATGTTTTTCCTCTACTGACAGTTTCCTTTTTTGGTTTTATGTCATTCACTTTCATTGTGTCTGTTAAACACAGTAATGTTAACAGTAGTCTGTAGAGAAAAGCTGTCTGAGGTTTCACATCCACTGTTCATTTGACTGAAATCATTAAAGGGATAGTTCGGCCAAAAACGATATTAAACCCATGATTTACTCACCCCCAAGCTGTCCGAGTTGCATATGTCCATCGTTTTTCAGACAAACACATTTTCGGATATTTTAGAAAATATTTTAGATCTTTCTGTTCATTAAATGTAATGTCACGGGGTCCAGCAATAGTCCACGACCTTCAAGTCCAAAAAAGTGCGTCCATCCTTCACAAATTAAATCCAAACGGCTCCAGGATGATAAACAAAGGTCTTCTGTGGGTAATCCGTGCGGTGTTGTTGTAGAAATATCCATATTTAAAATGTTATTAACGTTATAAACTACCTTCCGGTAGCGCCGCCATCTTGGAGTGATCCGCATTCAGGATGAGAGCTTACGCAGCGTACAGAGTTTCTCTGCTGCTGCTCTGTGCCCCCACCCTCCGAATTTGTCATACGTCACTAAGAAAAGTGCGTACACTACGCTAATACTCTCTCCTGAGTCTAAGATGGCGGCGCTACCGGAAGGTAGTTTATAACGTTAATAACATTTTAAATATGGATATTTCTACAACAACACCGCACGGATTACCCACAGAAGACCTTTGTTTATCATCCTGGAGCCGTTTGGATTTAATTTGTGAAGGATGGACGCACTTTTTTAGACTTGAAGGTCGTGGACTATTGCTGGACCCCGTGACATTACATTTAATGAACAGAAAGATCTAAAATATTTTCTAAAATATCCGAAAATGTGTTTGTCTGAAAAACGATGGACATATTCAACTCGGACAGCTTGGGGGTGAGTAAATCATGGGTTTAATATCGTTTTTGGCCGAACTATCCCTTTAATGAGTTTTTTATTTTAAACTTACGACCCCTGTTCTTCCATGCACTAAAATTCACAGATCTCACTGAAGTATTTAAAATGATAAATGTGTATTTTTTACATAACGTTATTTTTTATATCTCCAAATGCAAATGTACTTCTGGACACCTGCAGAAACAGAACTCCTGTGCAGTGAAGCACACTTCCCGTATATGACTGCTATTTAAGTTACCACTTCCCGTTTAATGTCTGGTATCTCAAAAGGTTATAGTTATTTTCTTGAGGCATGTCTCATCAGTGATTCCATAACAAGTAAATATAGTTTTTCCTTTATATAAGAAGACTACAAAGTTATATCCTGTCTTTTGATTTCTGACATGATCTTCAATGTTACAATATAAAGATTACATTTACATTTGGTAAAAAGCATTTAAAAGTGCAATCAAGGAGTTTTAGCAGCATCTAGTGGGGAGATTGTGAATTGCAACCAATGGCTCAGTGCAAAGGTCACCCATCCTTTTCGAAATGCATAGTGAAGCTACGGTAGCCGCCACAGGACAAACACGTCATTGTCTGAGACAACGTAGTGACAAAATGTGAGCTCTGTAGAGCAGTTTGTCCATTTAGGGCTACTGTAGAAACGGCGACTTCCATGTAAGGGGACCCGCGGTGTATGTAGATAAAAACGGCTCATTCTAAGGTATTACATCAATTTTCTATAAGATTTAGGTCAGGTGATTGACTGGGCCATTCAAGCAACTTGATTTTCTTTCTTTGCAACCCCTTCATTGTTTCCTTGGCCCTGTGTTTGTCCAACCTCTTTTCATTTTCAGTTTTTGGTAGATTTTTATCCAGAATGTTCCAGTACATTTGTCCATTCATTCTGCCTTCAATAATATGAAGTCCAGTACACCTTGCTGATAAGCAGCCCCAAACCATGATGCTTCCACCCCCAAACTTAACTGTTGGTATGGTGTTTTTTGGAGTGGTGGGAAGTGCCATTTCTTCTTCAAACATGGTGTGTAGTTCAATTTTGCTTTCATCTGACCATACTATAGTCTCCCAATAATCCACAGGCTTCTCCAAATGCTCTTTTGCAAACTTAAACCGAGCCTCAACATACTTTTTGTTCAGCAATGGAGTCTTGCGTGGTGAGCGTGCATGGATGCCATGGCAGCTCAGTGCATTGCTTATAGTTTTCTTTAAAACAACATTACCTGCTGATGCAAGGTCATCCTGAAGTTCTGCCCGAATGGTTCTTGGCTCTTGGAGAACCCTCCTGATTATTCTTTGGACTTCTTGGACAGGGATCTTACAAGGAGCACCTGATCGTGGCCGGTTTATGGTGAAGTGATGCTCTTTCCATTTCCGGATAATGGTGTCCACAGTGCTCACAGGAACATTCAACATTCTGGAAATGCTTCAACGATAAGATTACGAAGATCTTGAGAGAGTTCTTTGCTGTTACCCATCATGAGGTCTTTCCTGGGTAATGAGAAGCCTTTATAGGCCATCAATTAGGACTAAAGCAGCTGATATCAGTTAGTACTGATAGGGGGTAGGGTTTTTCTCTGAATACTTACAGATTTCAGGTGATCTCCTGGCTTTCTATGTCATTGTGCACCTTGTTCTCTTTATGGGCCCTATTTTAACGATCTGAAACGCAAGTGCGAAGCGCAACTCGCAAGTGAGTTTGTGGGAGGATCTTGGGCGCTGTTGCTATTTTCCCGGCGGGAGAAATAACTCTTGCGCCGGGCGCAAATCAATAAGGGGTTGGTCTGAAGTAGGTTCATTATTCATAGGTGTGGTTTGGGTGTAACGTCAAATAAACCAATCAGAACGCTATCCAACATTCCCTTTGAATGCAAGGGCGCAAGTTTCCATGGCGGGTTGCTATTATTATGACGGATTTACCAGGCGCACGCCAGGAGCGGTTTACAGCCGAGGAGACCGACGTTCTTGTAAGAGCAGTCAAAGACAGAGAAGTTATTTTGTATGGGGATAGGAGAAACCCGCCCAAATCAGCGTTGGTTAAACAGGCGTGAGAGGAAATAGCCACAGTCTCATCAGCTGGCATATCCTTGCGCCAAGCGCTACAATGATGTTAGGAGACGGGGGAATCCCAAGCTTGCCAGCATAAATCGGGCACGCCGTGTAACGGGAGGTGGATCTGCCTCTACACAGACACCAGCAGAGGACATCGCTGCGTCCACCCTCACCGCTGAAAGGGTTTGGGGGCTTTGAAATCGGACCCAAGAAACGCAAGCAAGGTCCAACCCCAAAGTACTCTTACAAATCAAGTTCATATACATTAAGGTTTCTTATGAAAACATTTTAATTATTATTTACATAAAATAAACGTAACACAGCCACACAACAAACTTATTATTATTAACTTATGAAAATATTTTAATCGTTATTTGCATGATAATTTTTTAACGCAGCCACACAATAAATAAAAACTATCACCACAATGCTCACCACTATGATTCCCCTTATCTCGTGTATTAATATTTTTTTGTGTAACAATTTATGATTTGCAAAAATAACTGTTGCGTCTGTGTAGATTAGATGCAAAGTGTATGCGCATTGTACATTATGGTCAAGCATGCGCCCTTAAAATAGCATAATGAACAACGCGCCACTGACTTTAAACTTTTTTTTCTGGTCAGTGGCGCAATTGTTTTTTGAAACTGCAAAATAGCATCAGGGATGGTTTGCGCCGGAACACGCCTCTTTTTTGCGCTGAACCGCCCAGGGAGCGCAAGTTCATTCCCTAGTTTGCCGACGTGCGTCTGTGAGGGAAAAACCAGCTGTGCGCCGGTGCAAAATACGAATGATACATGCGTCACTGACAAAGTCAATTGCGCTGGGTGCAAGATAGGGCCCTATGTGTTCAATACTTATTCCCGGTGTCATTTCACGTTATTTATTATGACTCAACTTGTATACTTAAATGTTCGGATTTCTTTGTATGATTTCAATATTTGGCTTGATGGCTACATCTGGTGGAAATTTTGTGACAATTAGAAATCCCCTTACTGATAAAAATGCTAATGTGTCAAATATTTATTTCCCCCGCTGTATATAATATAATATTTTTTTTTTGTGCTAATTTTGCAACTGGATATGAAGAGAGACAACTATAAATTCATTTTACACATCCAAGTTAAGGCTCTGTCCTTGTCAAAATTCTTTGTAAGGGTGCAATAGCACATTTTTTTTTACATTTATACATTTAACAGATGATTTTATTCAAAATTACTTACAGTGCATTACACTGTGTACCGATTTGATCAGTGTGTGTTTCCCCATGGGATCGAAACCCATGACCTCTGTGCTGCTCTACCAGTTAAGATACAAATTTTACAGATGAGATCAATTTTGTGCTAACAAACAGTTTGTCACAGCTGTTTAACCTTAGCTGAACCTGAACATTCCTTTAACATTAAGCATTGAATAAAGACTAGCTGTTATGTCATGCTTTTATATGTTTGCCCAAAACAGACAAAGAGTCTTGTGTTTGTGTGTGGTCTCAGAATCTACAGGAAGTTGCGGTGAAGGATGTCGTGGAAGAACAGAGAATTCAGACCCAAACCGACTTACTACGCCAATACAAAAGAGAACTGGAAAAGGAGAAACTGGTAACCAGCCCAAGCCCCTATCTATATACACAAACCCTATTATGTTCAGACTAAATGGCTACAGATGTACACAGAACGATGCTCTTTGTTGCACATCAGGCTCGAAGGCAGATGGAGGAGCAGGTGGTGGAAAAGTCCAATGAACTGGAGCAGCACTGGCAACGGCTGCAGGAACTGGAAGAAATGTACGTTCAACTGAAAGAAGCTCTGGAGGACGAGAGGCAGGCCAAACAGGACGAAGAAGCACTGCGCAAACGGCAGGCCAGGTAAACGCATGCAGACGCACATGCACTTCTGCCATGCAGGTGCGCAGCCAATGCAGAACGTGTCTGTTTTCTTGCAGGCTGCTGCAGGAGGAGGCAAACAAAAGACAAGAGCTCGAGCAGATTTACCAGCAGCAGATGACCATTTTGTCTCAGTCCCAAAAAGAGAAAGAGGAGCTGGAGAAGGAGCGGTCAGAGAAGGAGCGGGCACTGCAGGCTGCAAGGGAGCAGCTGGAGAGCCTGGAAAAACAGAGGCAGGGAGCGCAGGAGGAATACAAGGTATATTGAGCCCATATTGGTCGTCATTCTGATATTAATTACCATTAGTTAACATCACGGGCATACATTTAATCTACAATTGTACTGGTAAGGATATGAGTAGTACACAGAGAAAAGTCTAATATTCTCCTGAGACCCAGCAATAAATTTTTGTCCTCTGTAGTGGACATGAGTTTCAAAGTCAAGCACAATTTATTCAACCTATTTGAATCCTCCTGTCCTGTCAAGAGGACATCATGGGCTTTCTAGTAATACCATATTTGTGTTGATATATTTGTACAGAGCACACAAAGAAGTCAAAATGCTACATCAAATATCAGCTTGGATCAAATGTCTCATTTAAAACTCATAACCTTTAATTGCACGTTGTGGTGAAAATAAAATTGAAAACAAAAATGAATATTAAAATAAAATAAATGTAAAAATGTAATCAAATGGCAAAAACACTGAATCAAGATTGATGTAATTCCGAACATTAAAGTCCTGTTGTCCATTATAGTGGACATGTCATAAAATATAAAAAATAAAAAATGTGTTTTTTTTATTTTTTCCTGGATCTCAGAAGGATATTATTCTAAATAGCTATTTTGCAATGTTTTTAAAGTGGTTTACAATCAAGCCACCAATGAAATTTAAATCTAAATTTAAATGTAATGACTGTTAGCTATAGGCAGTGTTGGGTAAGTTAGTAATTAATTACTAGTTACTTATAACATCTTCAGTCATGTACTTAGATTACTGAACAAATTATTCTCTCCAAAAAGTATTTAATTACTCATTACTAATTACTTTCTAAATCCTATTTAGTAAACGATACAAAGATAGGCTTGAAACGGCTGGAATAATCATATAAAAGTAGACCAATTATTCTGATCACTAACGTCCAATTCTCACTATTAACTAACTATTAACTACTTTTGTCTCAATATACTCCTAAATTACAGCTTATTAATACTTAGTAAAGTAGTTGTTAAGTTTAAGTATTGGTAGGTATTGCGTAGGATTATGAATGTAGAATAAGGTTTTGCAAAATTAGGCATTAATATGTACTTTTTAACTATTAATAAAGAGTCAATATCTCAGCAATATTCATGCTATAACCAACCAGTTATTAGGAAGAATGGGAAACTACAATAGAGTAGTAACCATTACTTACAATTATTCTTATTACTGTAACTCCCCAAAGTATTTAAAGTGAGAAGGATACAAAAAAAAACATGCATTTTGATGTGAGACTTTAAACTTTGATGTTGAATCCACTATTGTATTACATATAATTATTCTACCGTCTATTTACAGTATTTAGTTCAATTACATCAGAAGTAACTGTAATTAAATTACCGGAAAAATGAGAGTAAAAACTTTAAGGAAAAAGTGATTAAATTACAGTAACTTATTACTTAGTAACTAGTTACACCCAACACTGGCTATAGGCTAGGTAATGTTATAATTGCTGACATAGCGGACTCTTGAAAAATACATAGGTTTACAAACACAATTATTTAAATTAGATATATCTTTATATTATTTAATACACATTGCTTTAAATTATAATTTTAGGGGGTACAACCCTTAGATGGGGGGACCTGTCCCCCCAACCCCCCTGGAATTTATCGTTCATATAGTTAACATGAACTAACAATGAACAAAACTACTACAGCATTTATTATTCCTAGTTTATGTTCAGCATTTACAAAAACCTTTTCTTTACCAAAAATGTTAACGGTTAACATAGTTAAATGCACAATAAACTAATGTGACATTAACTAACATGAACAAAGATGAATAAATGTTGTTAGTGTAATTAATGCTGGTAGTGAAATAAATAAATTGCAAAAAATATATATATATTAAAAAATAAAATATATAAAATGAATACAGTAAATAAACACTAATTTCCTGCTTGTTCAGTTTTGTTTTTGCTTCTGTTCTGATAATATAAAACTAGAAAAAGTTCATACTAAAAAAAAATTTATACAAATATTGATAGACCAACCTGTTCATATTGCTCTCACTACTGCAAACACAAGTGCATCTGTCTCTCTCTCTCTGTGTGTGTGTGTAAAATGACATTTTGGAATTGGCAACCAATGTAGGCAAGAAATTACTCTCTTACTTGGACTACAGCAAACACACGGATTGTAGGCAACACTTTACTTCCTCCGCCTGTTGACATTGACACCACCTCAGCTGTGCATTATTTTCAAATAATTCAACAGACCGGAGTGAATTATTTTGCTTATACCACAGTTATTACACCATAAGACATTGTTCAGGTGTTTGTTCAGGTGATGCGGCCCATCGTCCTTACATAAACCTAGACTTATTATACATTTGTATTAGCTTATGCATTTACTAATGTTAAAGGGATAGTTCACCAAAAAAAGAAAATTCTGTCGTCATTTACCTACCCTCATGTTTTTACAAACCTGTATAAATTTCTTTGTCCTGATGGACACGAAGGAAGATATTTTTTAGGAATGTTTGTAAAATGAAAATTCTGTGATCACAACCAAACCAATCAGAGGCCCCACTGACTTCTATTGGATAAAAGAATAATGGAAGCCAATGGGGCCTCTGATTGGTTTGGTTAAGATGACAGAATTTTAACTTTTGGGTGAACTATGCCTTTAAAAAATAGAACCTCATTATATACATTTTATTCCCCAGTCTATTTTTGTTTCATTATATTTAATTCCACACTGTAAAAATGGCTGTAATTATGCAGATGGTTGCCAGTAACTTACTGTAGAAGATAAAGACTGAAAATGTTTCATGTTCATTTAACTTTGAACAAATTGTTGCCAGTAAATAACATAAATGTAAAATCTACAGTAAGTTACTGGCAGCTAGTTGCCAGGAATTAAATATTGTATATTTTAGAAAAAAGGTTTTAGATTTAAATGACTACGTTTTGCTTTTTCAGGCAGTTGCAAAGAAACTGGAGCGGGCATCGAATATGACAAAGAAATGTAAACACAGAGTCAACGAAAGTGAGGGTCTCCTTCGGATCATTCAACCAGGTGAATATGTGTAACTCTTCAGTTAGTAAAAAAAATCACCAGATCGCTGTCTTAAACATATTTCATATACTTTTCAGGCGGCAAGGCACCCGGTAACATGACCAACTGGGGAATGGCAGCTTTCACTCAATCAGAACTGTTTCAGTTAGAGAAGAACTGGCAGGAGAACAAGAACAGACCAGACGATGGACAACAATAACTCCTGATGTGAACATTCATTTAACCATACAACAACCAAACGCCATAATTGTACCATTTAAAACAAATGAATGCATTTATAAAGTGCAACTTCAATTTTGCTGTGAAACATTTAGAATTGTTTTGTTATATGTGTGTAACTGGAACTGATGTCAGTGTGATAATGTACGGCTATATTTATTGCAAGGCAACAGTGATGTTATCTTTGTAGTGCTGTAAAAACTTAATGGTACATACAGTATATTCATATATGGTTGTGTCCACTAGATGTCCTAGTTGATACACATAAATTTGTCAGAGGATCAAATCATAACCATTTGAAAAACGCAGGTATGCAGTTCTGTTCTCTGATCAGCATCATACGCACCACTGATACATAACTGTGTGCAATTCATTGTCAACATTGCTTTTTAAACCTAACTTCAGTCAGTTTGGAATACAGCACACCTATAAAATACAGGACAAATGCTACATTTGTGGTTGGTGTGATCATTTATCTTTAAATGAATCTACATCCAGAATAGCTAGGTTAAGGTCCAGAAACTGAGAAATAATCTGTAAGTCTGATCTATGAATTCTGTGGCTTTTACTGAATTGAAATATTACTGCACCTTTAACCTATAACCCTGAATGAGCACTGGCCTTTCTATTGGTTAAGCATGAAACAGTTTTAATACCATCTAGCTTATACGGTAGGTTTATTTTATTTTTATACATTTTCTAGTTAACACACATACTACTGCATATACAGCCAAAACCCAGTTTATTCTGTGTTATTTTAGTTATAGTTATTTGTTGTAAGTTGTTTTTATTTTACCTCATTTCAGTCATGTGACCTTTTACGTCATGCCGCCATCTTGAGGACCTACCGAGTACCAGTAGGCTACTGACAAGCATTGGCTACCTTGCTACGATTTACGGATTTCTTATCTTTTACCGTCTATGATTCTTACGAATACAGTAAAGGACTACGAAAGACAACATGTCGCATCTCGACTGTCATGAACATAAACGCTACTTTAAAAAAATATATATGTTGATTAGGATGTGATGCCTACTCGATCCCTGATGCGTTCTTCCAGCCGCTGTCCGCTGCTACCGAACTACCCCTATTTTACAACACTAAGGCGGCGCGACACAACATGAAACTTTGCTCGAAGTATCACCTGGATCTCTACACATGAAAGCGAGCATTGAGAACATTGTTTGTGTACACAGAGTTTACTAAAAATAAAGGTTTTGTACAACTGACTTTGGCTGTTATGGTGTCCGCTCGTCATCTCTGCCAGACGTAAATAATCGATTTCCGAACGCGAATGAATGAATCTCATATGAGGCTCCTTTTTCAACTAGAAGGTCAATATTGTTTTTCACTTGCGACAAAACAACGAATTATCCGTGATTTTTTATGGAACTATGCTTTAGGAGATATCAATCTTTACTCTCCTCACTCCTTACGTCGCAATTGGAGATCGATACATCTTGACTGGGAAGAAGGCGGCAGCGGGCGCCAAATCATCCAAAGTCAGTTGTTCAAAACCTTCTTTTTATTTAACTCTGTGTTCACAAACAATGTTCTCAATGCTCGAGTTCACGTGTAGAGACACAGGCGATACTTCGAGCAAAATATGATGTTGTGTTGAGCCTTCTTAGTGTTGTTAAAACAGCGATATTGATGCTCACAGCATATTGAAGGCATAGCTTCTAGTTCTTTTGCTACCACTTCAGGTCCTCAAAATGGCGGAAGACAAGTGAGTGATGTCAGCTGATATTCTGTCCCTTACTTCCCCCCTTATTTTCTGGTCAATGTCTCTAGTTTATTGAATCAAAACTAACAAATCAGTTGATGAACTTCCCTCGAACTTAGTCCTGAAATGACACTCCTGACATGCATGCAGACAAACAAACATTTCATAAACCCTATTCCCAAAAAACATGTCCTTACAGCCAAGACCAGGCACACATTACACACAAAAGTGTCAAAACAAGCAGGTCTAACATGATGTCATGTCTGTTTCTGGAACGAGGCAGAAAAACAAGCTCGCATGCATCTTTGTCCTGTACAGTAGTTGTGCTATAGATGCAGAGACTGATGAATTATCAGACTTTATGATCTGTGGGCTCTAACAAAACAAACGATAGACGCCGAAGCCTTGATATCTCAGGCACGCTAAGGAGTGCATCGATGCAAACGAAATGTTTGGGGAGGGAACAGTTCATTCGTAGGGCAACTGTACAGGGCCAGAGATGATATGGATAACAGGCATGCTAGTTTCACTTGTGTCAGGTTTTTTGCATGATATAGACACAATATAGAAAACACACACACACACACACATTATTTTAGCAAAGATGATTGGGTCCCAACAGTATTCAACATTTCTCTAAAATTTTGCAGTTTCTTATGAAAAACGTGATGATGACTAAAACATAACCAAAATCATCAACGATAGACACGTGAAATTTTTCTTCACATGTTGGGTTTCGAAACCAACACTTCAACTTGGGACCCCCTTTTACTGGGACGTGCAAAGTGGATTCAAATTCAGATTGTTTTCCAAAATTGACTTGATGAGCTCATTGTTTCATGCTTGTCTTGGTATAAGGGTGGATGTTACGGTCCACAACAATGCAGGCTTAATGATGTCAGCACTTGAGTCTTCACAGATGAATGGAAACAAGTGGGCCAGTGAAAGCCAACTGTCTGCTGAAACAGGACAGATGGAAAGAGTTCTTCATGGCACCGCATATTAACCTTGGAGGCTCTTGCTCAACGCTTAATAAATTAATAGGTTGTACTTGGACTACATTACGATCCTTTCACGTGTCCCAAACAATGGCATGTCTATGATTTTAATAGGGTAAAAAAATAAACTGGCACAGTAAAACTAAATCTTTTTTTGTAAAATTAAACAGTAATAAATTGTTCCCGGAGACAATCAAAACATGTTGGAAAAGAGAATACACAGAGTTGTACAACAAGTAATAGGCATGACATGATGGTTTTCATAGACATAGAAAATATAGTTTAGGGCAAGTTGTTTCTTTTTCATTGGCTCAAGTTATAAAATATATACGTAAACCATTACCCTATTTTTTATTTGGATAAAGAAAAACATTTCTTTACCATTGAGCTATACATGAGGGTTCCCACATTGTAGATAACTTTACATTCAAGGACCTTTCAAGGACTTTCCAGGTCTAATATCCTTAAATTCAAGGACTAAATGTGGGGACACATTTCAAGTGAGAGCAAGGTTACATCGTGTTACCTTTAAAGATACATTGTTACAGTTCCCTTTTGAGGGAACTCGCGCTGCGTCACTGTGGTGACACTTTGGGGACACCTCCAGGGGTAAGTGCGCCTGAATGTGTATATCAAATTCAACCAATGGTGAGGCTTAACGACAAAGACAGGGTGACACGGGAGCCAGGAAGTATATCGCTATCTAAAATATTGCCAAAGACGGCGTTACAGGGACGCAGGAAGTATGACAAGGGAGACGCAGCGTCTCGTTCCCTTCTTAGGAAACAACAGTTACATACGTAACCCTAAACGTTTTCATGTGTCAAACACAACTATGCAAAAAAGCCTTTTGGTATGAATCAACATTCACATACAGAAGATATAAACATTTAAAGAGAACAGTTTAGCACATGTGCTTAAAAAGTCTAACATTTTTATGATATTATCCTACACTACGCAGGGAATATGGATTTTTTTCCTGAAAACTTCTTGCATAAAATCAATTCAAGCACTTTCAATGACCTGTATCTATGTATGTATATTTTCAAAAACTTCCCCAGATTCACAAATTTTCAAGGAATTCAAAAACCTGTGGGAACCCTGTAAACAGCTCTGAATAAATATTTGAAATCTCCCAAATTGTAGCAATCTCTGGGAATAAACATGTCTTATACTTTCACTATTATATATATACTATCTTTTAAAACAGTACATACTGTAGTAGTGTCCTGTTAGTGCATAGTGTAAGTAGGCGAATAGGGACACTATTAATAAACTGATGAGTTGAATCAGGTGTGAATCACTGTGATTCCGTTTCGGTAACAGGAAGTGGAATGAATGTGACCTATCTTTAGGACAGATGTGCTCCTCATACCAATGCATTCTGCATGCGGCCTACATGTAATCCCCAATCTGCATGCTGTTTTCACACTTGCATTGTTAACATTACTGATTTTTTTAGTCATCAAGCATTTGAACATCTGCTCCGCTTGCTTGTTGCCAATAAGAATCTGAAGTATTTCAGACAGACAAATGAACAATGAATAAACACATGTGGCCAATGCATGGACATTGTAAAAGCTTATAATGTTTCGACATATTCATATGAAATGTTGTAACTTGTATTGAAAGAGCATTTACTGTAGGAAGGCGGATATACAGTATTTTAGTCCTTAAAAGACAAACTATAATTATTTTAAAGCGTAAATTACTGAAAAAAAAAAAATTCCAAAGTTGTTCCATATCTGTATAAATTAAAAGGGACAGTCCACTTGTTTGGAAAATATGCTAATTTTTCAGCCCCCTAGAGTTAAACATTTGATTTGTATCGTTTTGGAATCCATTCAGCCGATCTCCGGGTGTGGCGGTTCCACTTTTAGCATAGCTTAGCATAATCCATTGAATCTGATTAGACCATTAGCATCGCGCTAACAAAATAACCAAAGAGTTTTGATATTTTTCTATTTAAAACTTGACTCTTCTGTAGTTACATTGTGTGCTAAGACCGACGGAAAATTAAAAGTTGCGATTTTCTAGCAGATATGGCTAGGAACTATAATCTCAATTTGCCGTGATAATATGGCTGCAGTAGGCACAATGATATTACGCAGCGCCTGAAAATAGTCCCCTGCAATTGAAAGTAATCAAGTGGACTATTTTCGGGCAGTGCCTAATATCACCACGCTTCCTGCGGCCATGTTACAGCAGCAAAGTCCTTGATTATTACGCCAGAATGAGAGTATAGTTCCTAGCCATATCTGCTTAGAAAATCACAACTTTTAATTTTCCGTCAGTCTTACTACACGATGTAACTACAGAACAGTCAAGTTTTAAATAGGAAAATTTTTACAACTCTCTGGTTATTTTTTAGCGCGATGCTAATGGTCTAATACTATGCTAAAAGTGGTACCGCCAGACCTGGAGATCAGTGGAATGGATTTCAAAATGGTAAAAATAAAATGTTTAACTCTAGGAGAGATGGAATATTAGCATATTTTAAAAAAAAAGTCAAACAAATTTGAACATTTTTTAATAACCAAGCAAATCTGGGGCACCATTGACTTCCACAGTAAGAAAAGATAATGCTATGGAAGTGAATGGTGCCCCATATCTGTTTGGTTATTAAATTTTTTTCAAAATATTTGTGTTCAGCACAACTATGAAAGTAATTTGAGATAACTTGAGGTAAATGATGGCATAATTTTCATTTTTCGTTAAACCCATCCCTTTAACAATCACGGAAACCCGTGACAACCACAAAGTCTCCTAAATATCCTATTTGTCCCATTCCAAGCATTCTGGAGGGATTCCCTCTTCCGCTCATTCCCTCTCTAATCCTCCCGTCCAGAAGGCATCTATATTTGGAGAAAATGATGAGAGCATCCCGGTCCAGATGTTCAGCCAGTCCAACACCTGCTACGAACACAAGTCAGCTGGGATCATCAAGCTGAAAATCATGTCCCAACTGCTCTTAAAACTCTCAATCCCATCAGCTTCCCCCCATCCCGAGCTGACTTGGTTTAGAGATGATGTCATGTCTCAACTCAAAGGCGCACGCTACACGGTTATCATTCTTATTTAACCGCAGGTGAGAACGCTTTACTGTAAACTTCAGATCTCTAAATGTGTCATGTTGTTGTTGACACCTCTGTCTTGCGTTCGGTCTGGATCACGCTGTGTATCAAATTAAACAAGTTGAAAGTATTGTTTACAGATGATGTACTTTTGATATTCGACGTGCAACCATTTTGGTCTACGGAGGTCTGAAAATAAAATAAATTATTGACCCAAAGCATTCTTTTACAGTAACATCTTGATCTTTTGGAGAGCAGTGGTTTCCTCTCGTGAATACAATGTACTGCGCTCCTCATTCACGAAACACAAACACCAGTGGAACGAATTTTAGTTTAGACCTAAATTGTCGAATGATTACATAAGTGGCTCTTTTGTTTCCATGAATCCATTTTCTTTCCTGCGATTATAATTCTCGGGTAAATACGTGTCCGTGTAGTGCACTTGGAAGATATTTTCAAGAGCTACTTGTGTACGAATCAAAAAAACATATTGAAAATAGAGTTCAAAGATTTATTTCAAACAAAAGCAAATCCTTAAAAAATAAGTAAAAATAGTAAACAAACAAAAACATTAGTTGCACCACAAAGTACAGTCACATCTTTTAAAGGTTCAATAATAGACAACTTTAAATTTTGTTTTGCTCATTTAAACTTTACAGAAAACAAGTACTTACTTAAAAAAAAACATACGACCCTATAAAGCCCTCGGAGAGAATGGAGAAATAAAGTGTTCCCTTCATTTAAAGCAACACGGCTTCTAACACATGACGTGCTTTGCTCGGTCCGTCCATTATCACGAGTATAAATACGAGTGTTCTTATTTCAAGTTAGACTAAAAGATTAGAAAAACGTATTCAAAGGTGAGTATATAACAATTGTAACAGATATTTACACGAAACAATCTCCATTCACACATCGGTTACTCTTGCAATGCTTAAAAATTATAATAATTTACATAACAACAACTGAGTTATAACATTCATACTGACGTAAAGTTTTTGTAAATATAGAAAAAATACTTATATGTAATTAAAACGTTATGCGTAGTTGTAGTTTATTCTGTATGGTGTGCATATCATGAAGTGCAAATCATTCGCCTTTTTAACGCTGTGCATCTCTGTAATATATATTTAATATATAAGTTTTTGGTGGTTCTTACTTATACATTAAACATGTCAGCAGCAGCAGCGTTTTATTGTGTTTTTCAGAACGCACCTATTGTCAAGCCCCGAGTTTTAAAGATTAGTGCTATTGCTTTGTCTCAGTTGCATTTGGGATTTGTTCGACCTCCACTCATCTTAACCCTGAGCTCAGGATCTCAGCCGAGATTCCACTTATCGACTATCAGAGGTCTACTGGATTACAACAGGCACTGAAGGCTTTACTATGATTATAAGTCTCTCTTTGGCGAGAGAGATATTGAGAGAGAGAGATGAAGAAAAGGCCTTCATGCATCTGAGATGCAACTCTGGATCTTATCAATCCACTGCTGAGCGTTCGGAGCGTCTGCTGCGCAGAAGTTATACACCCGTTTAGTGGTCTTCAACTGCGGGGACAAACACAGGAAGAGGAGTTGAATGAATCTGTATCTTATATTGTGGTAACTTTAATGCTTTCTATGTGACCTTGGAGCACAAAACCAGTTTTAACTGTTCATTTACACCACCGCCGACTTGAGCACCCAAAGTTACCAGAAGTCATTCATTTACAATGGAAGCTGGCTTCTTTTAGTTACAAGGAGTGTCAAATCCATCGGCGTTGGGTTATGAGCGACCAGAGCATCAATCAGAAAGTTGAAAGAAGCTTTACTTTATGGTAATGAGCTATATGATGCGGTTCAGCGGCAAGCAGCGGCAAAATGGCAGCAACCAATCGGAATATAGCCTAGACGTGCTTCGCTGGCTGATTCCGGAGAAACATACGACGTAAATTTTCGTTCCTACCAAAACATTGGTTCAGTGAAAACGGCCTTCAAAGCGGCCAAAGTGTCAAGAAGCTTCCCCGTACTTTTTGACAAGCGTCCTTGACCTTTTTTGGAAGCTCAAGTCTGCGGTGGTGTGAACGTACAGTAAGGGTAAATTCTTTGAAATTGAGATTTATACGTCATCTAAAAGCTGAACGAATCAGCTTTCCGTTGATATATGGTTTGTTAGGATAGAGTCTGATTGTAAAAAATATATAGAGAAAATCGCATTTAAAGGTGACATAGAATGATTGAACTGGGTATTTATCCTTGTTCTGTGATGTGACATGTAGACAATTTTTTTTTGTTTGGGTCTGTAATGCCTTAGAAGCTTCCTTACAACCTCTCTCAGATAGCTCTATTAGGGTGGGGGATTTTAAACAAGTGGTTTTGCACCTATTTGGCTTCCCCTACTGGCTTAACTTGCAATCTCATTACTGATTGGTTGACTTTGCTGCCATTCAAAAAATGTAGCCAATTATTTTAAAGTGGAGGGGCAGTGAGATGCCTGTGATGTCATAAGCATCAGTTTTTCAGATTGGGCCGTTTTCTGGCTGACTTTTCTAAAAGAGGAATTTCTATGAGACTGAGATGTTTAGCACTTTTTGTATGTTTGTGAATGCGGGTAGACTACCATTATTCAACAAAGACAAGGTAAAAATGGTTTTTCATTCTCTGTCCCCTTTAAAGTTTAAAACTTTCGCCGCCAGCATTTTTTAAAAAGTTGCCAATCATTTTTCTCGATTTTCACAAAAGTTTAATGCCTTCCAGAAAACGTTCTTCTTTAAATATATAGTCATACAATATATAAAAAAAGGCCCTCTGCTTAAAAAAAAAAAAAACACGTTTCATCCAACCTTAGTTCTCTTGTAATCACCTCTCAAATATGGGTAGGTTTCTTAAAAAACACCAAATTCTAAGCAAAAAAACTGAGATAATTTCATTTTTGTGAAGGACTTGGGGATCAGCGTGATCATCAAAACATACACAGAGTTTTTACTCTTTCACGTGAGGCATTACTTCTGGGTTGTATACGTTGCGGAAGAGCCCCCTGGTGGATAATAGCGGTGTTGCGGAAAGCCGGAAATACTCGTCATTGGCAGGGAAGCGTTTTCTCATTATTGATGAGTTTACTTGTCAATGGCGTTGAAAGAGTTAAATGAAGTCCTTTTAGCACATATTAGTAATGAAAATGTTTGTTTTAGTGTTCTTTACTAGCTTACCGCTGTAATGATGCTGTTGACTGAAAGGGGAAAGTTATAAGCTTTTACAAACCGAACTTGATGAGAAATCCTCTAGGAATGGATAGCAACCATAGATTGTACTAAATATGGACGTAGTGTCCGTGACGTCACCCACAGGTTTGTGAAGAGCTTTTTGAAGCGCATCACTTGCGGATAACTGAAAATGGTAAAGAGGCGGGACATGGGTGAAGCTGAGGTGGCTGGTTGATGAAGCCACGCCCACCTAAGGTCGATGGTAGTGACAGCACTGGCGGTTCAACTGTCACTCAAGTGGCGACTCCCTTAATTATGCAGAACTTTAAGGCTTAACATAATATAAACAGATAAGATACAAAAACATTTGCCCGTTACAGTTGTCATGAAAGGCAAAATTAGCTATATAGACCAAAACACTTTTTGATCAAGGCTTTAAACATTTATTTCTGCTATAAAGTTGGACATTTTAACTTGTTCCCCAGGTTTTTTTTTTTAAAGAAAATGATTTTTGCCAATGACAAGTTTTTCCAGCAATCTGCATTTCCACTATTATCCACCAGATGGCGCTCTTACCAAACTTATACAACCCGGAAGCAACCCCTCACGTCAAACAGTTCAAACTCAGTGTATGTTTTGAGGATCGCTCTTAATCAGACTTTTATCAGAAATCTTTCACAAAAACGCAATTATCTCCGATTCTTTTTTAAAGGTCTGTTATTTCATTTGATATATTTTATGTTTATATATTTAAAGAACATTTTCTGGAAGGCATTACATTTTTGTGAAAATCAAGAAAAATGCTGGCGCTGGCTGGCAACTTAAAAAAAAAAAAAAAAAAAAAACGCTGGCGGGGAAAAAGTTAACATGGGGGTCTATGAAAATTGACTCCCTTTTGCAGCCAGTCTCTAGTGGCCAGTCAATGAATTGCAGTCACCTCCGTGTTGGATTCATAAGAGAGATCGGAAGATTATGGGTGGGGTTTCTGGCCAATTTGGATCGCAATCACAAATAAAGTTTTAATATATTTATGGTAGGAAATTTACAAAATATCTTCATGTAACATGATCTTTACATAATATACGAATGATTATGGCATTAAATAAAAAGCGATCATTTTGACCCATGCAGTGTATATTTTTGCCTTTATCTACAAATATACCTGTGCTACTTACGACTGGTTTTGTGGTCCAGGGTCACATACATTATTAATGGATAGCTCCGGTATTGAATGCTGATTGGTCAAACCAGTATTTCACTCATGTTAAACTTCATGATATAGTAACAGCTGATAATTGACCTAGCAACTGTGTGTTTCACAACATTTAACCTTAGTTTACCTGTCAGTATGAGTAATATATCAATATACCATGGAGACATCTCCAAAATATACCAATATATAAAAAAATTATGTAGAATTTACAGTATCAATATTTCTCTGATACTTGTGGATTAAAAGTACAACAGGATGTTAGCCTATACTGTAAACGCTGACCATGTGGATACACGAATGGAGCGCCGTTTCAGAATGAAGTATTACTGTCGATACATCATTTATTTTATAAAATGTGCTCTGATATCACATAAAAAGTCTTTAAAATGTTAAATAGTTTGTGCATATTAACATCATTCTTTCACTATACAGTGGTTCTCAAACTTTTCTGTGTCCCTTCGTGCCTCCCAAAGAAATTTATCACATGAAACCATCTCAACTTTACAACAAAAAAACATATTTTTGTTGTGCTGTTGGTTGATAGCTATACTTTTCTGACGTTTAATTACACAAAATTTATGATTAATTAACTTATTTAATAAACTGCATAAAACTGGCCCCCCCGGCCATCTAATTTGAGAACCACTGCACTAGCAAACATAAACATTTGTAATTGGAGACACATTCAGCCCACCTGCATGGATTACCAGGTTAACACCACCCTTTAACTATGACTATATACATACACTATGTACATTTCGGGGGAAGTACTTACATCGAAGAAAGCCTTTTCACTGATGTGTTTAGGGGCTCCTATGGTTGGCGTTGCAATCAAAACAGACTCCACCTCAGCCAGGTCTATAAAGCCGCGACAGCTGGTGTCCTCATCCGTCTCATAATATCTCAGCTAGAGGAAGTCGTTTTGAAGATGATGATGAGGGGATGAATAAATAAATAAAGCAAACACTAAATAAATGACCCACCTGATGTTTTGTTACATCCAAAACAAACCACCGAGCTTTCCATGCTTTAAGTAACGCCCCTCGCTTGTACAGGATCCCCTCAAATGATCTGAAAAAGATGTATAATCAGTCTAAAAGCTGAAGTAGGGTCAATTTTTTTTACCTGTGTACGTTGTACTGTAGGCGCACTGTCAGGTTTTTGAAACCTTGCATACATTGCATGCGCGTACAGGAGTTTGTAGGCTACGAGAGGTATTGCAATGCGCATGCGTAGGCCATTAGCGCACATGTGTGAGTGAAATGAATTATGGTTTGACTGTGCGCGTATGCATGAAAGACTATACCCAGGGCTTTAGCCTCAGGAGGCACTTCATTCGTTTATTAAATAACCCCGCCCCTAAAGGTTGCCGGTTGGTGGCTTTCCAATATAAAGAAAGGTTGAAAAAGTTTGTCATTGTTACCTATTGTCTTCATTCTTTGGAGTAAACTGATTGTAAAGCGTGGCTGCCCTGCGGTTAACTCCGTTGACTGTAGCTGGACTACTGTCCTCTCCCAGGGTGCCATCCGGAAGATGTAACATGGATCGTCGGTTATAAGCCTGAAGGTTTGGTGTAAGGACCAGACCAGAGGTGGACAGCGACTGCTTACGTAGCTATGAGATTAGACACAGTGACAGATGATCTTACTCAGTCAATAATAAAGATATCAAGGTTATATTATGACAAAAATGTATTGAAAATAGGAAATTGGAGGTGCTCACATTGCCCTCCTGCTTGAGATCTTCCTGTATGCTGTCAATCACTTTCTCCAGAGTGATGTGCCAGGGCTCCGTCGGCAGTCCGAGTTCACCCTCCAACCTCTCAATGTCCTGAAATCACACCAATTCATTTAAACATCATCTCTCTTTCCAATATCCAAAAGTTGATCAGTGTTGAACCTCTTATACAGAGGTATACTGCAAAAAATTATTTAAGAAAAAAAAATCTTTTTATTTTTGTCTTGTTTTCAGTAAAATATCTAAAAATTCTAAATTAAGATGCTTTTTCTTGGTGAGCAAAATGACCCAAGAAAATAAGTCTAGTTTTTAGACCAAAAATATGAAATTTAAGTGATTTTGTGCATAAAACAAGCAAAAAAAATAAACACTAAATTCAAGAAAAATATTTTTTTATGCTTGTTTTATGCACAAAATAACTTAAATTTGATATTTTTGGTCTAAAAACTAGACTTATTTTCTAGGCCTGTGTATCACCAACAATTCCCCGATACAATACGTATCCCGATACAAGGGTCCCGATACGATGCGCATCACGATACAAGACTATTTTGAATTACATTTTTGTTCAGAATTTAGTAACATTATTATTATTATTTTTATTATTATTTGTTTATTGTACATTGAATAAGCAGTGTTGTAACAGTTGTGTTTTTGCCATTCATTTATTAGCTATTAAAAATATTTAAAATCCCAGAGTTAGTACTTAACTTATGTTTTTTAAAAGCAGTTTTACAAAGATGGTGCCTTACTCTTGTCTCTCATTATTCTACATCTATGAATATATCTATAAACATGCAGTCAGACTTAATACTATTTAATAGAAATCAGATTATTAATGTGACAGTTATAGTTTGAAGTAGCTCTGTATCTCTTCTCTAGACGTACACTTTTCACATGCAAATCTTTGTCGTGTTTCTTCTCAAATGCGTTAGCACTGTTTTATAAGAGCATGGCTAATAAAGTCCTTTGCAGTAGTATAGGCTAAGATATCTGCGCTTTCATACTGAACTCATTGACTTTAATGCGCGCACGCGAGAGAGAGAGCGCGAGTACGCGGCTCACTATGCAGACACGTGCGTCAGCGAGACAGACACGCAAAGTGAAAGTATACTCCGTACTTCGCGGGACACATGCGTCCTTTCCATATGGATCACGGATAAACAGCAATTCGTCACGTTACTTTCAAAAGTACATCCGAATCGATACGGAAGGTGCTGTATCGATGCGCGCATCGTCAGGCGTCCATGACGATGTATCGTCGTATCGGTATTTTGAACACAGCACTATTATTTTCTTGAGTCGATTTGATCATCAAGAAAAAGCATCTTATTTAAGAATTTTTTGATATTTTTACAGTGTAGAAAGGCTATGATTCCGGTTCATGTAACTCAATAGGTAAAGCATTATGTTAGCAGCACAACGGTCATGGGTTTGATTCCCAGGGGAAAACACACAATGATAATAATGTACAGACTGTAATGCATTGTGGGTCGCTTAGGATAAAAGCATTGGCTGTAAATGTAATGAAGCACATCCCAAACTAATGGCCAGATAAAATTTTACTCGAAAATGCATTTACTTGGCCAGATATTGAAAGGAAGCATAGACAAACAATCTAGTTTGAAAAATGTTTAATGGACTTTATTTAGATTTGTATCAACTTGTGACTTAATTTAAGCTGTATAATAAACATAGTTTACACTAAATATTTGTTTGGCTATAAAGTTACTAATTTATTTGATACATTTGATATAAAGGGATAGTTCACCCAAAAAAGAAAAATCTGTTATCATTAAATCTGTTACTCATGTTGTTCCAAACCTGTAAAAAAATTTCAAATACTTATATCACTCACAACAGGGGTCTGGCCAGGAAATTGTCATTTAAAAAGTGGAGTTGCAGCCCTCAACTGATGTTTATGTTGTCATTTTGTGTATTGGCCACCAGTTGTGTGATTGCAGTACCAGTTTTAGCCACAAGTTTTGTGATTGCAATACCAGTTTTGGCCACAATCCTACATACTGTTCCTTTAATATAATGGAGTTACAAAAAATGTACACCCCCACAAAATTAGCTATTTAGACCAAAATCACTTTTTGAACCAGGCTGTAAACATATTATTTTCTACTGTAAAGTAAGTTGGGCATTTTAACATGGGGGTCTATGGGAATTGACTCTCTTTTGGAGCCAGCAGTCGATGAATTGCAGTTTAAGTCATTTCCGTATTTGCTTCATCAGAGAGATCGGAAGATTGCCCCTCGGTTTAAACTGATAGCCTTGCCTTAGGTTTTAGACGCTGCCTACAGTAAGAAAAGACAAAGATATAAAGACTTACAGCCAGGAGTTTGGTGATAGCATCGGGCTGAGCGCGGCTCACGCTGCTATAACACGGCCAGACGATTCTTCTCTTGGTTGTGGCGATGGTATCCGACTCTTCTGTTGTCTGTGTGCGTGTGGCGAGCATACACCAGTCATAAGAAGGACCCGTGGACAGCGTCTCCCCTGTGTAAAACTCCCATGTCGATAAATTGGGGATCGAGATCAACGGTTTTAACACCGGCTGTGAAAACACAGAAACCATCAATTGTTACGTATTTAAGTTTTGACTTGTAGCTCAACAGGTAAAGGTTTCTATTCCTTCTATTCCCATCGACCAGAGGTACTTAATGGGTACAGCAAGGACCCACAGTGCATGTATGAAATCAAAATTGAATTTACAAACTTTGTAATAATGGTTATGTTACAAAGATATTAAAATGAGATATTTTTGTATACACAGATACATACAATTAAAGGGATACATCAGCCAAATATCAAAATCACCCAATGATTTACTCACCCTCAAGGCATCCGAGATACATATGTACATTATCTTTCAGACAAACACATTTGGAGTTATTTTAGTAAATGTCCCCGCTCTTCCAAGCTTTATAATGGAAGAAAACAGGGATCAGGTAACAACTTCTGATTTTAATCCCCGAAAAAGTCCATTCATCCTTCAGAGAGGTAATCCACTTGGCTCCAAGGGGTTAATAAAGGTCTTTTTGTAGGTAATCAATGCAGTTTTGTAATAAAAATATTCTTATTTCAAACTTAATGAACTGTACACTGCAAAAAATGATTTCAAGAAAAAAAATAGTATTTTTGTCTTGTTTTCAGTAAAAATATCTCAATATTCTTAAATTAAGATGTTTTTCCTTGATGAGCAAAACAACCCAAAAAAATAAGTCTAGTTTTTAGACCAAAAATATCAAATTTAAGTGATTTTGTGCATAAAACAAGCAAAACAATATGCCAATGGTGTAAGCAAAAAAGTCTTGACATTTTTCCTAATAACTAAATTCAAGAAAAATGTGCTTGTTTTAACCACAAAATCACTTAAATTTGATATTTTTGGATCTTAAAACTAGAGTTGTTTTCTTGGGTCATTTTGCTCACCAAGAAAAAGCATCTTAATTTAAGATTTTTTTTATATTTTTACTGAAAACAAGACAAAAAGACTAAGAATTTTTTGGAGTGTAATATGCAAAAGGTACATTCCCCAAAGTAAATGATGATGCGAGTTATCGTCTCCAATGTAAATCTCTTTTCTTGGACTACAACAAACACACGGATTGTAGGCAACAGTTTACTTCTTGGGATTGTTGATGTAGACAAGACCGACATTATCATAATTCCTCCCAATTTCGATTTACAGCCTGTAAGTTAACCCCTGTTAGCATTGCATTGTGATCGAATCTTTCAAACATGGTAAGGAGCGTCACATTTCCAGCTAATGTCAGAGGTATTCAGGCCAATCACACGTACAGATCAGCTGGCCAATCTGGGACACTGAACTTTTCAAATCCGTGCGTTTTAGTAAGAGAGTGAAATCTGGAGCTACAAAAATGTACGATATGTGGAAAAATAATGTTTTTCTTAAAAATAAACCACACAAACACATTGTATTATACCAAATACACAAAATAACATTGTTTTAGCCATAAAATAGGTTCTCTTAACTCTTTCACCGCCATTGACGAGATATCTCGTCAATTAAGAGAAAACGCTTCCCCGCCAATGACGAGATTTTCCGTCTTTCCGCAATACCACTATTATCCACCAGGTGGCGCCCTTCCGCAACTTTTTAAACCCAGAAGTATTGCCCTATGGCAAGCGGCTGCATGTCCGTGTCTGTTTTAAAGATCGCTCTGAATGGGATCTCTATGAAAAGTCCGTCACAAAAATGGCATTATCTCTGCTTTTTGCTCAAAATGTGGTGTTTTTGCAGAAACCTACCCATATTCAAAAGCTGATTACAAAAGAACCACTGAAGGTAGGATGAAACGGTTTTTTTTTTGTTTGAAAGCAGAGGGTCTGTTCTTTCATTTGGTATATTGTATGTTTATATATTTAAAGAAGAACATTTCCTGGAAGGCATTAAACTTTGGTGAAAATCATGAAAAACGCTGGCGCTGGCTGGCAACTTTTTTTAAAAACGCTGGTGGTGAAAGAGTTAATGGAAGCTAGTTATTATAGTTTATGAAGTTTAAAATATGGATATTTTTCTTACAAAATCACACCAATTTCCCTCAGAAGATCTTTATTAACCCCTGGAGCCGTGTGGATTACCTTTGTGAAGGATAACTGTACTTTTTTCTCCCATTATAAGGTTGGAAAAGCAAGGATATTTACTAAAATAAATCCAAATGTGCTCGTCTGAAAGAGTATGGACATACGTTTCTTGCTTGGGGGTGGGTAAATCATGGGGTAATTTTGATATTTGGCTGGAGTATCGCTTTAACACACTACATAACATTTTACATTTATTAAATAGATTTTAATGGGGGAACCTTTATTTTAATCCAAGTTTTTTTTTTTTCTGTTTTTGGCCAATTAATGCATTTTTGTTTGATGCCTAATTGAATTTTTCCCAAAATATTTTCCATTCAAGCAATTATCTAGAGGACCCACACAAAAAAACACCACGAACCCCCATGTCATAGATTGATAAAACACATACCCAAAATACACCACTTTGTATAAAAACATAAATGACGTCTATTTCCAATGTTAATGAAATCTCATTCCAGACTTAACAATGTGAGAGATTACAACGTTCGACCCTCTGTCTAATGTGCAGGGCTGTAAACAGGAACAGGTCATTAAAGCTCTCTGCTTTTTTTAAACTACATCAGATGTTTCTCGGTTGCAATATGGCTCACATTAGACTGTTCACCCTTATTGGAGCATGGCTGTGAATCTCCTTGTTAAAATACAAGACTTTCCTCCTTTAACTCACAGTTTATACTGCAAAAAATGACTTTATTATTTAGTATTTTTGTCTTGTTTTAAATTAAGATGCTTTTTCTTGAAGAGCAAAATGACCTAAGAAAATAAGTCTAGAATAATTCAAAAAAATATACAATTCAAGTAAATTTAAACTTAAAACAAGCAAAAAATATCTCCCAATGGAGTGAGAAAAAAAATCTAAAAAAAAGTTAGTTTTTTTCTTAAACACTTAATTTAAGCAAAAATTTCTCACCCCATTGGCAGATAATTTTGCTTGTTTTAAGCGCAAATTTACTTAAATTGTATAGTTTTTGTCTTAAAAGTAGAGTTATTTCTTAGGTCATTTTGCTCATTAAGAAAATACATCTTGATTTAGGAATTTTTTGATATTTCTACTGAAAACAAGACAAAAATGCTAAGAAAGTCATTTTTTTGCAGTTTAAACGCCACGTGTCCGGAGAGCTGCAAACATCAACTTGACTTCACTTGCACAAGGATCATCATGCCTCAACATAGAAGTGCACATACAAGGAGACACTTTTATTACGACCGCGGGCGTGAACCAAACCCCGCTGATCCTCACTTTGTTATTACAGACCTTGACAACCTGACGCTGACGCAATGAGACTGATTTATAAGGTTGTGCAACTGTGGGTATGCCTCGCTGGGGAATTACATCAACATATTTGAGGCTGGCAGTCAACGTCACCTCCCAAAAAGTGCATTGGGGTAAAGGTGATTACGGTTGTTTGTTACCTCACCACACGCCGAGACAAACTCTTTACCTCCGTCTCTGAAGGGCTATACAGGTAGTTGAAGAAGAGAGGGCTTCTGCGATGCATTCGGTTGATAAACTCCCAGATACAGATTCCTTTCCTGGACTGTTTTTCACTTTTATCCTCGAACAATGTGCCTTTAGTGAGGAGACACAAAGACGCAATTGTTAATGGGAAGGTGCCAATGGTAACATGATCAGGTGTGAACCGATATGACTAGCAGAACAGAAGCACTTTCTAGGGTTATCAAGGTTGTCATGGGTTAAAATAGGTAACACAGCATGTTGTCGCTCAAATGGTAGAGCATGGCACAAGCAACAGCGAATCTGTAGGTTCAAATCCCAGGAAACACATTAGGTCGGCATAATATATAGAAATTATTGAAATATCACAGATGGTTTGCAATAACTAAATGGTTTTACAACTTTTAAGTCTGCCTGTGGGTGTATGAGTGCATACGTGTGCTTTGACGTGTGGAAGAAACATGTGTTGGTTACATAACTTTCAGTTTTTCTTTTTGTTAAAGGGGTCATGTGATGTGATTTTTTTTTTTTGAAAATCATTTTTTGCAGTGTAGGTCATTTTGCTCATCAAGAAATTATTTTCAAGAAAAACTTAGCATTTTATCTTGTTTTCAGTAGAAATATCTAAAAATTCTTAAATTAAGATGCTTTTTCTTGATGAACAAATGACCTAAGAAAATAAGTCTAGTTTTTAGACAAAACATATCAAATTTAAGTGAATTTGTGCTTAAAACAAGCAATAAAATCTGCCAATGGAATAATAATTTTTTTTCTAAATTTTTCTTTTATTAAGTAAATTCAAGAAAAAAAATTCTCATTCCATTGGCAGATTTTTTTGCTTGTTTTAAGCACTAATTTACTTAGTTTATATTTTTTTTGTCTAAAAACTACTTATTTTCCTACACTGCAAAAAATGATTTTCAAGAAAATTATTTCTTAGTACTTTTGTCTTGTTTTCAGTGAAAATATCAAAAAAATCTTAAATTAAGATGCTTTTCTTGATAAGCAAAACGACCCAAGAAAATAAGTTTAGTTTTAACACCAACATTTTTTGAATTTAAGTGATTTTGTGCATAAAACAAGAAAAAAAAATCAAGTATATTTTTCTTGAATTTACCCTATTGGCAGATTGTTTTGCTTTTTTATGCACAAAATCACTTAAATTTGATATTTTTGGTCTAAAAACTAGACTTATTTTCTCGGGTCGTTTTGCTGATCAAGAAAAAGCATCTTAATTTAAGAATTCTTAGATATTTTTACTGAAAACAAGACAAAATACTAAGATCTTTTTTCTTAAAAATTAATTTCTGCAGTGTAGGTCATTTTGCTTATCAAGAAATGATTTTCAAGAAAACAATTCTTAGTATTTTTGTCTTGTTTTTAGAAATATCTAAAAATTCTTAAATTAAGATGATTTTTCTTGATGAGCAAATGACCCAAGAAAATAAGTCTCGTTTTTAGACAAAACATATCAAATTTAAGTGAATTTGTGCATAAAACAAGCAAAAAAAATCAGCTAATGGGGTAAGCAAAAAATCTTTAACATTTTTCTTATACACTAAATTCAAGAAAAATTCAAGAAACATTTGCTTACCCCATTGGCAGATATTTTTTGCTTGTTTTATGCACAAAATCACTTAAATTTGATATTTTTGGTCTAAAAACTAGACTTATTTTCTCGGGTCGTTTTGCTCATCAAGAAAAAGCATCTTAATTTAAGAATATTTAGATATTTTTACTGAAAACAAGACAAAAATACTTTTTTTGCAACACTTGGAAAAGTATCTGCCGAATGTAAAACATTCATAAATTGGTGGCCATTTAAGTGTCTGTAGTAATACTTTATTTGAAAAACATTTGTGTCAGTAAAAAATGAAATATTGTATTGTGGAAAAACTTGTACTTCAGAAAAGACGATGAGTTGCTTATACACACCATGTTCCAGTCGCTCGTAGTCCGAGTCCAGCAGGAAGTTCTTGAAGCGGTTGGAGGCGTAGTGATATGCCAGAAACTTCAGATAGTATTGATTAAACTCAAACTCGAGAGGGTTCTGGTTATGAATCTGGAACGAGAATCAGATCGGTCACATCACTTGCCTTATCTCACAGCAACAGCGAATCAACAATCTGCGCTGAACAATGAAATGATTTATTAAAGGCCCAGAAAATAATCGAAATACCCCAAATAACAACAAGGAGGGACACAATGTGATAACGTGCAGCCAAGCAGGACCTGAATAGAAAAGCCTGCGAAGTTCTCACACTCCTGGCCACCTGGACTTCCTTGCAAAAACAACAGCTGCCTCTAAGATGAGACGCTTCTATTTTCAGACGCTTTCGCTGTATTTCGGAGATCTGTGACATTGCCTGATCTCCTCAGCTGGCTCGTTCTACAGCTTGATTTCATCACACATTCTTAGAAACAATGTGTTTTTGTAAGTGCATGAAGATGCATATCTTTAGTGGGGTAAAAACAACTTCCATTCTAATACAGGACAGGACAACACGACCTCGACCGCTTTCAAAAAGTGCAGTTTTACACTGATGATATTGGGATGTGATGGCGAAACACACTAGCACGGAAGATGCCTGCCGTAGGTTGAAACGCCATATGTGTATGATAATTTCAAAAAGAGCTGTGGGTCAGATAAAGGGGCTGAATAAGAAACTTGCCCACCATGGGGATCGCAAAAAAGTGTGTGCATGCATTCTGACAGCTAAGTCTTTCTCTTCCTCCTCCTCAGCTGGCTAGATGCTGCAGGAATGCTGTGAGCTCATGGACAAAACATGGTGGGAACAAGAGAGGGGTGTGTGTGTAAGAGACGGAGCAATTGGTTGTTATTAAGCAGACACTTCATCCAGAATGTTCATCTCTGAACCAACCTGAGGTGAAGATGCCCTGCCTAATGGCAGAATGTCATGAAACATTTTGATAAAAATATGTAACTGTAAAGTAAGAGTATCAAAATAAGAAGCATACAGTTACAAACATTACATCATGTACTATTTTGCACATGATTTCAAATGACATCATACAAAACAAATTTGTTGTTTTTTCCACATTTAAGGGGAAATTTTTCATTACCGCAACGTGTCCATGACTGGATTTGTTTTTTTTTAAATGGAAATATTTATAATAAAAAAATTAAAAAAAATAAAAATCTTCAGTGCATGTTATACTATAAACATTTACAGTAAAGAAACATGTGGTATTTGATGATCATTGGTAAATGTAGAGACAATAATAAGGAATATAAATGTGTCCAAGACCAATTTTCTCATCCTCCGCAACAATTTTCAATCATTGTTTAAGCCTTCAATGAACTGACATTTTCAAAAAAATAGTTGAAAGGGACATAATTGACTGTGACATTCAAGCAGTTCTTATTTTTTCTCTCCAAATAAAAGTTGAAATTTTGTTTGTCATTGTACATAAACAACTTTTTAGCTCTCATTACCGAAACATGAGTTTGTAAATGCATATATTTGATGTATATATTTTATATGTATATATTTTGATAATGATAATCTAAAAAATTGAAATAATTCTATATGAAATATTTTTTAAATCCTCTAAAATGAATGGTTATAGTAAGTTCAGACCTTGGCTTCAAGTGCTTTTTATAAAATTCTGATGCTGGACACCTTCTAAATCTGGATTTCGTGAGAATCACCAACATGCTTCACCCCTCAGAGCTACCATGATAGCCCAAATACTGAATATATATTAGTGGGGTTGCAAGTTCAAAGATCTTATTATTTATTATTATTACATCACTTTGGATAAAAGTGTTCACTTGCCTGGTGGACACAATCCAGAAACTGTAGGAAGATGGGGGTAAATCCGCTGCCCTGGCTGCTGGGGGTCAGGTTGCTGCGTTGGCTGAATTTGTGGCCGAAGGAAAGCCACTCTTTCTCCACAAGCACCTGAAATCCCTCCAGGGTCCTGTAGAACGGATCACTGAGCAGCTGGGCGAGAGAGACCACCTAAAGTAAAGACGGAAAGAAAGGTTTCTTTTCGGAAAAAATACTGGACAAAGCGTAATGTCTTCTCGATTGAACAAAGAAAGACATAAAAATTTTGGATGACATGGGGGTGAGTCAATTATCAGAATTTTTGTATGAAAGTGGAATATATATCAGACCAATCTTAAATCTCCCTTTTCTTTCTAAAATATTGGAAAAGGTAGTGGCAAGTTAGCTATGTGCATTCTTAGTGAATAATAGTACGTATAAAAACTTCCAATCAGGATTCAGGCCCCATCATAGCACAGAGACAGCACTGCTTAAAGTTACAAATGACCTCCTTTTAACATACGATCGTGGTGAATCTCAATCCTTATATTACTAGACCTCAGTGCAGCCTTTGACACAATAGATCACACAATCTTATAGACTAGAAAACTATGTTGCCATCAGTGGTCCGGCGCTAGCATGGTTTAAATCGTATCTAACCAATCGCTATCATTTTGTCTATGTAAATGAGGAAGAGTCATATCACGCCCCGGTTAAATAAGGCGTACCACAGGGATCCGTTTTAGGTCCTGTCCTGTTCTCTTTATATTTGTTTACTCTAGGAGACATCATCAGGAAACATAACATAAGTTTTCACTGCTGATACCCAGCTTTACATCTCCTCTCATCCTAGTGAAACACACCAGCTCTGTAAACTAACAGACTGTATTTGCGATTAAGGGTGCACCACACCTCCACAGATTGAAAGCTTTTTCATGTGACAGATCACAATGTGTTCTCCCCTACAGAGCCAGACATATGGAGCCTATTTAGGCAAAGTACAGCAGATCAGGTCTACAGAGAGAATGGCAGGATGATCAAGAGTCAGAAAATGTGATATAGAGACAATCAATACCCAACACGTGTTCGATTTTGGCTCTGATCACAGAACAGCTCAACTTTACAAGCCTAGTCGACACAAAGCACAATTCTGTTACTAATGACGAGCTGCTGATCGAACGGATATGGAAAATGTGAGCTATGAAGGCAAAAATGTGACAATTATGATGTTCTGCAACACATGGGGACCATTCAAAATAAACGTTAAAGGTAAAATCATACAGTGTTTACTTCTATCTCAGTTTAATGTCTAGCCAAAAATATTAACAGGGCCTACACAGTGTCCAAACAGTGTGGCAGGTTCAAACAAGTTCTCTTCTCTTCCTCAACTAAAGCCAGGTAGACACCAAAAGTTTTTTTTAAATCTTATCAGATTTTCAAAATGTGAGAGACCACAAACCTGATGAAAAAAATTGACGATTCAACATGTTTATTCCTATAGTGTGTAGACGGCCGCTATGTGGTCATGACAGCACACCGCGCACCATCAGATTAACTTCACAAACATCGCGAGTCTCAGCTGAGGACAAAGATCTCGCAATGTTTTCTCGCGTCCAAACATAAATTCACAGTAAACAAACATGGCAAACAACGGGCATAAAGAAATTATATTAATAATTTTTTTTAATGATTTGCGATCGGTGCGATCCCCGACGTGCTTTCGAGCAGATTCAGAAGCTCTTAATGCAATGTGCACCACAGGAAAATCTGTTAAGATAATCACTGCAACCACAGGATCAGGACTCTACCTAGGATTGTCGTAAGGGGGAAAATCGGCCCAAATTCAGCCCGAATATCGTTTATAAAGTTTTTGTTTACATCACATATGTGTGTAAACTGTGTATAATAAATATGTATATATATATAAATATGAACACATTCATGTATAATTTTAAGAATTTTTTTTTTATATAGTAAGTATTTATATTTATATATAATATAAATTATACATAAATATACAAATGTATATACACATGTAAACATTTCTAAAACATATACATGCATGTGTGTACATTTATTTATACACAGTTCACACACATATATGACGTAAACAAAAACTTTTATTCTGTTAACGATTAATCGCGATTAATCGTTAAGCATGCACCCGACCGACGTTTTCAACTAACCCGCCCGCAACTCGGACTGCAAAAAAATATAGTGTACCCGACCTGCCTCCTGGCCCACATTTTTTTTTTAAGTAGTAATTGTTTAAAATACTTAATTGGCATCTTTATTTCAAACGACCAGAACGACCGCGACCAGAATATCATTAAAAATTAGTGCTGGGCATAGATTAATCTAGATTTATCTCATACAAAATAAAAGTATTTTTTTGCATAACACATGAGTTTGTGCTGTGTGTAATTATTATGTATAAATAAATACACACACATTCATGTATGTATTTAAGAAACATTTACATGTGTATATATATTTATTTCTATTTCTATATATTCTATATTATATATAAATTAAAAAAAATGATATATAAATAAAACATTGTGTGTGTGTGTGTGTGTTTAAATATACATAATATTTACACACAGCACAAACTCATACATTATGCAAAAAATTACTTTTATTTTGTATGAGATTAATCTATGCCCAGCCCTATTAAAAATATTTTTGGATGACTCGTAACCGCGGGTAACCGCCAGTGACTGCAGGCACCCGCTCATTTTGGATCAACCCGCACATCCCTGGTGTGTACCCAGCTTGGATGGGCAACTTCCTGTTGCTCAATTGGTATAAGGTAAAGTCATGGGTTTGAATCTCAACTAACATGCACTTTCTATAAAAGCATCTGCCAAATGCATACATATAATCTCTCTATTGCAAATTCTGTTGGTTGCCTAAAAATGAAAAAACTAAATGTGTCAATATTTGAATCAGAGCAGATGAAGGGGAAGTGCATCTGCATTGCTAATGTAGCTGAACTGTTGTGTGTGGGACACGTGTATGAGAAAACGGCACTCACCTGTGTGGTGATGTCCCAACCATCCTCAAGACTAACCAGTACGGATGATCCGCTGTCTAACAACTCCACCACAACCAGAGCCAACTGCAGGAGCTTGTGTATCTGTTAAACACACACACAGGCATAAACATACACATATATACACACACACAGAGAGTACAAAACACATCCTAAGTTTAGCTGTTATTGTAATGTTAACTGCTGACTAGGAGCTCTGAAGTGTTTTGGCAGAGATCCCTCAAGATAATATTGTTCTAGTGTACGAGAGACGGCGTTTTATAGGGGCAAAGGGGCTCATGGGTGCATGGCTTTTAAGTGTGGTAAGCAACTTTAGTTTTTCTGTAACTTTTCCCATCTTTGTCTCGTTTAATTTCCCAGGGTACTGCAGCTTGGGGAAAAATGTTACACAGGGTCAAAGTCACAGAGGGCAAAGAGCTTCTGGCTTTCTCACATTGCTGCCAATGGCATATACCGTAAGCAGCTCTGAGCTACGATAAGCGGATAACGCATAGGTATTGTACGTTCAGAGGTCACGGCGACTGAATAAAGACATATTTTTCTTGTTGAGAAATTTTGACACCAGTCCATCTTCCAATCGTTGCTGTATAGTCCAGATACAGCACACTTTCTAAAGGGTACCCCAACTTTAAACACATGGCGTAATAGAATTGGCTATACGAATGTAAAATTAAAAACAGGTCAAATGTCATAGTTCAAAAAATCTTTTCACTTTAAGGATGCTATTAAGTTTACATTACAATACTTGACGTCAAATGATTGCAATTAGGGATGCATAATGATTAATCGCAATTAATCTATATAGCAGAATAAAAGTTTTTGTTTACATCATATGTTTGTGTGAACTGTGCATAATAATTATGCATATATAAATACGCACACATGCATGTATAATTTTAAGAATATAAATATATTAGAGCTAGGCATAGATTAATCTACAAAATAAAAGTAATTTTTTGCATAACATATGAGTTTGTGCTGCATGTAATTATTATGTATATATAAATACACACACATTCATGTATGTATTTAAGAAACATTTACATGTGTTTATATATTTATTTATATTTTTATATATTCTAAATTATAAAAATATTCTTAAACGATATTTAAATAAAACATTTCTTAAATGTATATATATATGTATGTGTGTGTGTTTAAATATACATAATTTTTACACCCATTACAAACTCATATATTATGCAAAAATTACTTTTATTTTGTATGAGATTAATCTAGAATCTGCAATGTCAATAAAAAGGTGCAGGATTTGTGAAGTGATATCTGACCTGCACCATCCATTCACTCTCCTCCAGTGCTTTCAGGAACGAATCCTCTGTGTCCGAGGGCATCGAGCTGGGTGCGCACGTCCTCAGAAGTTTCTTGAATGAGCTTTTCACCTGCTTCATATCCGCAAACTCTATTGGGACCAGTTCACAATTCAGTGCCAAGTCCAGTTTGACTCCCTGTCATGGGAAAGCATTTGATATAAACGTTGTATTTAGGTACTAAAATAAAACATGGTACAAGTTCTGCTAGTCTCCAATCCAGAGTCATAAATTTCTGGCTCATAAAAGCATTTCTTTTATTCTATCCCAAACCATAATAACAGAGCAACTGTCTTACTAATGCGTAACTTCAACATAAAAAGCCACAACAAGAAGTCCAAACACAGTTTATGAAGTAGGTAAGTGCATCCAAGTAACTGATTTATTTCAACGACTCATTTTACGTTATTCATTAGGAAGTGTATCATTAATAAGATTTAAACCAGAAGAGTTCCTGCAAATGTCCAAATGTAAAGACAATTTCGGCAAAGCAAACAAATTATGTCTATATCTCATGGCTTTTAGGAACGGCTATTATTTATGCACATGTTTATCACGCACAAGGGAGAACACTGTCCAAGTATGTCAGGGTGAAATAGTAAATCTCTATGAAAAAAGTAACATTTAAAGCAGTGGTCCACAACATTTTTAGCATGTAGGGTGCATTCCTGCGCACCCCCCCCCCAAAAAAATCTCTAACTTAGAATTTGAATTAAACAAAAAATATTCAATTATACAATGTGGTGCTGTTGGTTAGCGGTTTCATTACACAGAATTTATAATAAATTATTACATATTACATAATGTCATAAAACTGGGGCCCCCCCTGGGACCATCTTGGGCCCCCTCCAGTTTTAAAACCACTGACTTAAAGTAACGATATATAACATTTTACCCTGAGGTGGGACTTCTCGCCAAAGATGTAGAGAGCTGCTTGATGCTTCAGAAGTTGGTTCTGGAGGTTCTCGATGACTGTAGGGGGCGCCAGATCCTTGCCGGCCAATCGCGCGCCCACATCGGGAGCAGTGGTGTGCTGGCTGAATCTGCTGCTGGAGCGCAGGCTGGCCCACACACCTTTCAGAGAGAGGAAATAAATTAGAGGCATGTGAGCACAGGTTAGGCAGAAGTACAAAACAAACTGTTATAATAAACATCTACTTCCAGACAGATTCTGTTGGAGGGTTTCAGTGCCGATTACGGGGGGAAATTTGCTAAATCGATTTAAAATGTGGTAATAGTAAAATATTGTGTCCAGAAACCAGTAAATCATGCCGAGCATGCAATGTGTTGTGGATTTAAGAAACACCTATCTGATAGCTGTGTATGCCTTTATATGAAATGATCTGCTAGATGCATTCATATAAATGTAAATGTGAAGTTAAGAGTACTACATTATTTCCTATATTTTATAAACTCAGGGGGATGTGACGAATTTCATAAGTGCCGTGTTTACATTGTGCGTGCAGATTTCATGTAGACCAATTAATATCCATCCTGTCTAACGACCAATGGAAACTTCAGAGTAAAATCTCAGCATTTATTTTTATTGGGAAAACATAATCATCCGGTTTACTGAGCTCACTCCTAATATTTAGACATCTGTTATGCGGATGATTGAGACAAAATATTTGCTCTGGTAGTAATCAGGGTCAATGATCCGGTTCAGTGCCGACTCAAATCATCAGGTAATACACCGAGCATGCACTGAATTACCGCGGTGCAGACCTGATCACACGCACGACACGCAGGAAGCAATCTGGTTAAACTAAAGTTACCTACAAGTGGTGACCTGATTATGAACAGAGGATTATGAATGGGAGCGTTAGGAACATGGATATTATGGATTAGGTTAGTGGGAATGAGTAAAACAGAGCAACTTTACCTTGATTGTGCATTCTCCCCTTAGCCGAAGCTTTTTGGTGTGAGTGAGTGAAAAGTTTATCCCTGTACCCGAGTACTGGTAGATTAGGAGGCGGTAGTTGGTGGTGGTACAGAGAAACAGGAAATAAAAAGAGAGAAAATAATACAAAATTCACACACATGCAATGATTACCCCCTCCGAAAAGAGACAGGACAGACATCAGCACCTCAGATTACAGAGACAGACAAGTGCAAGACTGTTCATGGGGCAATGACAGATTTAGTTGAAGCACAAATGAATATGCAATCTTTGCATTAATGTCTTTAATGATTGTATTTGTTTGATTATTTAGTAATGCATATTGTTACAATTAAGCAGCTTTACAGAAAATATAAAATTTAAATGGCTACAAACTTGAGTAGTGCAATTATTTTATTTATTACAAAAAGTTCAACTAATAACACAAAAATATAAAATATCAATTAGGGGTGGTCTCCCGGATATGGCTTACCCTAGACTAAAATGCATGTTTGGACTACATTAATTTAAAAACAACTTACACTGACACATCCTAAAAGATTAGTCAATTTTCTTAAAAAAAAAAAAAAAATCCAGATAATTTACTCTCCACCATGTCATCTAAAATGTTGATATCTTTCTTTGTTCAGTCGAGAAGAAATTCTGTTTTTTGAGGAAAACATTCCAGGACTTTTCTCATTTTAATGGACTTTAATGGACCCCAACACTTATTAGTTTTAATGTAGTTTAAAATTGCAGTTTCAACGGACTCTAAACGATCCCAAACGAGGCATAAGGGTCTTATCTAGTGAAACGATTGTCATTTTTGGCAAGAAAAAAAAATGTATGCACTTTTAAACCACAACTTCTCGTCTCTCCCGGTCCTGTGACGTGCCAAAGTGACCTCACGTAATACGTCAAGAGGTCACAAATGACGTATGCAAAACTACGCCCCCCAGTGCTTACAAGTGTGGAGAAAGAGGACCGTTCCAAAGTTGTTGTATGTCGAACGATACTAATTAATGTCAGTTTATTGATTAAAATGGTCCGCAAATGTGCGTTTCATATATGTAACACGTGACCTTTCCACAGCATTACGCAATACGTGAGGTCGTACTTGAGTAGGACCAGAGAAGTTTTGGTTTAAAAGTGCATATTTTTATTTTATTTTACCGTTTCGCTAGATAAGACCCTTATGCCTTGTTTGAGATCATTTAGAGTCCTTTGAAACTGCATTTTTAAACTGTTAAGTGTTGGGGTCCATTAAAGTCCATTAAAATGAAAAAAATCCTCAAATGTTTTCTTTTCGACTGAACAAAGAAAGAGATCAACATTTTGGATGACGTGGTGGTAAGTAAATCATCTGAATTTTTTTTTTTTAAGAAAATTGACTAATCCTTTAACATCAATACCATTGTTTTGTCTTAAGATGCACACCAGTATTGTTTTTGTAAGATATGTTTGTAAAAACTATTTAAATGTCCCTGTTTAAAAGTCCTAGTCCTGGATTAATCTAAACCCCTTATATTTAAGTATATAATTTAACTATACTAAAGTTAGTATAATATAGAAAAATTACATCATTGCCTCATAACAGATCAGGCATTTAAGATCATTTCAGACTGATGTGAAGTTTGCAAAGATGGACATCATTGAAAACAAGAAAGAGAATGGATTGATGAACCATAAAACCTTTAAGTTTCACATAAATGACAGAAACATTATAATCGATGAGATGATTACATGAGGATAAAAAATAAACAATATTTTTGCACATTTAAAAAATATTTAAATGTGCATGATCACCAATAATGCATTTTACAACTGCTAAGTCTTTTGTCCAAATTATATGCCCTGTCTTGGAAGTTTGGGTTTTTTAATTGACCATTTCCAAGTATTAACTCTTTAACATGCTGCTGATCATATGATAAATGTACAGTAAGTTGGTTCCTGTTTCATCATTGTGTAGACCAGAAAGTGTAATTTTCCTGTAGTAGTAGAATTCCTGCTAGCAACAGTTAAAATTATGCTGCATTTGCAATTATGAAATTATTAAGAAATGCCAACCTTAAATGCAGAAGTGATAATGTGCTCATGATGGGAATAAGAGAGATTACAGTGTTTCGAGAATTTTAATAATAGGAGTTACAAGAAAAAGCATGAGTATATGTTTTAAAACCATGGGCTGTTTTTCCAAGAACACCAGCCATTATGACCTGACATAAAATTTCGTATGCCAAAACAATTTAGGCAACAAAAATAATTAGATGAGCATTAACTGGTGGTAATTTTCAAAAATACCTTATGCACATACGTTCACATCTTATATTTATCTCATATTAACCTATCAGATGATGCTTGTCACAGAAACATGCAATAGCAAGGCGATGAGAACACACATTATTAAAGCACCCATAAGACACGCTATTTTTGCCTATCTCATGTTCTTCTTGAGTACCTATATAGTAGTGTTGCATTCTTCACATCTTTGAATAGTCTTTAGCTGTATCAGATTTATAAAAGACAAAGCTCTAGCGATTGTTTCTGGAAAAACACGAGATCCCGAAAGTCAAGAGCACGCAAAATACACAAAACATTGTTTCTATAAACCTGGCTTACTTGGAAAGCTGAAAAAGGCTTTTTTTGTCCTTACATCCAAAAACTCACTTCTTCTTTCATGCGATTGATAATTCTTGATATGAAACAAAGCTGTCGCGTGCATTGATGCATGTAACTTCTGTTTGAAGAAACAATACTAATGAACTTCCTCGTTCTCGCTCTTACTCTGATTGACTTGTGGGCGTGCTTTTCTGGGGGAAGTGCTATAAAAGAAATATGGGTACCTAACGGGTACCCATATTTGAATTTTTCTTTTTCAAAACAGGCAAAAATATGAGATTATTGCATTTTTGTAAAGGACTTTTGTTCTTTGATCAAAACATACAGAGAATTTACTGTTTGACCTTAGCGGTTGCTTCTGGGTTGTAGAAGTTGTGTAAGAAATACGGATTGCCACAAAAACTGGTAGGGAAGCGTTTTGTCTTAATTAAAGATTTAACCCGTCAATGGCGGGGAATGAGTTAAGAACCACTTTCTCCAACTCAACTTTGTCTTTGTACATTTATCCACAGATGAAGCGTGAACTCTACGAAAGATGCTGTGCACTGTGTTGCCAAGTCCTCTGCTTTTTGGGGGGTTCAGATTTGGACTACTTTTAAACTGTTTCAGTGAGCTGATTTTTTTCTGCGGGTGAAAGATGAAAGGATTTGTTCATTAGTTATTGGTAGTGATGCACAGATGTTTCGGCCGCCGATATTTATCGGCCGATTTTTGATGAATTTGAAACCATCGGCAATAGCACGAGAAAGGCCGATACCGATTGTTTATTAATTAACTGCATAAAGAAATCCATTATATGTAAAAAATGAGTTAATGTTGTTAATAAAAGAAATGCTGAATAGCAAAAACCACCTTTGAAGGTTGTCATGCTGTCTTATTATATTTGTTTTAGCTTAATTTTTGCCTCTCTTATTATGTTGGTAAGTTGAATGTTAACTGTATAGTATTGTATACAAGTGTTTAATATCGGTATCGGCCAGAAGTTGTCTGTTTAAATCGGTATCGCCCCAAAAAAAAATCCTATCGGTGCATACCTAGTTATTGGTATTTGTGCTGTGAATAGTTATTGGGATGCTTTTGGGCTAGTTTTGAATATCCAACTAGGCTGGAGTTGATAAACAAATCTGGCAACCCTGGCTATGCCCTTGCGCAGACGTTTGGTTTTGAATTATTATGTAAACATTTTAATCAGACTGCAATGTTTAAGGTACGTGTAAACTGTACTGTCGTAACCTGCAATCGGATTAAAGAGTAACTAAACCCTAAACCAACTTTTTTTAGTTAATGATCTGTAAGAATGGGTCTTTATTAGTGCTGTTCGTTGATTTTAGTAAGTTTTTGGACATTTGGATATAAAGTGTTTCAATACTACAATATATGGTGTAAAAACATCTGAGTGCTGCCCTCTTCAGGTTAAACGGTGGCTACTGCAGTTTAATTTTCTTATTGGATGGTGGGTCCAAAAAATGACTCGTGACGTAAGCAGGTTCAAGATCACCACGCCGTTATTACGATCTCACCACACACTTAGTTCGTTCCCTCAATCTCCTTGGGATCTGCCCACTTTTCTTGCATTTTTCAAATATTGCCAGTGGGTGGAGTCAGGCTCTGACCAGGGGTTTAGTTACGCTTTAAATTCAATTGGAATGACACATTTTTGTGCATGTAAACATAGCTATTGAAATTTTTAACTATTTTAAAAAGATTTGTTCAACCAAAAATGAATAATTTACCCATTACAGCTTCACTTTATGTATCCCTTAGATAACTTTGATATCAGAACACAAAACTTTTATATGAATGGGAGTACACAACACCAAAGCTCTTTTCAGATGAACTATTTCTTAAAAGAAAAATCCAGATAATTTACTCACCACCATGTCATCCAAAATGTTGATGTCTTTCTTTGTTCAGTCAAGTCGAGTTTTTTGAGGAAAACATTGCAGGATTTTTCTCATTTTAATGGACTTTAATAGAGCCCAACATTTAATACTTAACTCAACACTTAACAGTTTTTTTCAACGGAGTTTCAAAGGACTCTAAACGATCCCAAACGAGGCATAAGGGTCTTATCTAGCGAAACGATTGTCATTTTTGACAAGAAAAATAAAAAATATCCACTTTTAAAGCACAACTTCTCGTTTAAATCCGGTCGTCATGCGCTAGCGTGACCCGACGCAATACGTCATGACGTCAAGAGGTCACAGAGGACGAACGCGAAACTACGCCCCAGTGTTTACAAGTGTGTTGAAAGAGGACCGTTCCTACGTTGTTGTATGTCAACTGATACTAATTAATGTCTTTGTGTCAGTTTATTGTTTACAAGGGTCGGCAAATGTGCGTTTTATATATGTAACACGTGACCTCCCTACGTCACTACGCATTTACGTCAGGTCACGCTGGACCGGACCTAGATGAAAAGTTGTGGTTTAAAAGAGCATATTTTTTATTTTTCTTGTCAAAAATGACAATCGTTTTGCTAGATAAGACCCTTATGCCTTGTTTGGGATCGTTTATAGTCCTTTGAAACTCCGTTGAAAAAAACTGTTAAGTGTTGAGTTAAGTATTAAATGTTGGGCTCTATTAAAGTCCATTAAAATGAGAAAAATCCTGCAATGTTTTCCTCAAAAAACATAATTTCTTCTCGACTGAACAAAGAAAGACATCAACATTTTGGATGACATGGTGGTGAGTAAATTATCTGGATTTTTCTTTAAGAAAATGGAATATTCCTTTTAAATAATCCCTATTCTTTGGAAAAAAGTAGTTCTTTGTCACTACATCAACACCAAGATACAAATACTCATTTATCATACTCAAGAGTCTATATGACCTTTTTATGTAAAAAAAAAAAAAAAACTCTTGACTGTGGTGACTGAAAGTCCTGCAAAGCAGTTTGGGTGTTATGTGTGAGACCGAGGTTTGTGACCATAACAGAGTAATGTCAACTAAAGATATCAAATGAAGGATGGCGAATTTGTTTTCTTGAAATCATGTGGAATAAGGATAAGAAGCCCACTCACCTCCTCTAGTAAAGCTATTGGCGAAGGGAATGTCTAATTGGACAGGGGCCATCTTTGGTATTCTTGATGCGCGTCTTTCAGTAGCTAAACAGATAAAGACACACAGTACAGCATGCATCATGCACCTTGAGCAAACCAGACATCATGGCTCTGTCCCAAAGCCAAGTGTGGCCTACATGAATGGCCTACATAGACAGCTTCTGCATCTTCTCCCCATCCAAAACACAAAGCATTTATGTTAACAGTGACTTGGGCATGTGAATGAAACATCACAGTAGTCCAACAAGCAAAAAAATAAAATAAAAAATGACACCCTCATATCTTGATATAAACACATCAACATCATTTTCAACATTTACCATCTGCGATTCTTTTATTGCAATGCATTCTGTGATTCCCTTATCCTGAAGGAATCATGCTGTCATATATAAAATTTCACTGTTTACAGTTTGCAAAATGATCTAATGCCCATGATGCACAAATGCTGACTAGTCGATTTGGTTTGGAACAGAGCTCAAGACATCAGATAAGTTGACATGACATTTCTCAAAACACTTCAAATTAGTTGGCATGACATCTCAACCCTGAAACCCTTGTGCATGCTATAACAGATCCAGATTAGTATGGATCAGACGAGCATTTAAGCAGAATCACATGCTTTAATGCTTAACATGCTTAAATCAGATGCTGGTTTAGCAGGCTATAAACAAGTCTGTTGTAACCGACTCTCATTTTGATTATCACAACTAAAGGTCTGTTTTGTATCGAGGAAACTTTAAAATCTGCCACCCTCAGGGATAAGAGCAAAGCAGGTGTGGATAAATGAAACATGATGGTGCAGATATAGCGCAGCTGACAGGGCAGGATCTGTGTGGTCGGAATCATCTGTATTAAAGCTGTGGGGAGTGCAAAGAGGAGGACGGATGGTGACTTTGTGTCTTGCTTTCCTTACATAACCACAAAATTGTGCACCAGTTCCTCTGGAGATCAGCCCCCGAAACATAAATAACAATGTGCGCAACCGAGAGGACACCAGGAAGAACCCAAAGAAACAGACTTCGGATAAAAGATCAGGTGGATGCACATTAAAGCTTGGTTTTTATAGATACCTGGAGACAAGCCAACGACGGAGCGGTTACTGAGGGTGTTGCTGCCGTTGGGCTTAACATAGATGGGGATGGAGCTGAGGATAGCCTGCAGGTACTTCTCCTGTTCCAGACTGCTGGAGGACTCTGAAGATGCTGGAGCTGGTGACACCAAGAGGAAGTCAGAATAATCATAATCCCTCACTAACTCTGATTTTAGTCAATTATAATCTGTATGTAAAGCTGAATACTACATTAAGTGTTAAGTGCACTAAAGGTAAATTTGTGTGCAAAGATCGTTGCTTGTTTAGTCTAACAATTCAGCTTTTTTAAGTGGACAAGAGTTAAAGGAATAGTCTGTTTTCTTAAAAGAAAAATCCAGATAATTTACTCACCACCATGTCATCCAAAATGTTGACGTCTTTCTTTGTTCAGTCGAGAAGAAGAAATTATGTTTTTTTTGAGGAAAACATTGCAGGATACTTCTCATTTTAATGGACGCCAACACTTAACACTTAACTCAACACGTAATAGTTTTTTTAACTGAGATTCAAAGGACTCTAAACGATCCCAAACGAGGCATAAGGGTCTTATCTAGTGAAACGATTTTCATTTTTGACAAGAAAAATAACAAATATACACTTTTAAACCACAATTTCTCATCTAGGTCCGATCCAGCGCGACCTAACGTAAATGCGTAGTGATGTAGGGAGGTCACGTGTTACATATATAAAACGCACATTTGCGGACCATTGTAAACAATAAACTGACACAAAGACATTAATTAGTATCATTCCACATACAACAACGTAGGAACGGTCCTCTTTCTCAACACTTGTAAACACTGGGGCGGAGTTTCGCGTTCGTCCTCTGTGACCTCTTGACGTATTGCGTGGGGTCACGCTGACGCATCACGACCGGATCTAGATGAAAAGTTGTGCTTTAAAAGAGCATATTTTTTATTTTTTATGTCAAAAATGACAAACGTTTTGCTAGATAAGACCCTTATGCCTCGTTTGGGATCGTTTAGAGTCCTTTGAAACTCCGTTGAAAAAAAAACTGTTAAGTGTTGAGTTAAGTGTTAAGTGTTGGGGTCCATTAAAGTCCATTAAAATGAGAAAAATCCTGCAATGTTTTCCTCAAAAAACATAATTTCTTCTCGACTGAACAAAGAAAGACATCAACATTTTGGATGACATGGTGGTGAGTAAATTATCTGGATTTTTCTATTAAGAAAATTGAATAATCCTTTAAGTTAGGGTTTAAAAATGCGTATGCGAATGCGTAGAATTTTTCTGCTCATTGCAATGCTTGGATGAAGCTATGGGTGTTTATGGGTGATTGCCAGGGTGTTTTGACTAAGAGTAACAGTACTTTAAATAGGAAAATGTACCTGCTGTAGAAGGATTTTGAGACTTGAAAAGGCCAACCACACTCTTGCTACTAAAACCTCCTGAACGAAGCAGAACAGCTTTGTTGCGAAGATGTTTCCAGCACAACACCGGCAGACGATTGTGCCTGTAACAACGGGACACCTTCTGCAGACTGCTGTCCTGTATGCTTTGAGGAACCACCAGCAGACCTGGATAACTGCACAATGAACAGAAATAATCAATGTTTAGTCTCGTAATATTCTCAAACCTGAAAGGTTGCCTCCTATGATGCGTTCACACCAGATGTGAATAAAGAGTTAGGCGCTAGTGATTTACATGTTACATCAATGCAAAGAAGTGATAAACATCCTGTGGCGCGAAACATCAATTGCGTTGTTGCATTGACTTAATATGTAAATCGCACGATTGATGCAATTTGTGTGAATGACGCGGCACCAATTGAGCGCATAACGCATGAGTTGCAAAATCTAAACTTTGGCAGATATTCATGCCACGTTATACGACATAGTGCTTAAGACTACAAGCTAGCTAAGGCTAGCAAATTGAGTGTATTCGCATCTGAATTTCATACGTGAATGACACAAATTTCATGCTGAATGAAGCAAGTTAACTCAAAGGGCCCTATCTTGCACCCAGCGCAATTGACTTTGTCAGTGACGCATGTATCATTCGTATTTTGCACCGGCGCACAGCGGGTTTTTCCCTCCACAGACGCACGTCGGCAAACTAGGGAATGAACTTGCGCTCCGTGGGTGGTTCAGCGCAAAAAAGGAGGTGTGTTCCGGCGCAAACCATCCCTGATGCTATTTTGCAGTTTCAAAAAACAATTGCACCACTGACCCAAAAAAAACTAGTCTAAAGTCAGTGGCGCGTTGCGCGTTGTTCATTATGCTATTTTAAGGGCGCATGCTTGACCATAATGTATAGCGTGCACAACGCGCATACACTGAGCATCTAATCTACACCGATGCAACAGTTATTTTTGCAAATCATAAATTGTTACACTTAAAAATATTAATACACGAGATAAGGGGAATCATAGTGGTGAGCATTGTGGTGATAGTTTTTATTTATTGTGTGGCTGCGTTAAAAAATTCTCATGCAAATAACGATTAAAATATTTTCATAAGTTTGTTGTGTGGCTGTATTACGTTTATTTTATATAAATAATAATTAAAATGTTTTCATAAGAAACCTTAATGTATATCAGGGATTCCCAAAGTGTGGTACGTGCACCCCTAGGGGTAAGCGAGCTGCCACCAGGGGGTGCGCGAGAGGAAAAATGTAATGGCGGTCTGTTTCTTTAAGTGGGATTTTTCCATACAATAAAAAAATAAAAAAATGAACAGTAAACATTTCCTTTGTAATCGCTTTTATTTTAAATAAAAAACTATAATTTATTAGTTTTTGATAGAAACGTAGAAAACAGCTGCTGTCTTTTTCTACGCACTGCTCTTCTGTTATGCACTGCAGCCGCTATATGCGTGCCAACTCGTTTCATTCATTCCATATTATAAATATGCTTAACTGACTGAAATCAGGGAAACTGTCATGTGGGACGTCTTATGATAAAGTTGTTAGTCACGAAGGAGGAGAGGGACCAAGAGAGAGATACTTTTTTATGGCAAAAATAGAAATAATAAAATGTGACGAGACATGGGCACAGGATACGCGAGCAATGTGTTTTCATGCATGGTAAAGAGACCGCCAATGAATTATATAATAAAATACATAAATACTTACTGTAGAGAACTTATTAAAAGCTTTCATTTAATTTTGTTTGAAACTTGAGCTGTTATAATGAATCTGCAAACTATTATACACCTTTTGTGCGAACAGTAAAGGCTTTCGTTAATGTGTTTGATGGGTCTGCACGTGACGCACTGGTAAACATGAGGAAACCTCTCATATGTCATCTATTAGCTGACGGCAGTAAGTGCACGTTTTTTACCATAGTAAACTTGAATGGCGTCTAAATATCACAGTGGTTAAACGCATACACGGGGGCGCGCATCATCTACGCTGAGCGTAGTTTCAGATGGTGCAATAGGTGTAAATATTTTTCACAATGTTAGACGTAGCTAAGCCTGACGTAGGACTATTACACCCAACTTCTTAACGTCCGGCTAGTGCAACCGGCCCTTGGTTATTTGCGCTTATTACACGGCTCTCTGGAATGCTTGATTCTGATTGGTCAGTTGAGACATTTGCAGGTTCGTTCTTTTCAAATAATAACCGCTACAAATTAATAACGCATAGCCGGACTACTTGCACGAGTAAAATCGCTCCGCGCCAATAAAGATCAATAAGATCTTTATCTGTTTGGCGCCATCTTGTGACAAACACTGGACAACCACGACGAGACACAGAGAGCTTACTGAGACTGAACTTGACAAAATAGAGCATGACAGCTACGAAGCCAACACACACAAAAACACAAAATGGGGATTAAAACTTCTCAAAGACTGGCTAAAAGAGAAAAAATGGAGACAGACAAGTATGAAGCAGAGGATCTTAATAAGGTATTACGATCATTTTATGCATCTGTGCAAAGTTTCGCGGAAGGATAAAAATGTTAATTTAAAACAAATATGCCAATAAAATGTTTCAAATTCATATTCATGTCCAGTTTTTTTTCTTATGTGGCAAGTAGCCGTGTAATAAGCGGGATAATGTAGAGGCAGCCGGTAGATATTGGGAAATAAGCCCCTTCAGTGTGATACAAGACCCTCCGCTTCGCGTCGGGTCCTGATCACACTGTCGGGGCTTATTTCCCAATAACTACCGGCTGCCTCTACATTATCCCTTACACGATTAAACATGAGTATTTATGGTGAGAAAACAAAGCTTTTTTGGATTTTTTTTTAAATGGGGATTGGGGGTGCGCCAACCCGGTTGGGACATAGAAGGGGGTGCGCAGGAAAAAAAGTTTGGGAACCCCTGATGTATATGAACTTGATTTGTAAGAGTACTTTGGGGTTGGACCTTGCTTGCGTTTCTTGGGTCCGATTTCAAAGCCCCCAAACCCTTTCAGCGGTGAGGGTGGACGCAGCGATGTCCTCTGCTGGCGTCTGTGTAGAGGCAGATCCACCTCCCGTTACACAGCGTGCCAGATTTATGCTGGCAAGCTTGGGATTCCCCCTTCTCCTGACATCATTGTAGTGCTTGGCGGATGGGGATGTCAGTTGATGAGACTGTGGCTATTTCCTCTGACGCTTGTTTGACCGACGCTGATTTGGGCGGGTTTCTCCTATCCCCATACAAAACCACTTCTCTGTCTTTGACTGCTCTTACAAGAACGTCGGTCTCCTCGGCTGTGAACCGCTCCTGGCGTACGCCTGGTAAATCCGTCATAATAATAGCAACCCGCCATGGAACTTGCGCCCTTGTGTTTAAAAGGAATGTTGGATAGCGTTCTGATTGGTTTATTTGACGTTACGCCCAAACCACACCTATGAATAATGAACCTACTTCAGACCAACCTCTTATTGATTTGCGCCTGGCGCAAGAGTTATTTCTCACGCCGGGAAAATAGCAACAGCGCCCAAGATCCGCCCACAAACTCACTTGTGCGTTGCGCTTTGCACTTGCGTTTCAGATCGTTAAAATAGGGCCCAAAATGTTCAAGCGTCTAACTAAGTGCGAATAATGTGATATATTCGCTTCATTCGCATCTGAATGCACAGTTAAAATGAAAGGATTAGTCCATTTTCTTTAAAAATAGATAAATCCAGAAAATTTACTCACCCCCATGTCATCCAAAATGCTGTCTTTCTTTGTTTAGTCGAGGAGAAATTATGTTTTTTGAGGAGAACATTTAAAGATTTTTCTCATTTTAATGGACTTTAATGGACCCCAACACTTAACAGTTTTAATGCAGTTTAAAATTACCGTTTCAAAGGACTCTAAACGATCTCAAACGAGGCATAAGGGTCTTATCTAGCGAAACGATTGTCATTTTTGGCAAGAAAAATTAAAAATTGCACTTTTAATACACAACTTCTCTTCTTCCTCTGGTCGTGTTCACGGATGACGTATGCGAAACTATGCCCCAGTGTTTACAAGTGTGGAGAAAGAGGACCGTTTCGACGTTGTTGTATGTCGAATGATACTAATTAATGTCTTTGTGTCAATTAATTGTTTGAAATGGTCCGCAAATGTGCGTTTCATATATGTGACACGTGACCTTTCCACGTCATTACGCAATTACGTGAGGTCGCGCTGGTGTGTCATAAGACCTGAGGAAGACGAGAAGTTGTGGTTTAAAAGTGCATATTTTTTATTTTTCTTGCCAAATATGACAATCGTTTCGCTAGATAAGACCCTTATACCTCATTTGAGATCTTTTAGAGTCCTTTGAAACTGCAATTTTAAACTACATTAAAACGTAGAAGTAAAAAAGTCCATTAAAATGAGAAAAATCCTGGAATGTTTTCCTCAAAAAACATAATTTCTTCTCAACTGAACAAAGAAAGACATCAACATTGTTGGATGACATGGTGGTGAGTAAATTATCTGGATTTATCTTTTTTTTTTTTTAAGAAAATTGACTAATCCTTTAATACATCAATTTCTGTGAATTTCTGTTACATACACATTTTGGGGAACCCTAGATGCAAAGATCATTTAAAATAATAGGCTGCAAAAATATGCTGCCTTGTTTTAACCATATTTTTATCCAGCATATAAAATTTGTAGATAAAGCAATCCCATAATGCACTGCAACAATATAAATTAATAAATAATATCTCCATGAAAATGGAGTGATCTATTTATAAATTATATAAGAAGAACTCACACATCTACAGTAATTTAGTACAGTATGCAATCTATGAAGGCATCTCTCTAAATGTTAAAACATAAATCTTAGGTGTGTTGGATTGTGATGTACCTGCGACACAACGAGTAAAGTCTGTTGACTGCCGTAACCCGAAAATGCTCGCCGCTTTTAGACCGAGTACTGCTTGCACTTATGGTACCCAGACCCAGCCTCTGGTAGTCACGGAAACAGGCTCTCTCTACTAACTGCTCCATAGTGGACTTCTCAGAGGCCTTCAGCGTGCTGCAGGAGGGCGGCTCTCCATCATCTGAGACTAAAGCAAATCAAATAAGAGAGAAGCGGTGATTGTTGACATACAACCCTGTGAGCATCAATACTACTGTATATGTCTCTGCAGTATGCTCACTGGAGATATCATCGTCCTCGTGCACTGTCCCGCGACTGCCCTTCTCAGTTTTCTTCAGAGTGGATTGGCGGCCCATTGTGATCTTCCCGGCTCTTTTGGCCCCTTTCACTATGGTCTTAGATAGTGTTCTATAGAAAAACAAATATTCAAAGTACAACGATAGCAGTCAATGCAATAACATGCACTTTAATAAGCATACAATGCTTAAAACTGACCTTAAACCTGTGTTTTTCTCTTTCTGTTTGGGTAATATGAGCTGTGGAGTCGTTTGTCCTGCAGCAAAAGCAAAGGTGCTGAAGATGGACAGGGGATAGCGAATCCGCTGCAGGTGTTTCCTGAAGATCTCCACCATCTCGGAGCTCACCTCCTCATCAAACGCCACCTTTACCAACTAAAACAACCCAACAAAGATACCAATTCATATTTAGTTGTTCCCTAATAAACACCCTGCTGCTAGACTGAGTGATTTATAAAGCAGTATACTGTAGTAGTTTTCAATTGAGGTCACAACTTCATGAATCTACAAAAAATCATTTGGTGGAACAAGAAATAAGCTGGATAAGAGCACGGAATAAGATCTTTCCTATTCTTCGGTAAAGAACATTCCAAAATTGAGGTTTGGCCGGACAAACGCTCATCTGTGTGACCCCACATCCCCTCACTTTGTGTCCGCCAGCTACTCGTCGGGGTCTGACCTGATCTCCCCCGTGGACTGCAGGTCTTAATGAGGACGTGGTAATGCTCCCCAGACACCGAAAGCTGGCAGACCCCCTCGAATGACCCTCGCTCTCATACAGGGCTTGATTTTACAGCTTAAGTTAGTAAAATGATTGGAATGAGCCATAAAACCTTTATAGGACTTTATAGTCCATGCATAGTGAAGAACACAACACATGTGGTTCTCTGGCTCCGTCCTCATCCATGAAAGGTGATAATGAGTCAGACAGAAACAGCAGTCTGAAGTGCACAAAATCATCTTTAACACAAACTATTTATAAAAGAATGTAAAAAAAGTTGTTGTCTGACACATCTTTTAGAAAAAGTGCTTTACAACAGATTGAATAAAATAAGAAACAGTGTTAGAAGATCTGGCCTGGTAAGAGGTTATGGGTCTGAAACCACATGGGGACTCTATGTAAAATGTGACCCTGGACCACAAAACCAGTCATAAGCATAATTTTTTAAGAGAGATTTATACATCACCAAACACCTGGATGTATGGTTTGTTAGGATAACACAATATTTGGCACAGATACAACTATTTAAAAATCTGGAATATGAAGGTGCAAAAAACATTATGGAGAAAATCGCCTTTAAAGTTCGAAAAAGTCATTAGCAACACATTTTACTGATGATACATACGGTAGGATATAATATTTCATGCAACATGATCTTTACTTAATAAAACAAGTTTGGCATGAAATATTTATAATTTTGCTGCAAATATACCTGTGCTACTTATGACTCCAGACTAAATAAACAATACCTCAAATTATGAAAAATCAAAGTTATGTATCTGATATATCATTATACTAGAAGAATGGAAAGATGTAATACTTTATTTGCTAAACTATTTTATTATTTTATGTTATTTATTATTGTTATTTTGGTGCAAAAAACTTCACTAACATTTAGTGCTGTCAAACGATTAAATCGCCTCCGAAATAATAGTTTGTATTTGCATAATTTATGTGTGTGTAATTATTATGCATATATAAATATACACATGCATGTATAAATGTAAGAATTTTTTTATTTATATTTTAATTTGTTTTATTTAAAAATATACACATGTAAATGTTTCTTAAATATATGCAGTGTAAAAAGTGAAAGTTGGATTAAAATTACTTCAATTGGTAACATTTTAAGTGAAAAATTTAAGTAAAAAAAAGTTTTACATTTTTAGGTTTTAACTAAGGTTTTCAAAAGATTAATCACAATTAATCGCATACAATATAAAAGTTTGTGTTTGCAATTAATAAATGTTTGTGCACTGTTATGTAATTATTTTGTATATATAAATATAAAAAAATATATTTATATATATTTATTGAGATTTTGATATAATTAATATTATATATAAAAAATATATATACATGATTTTTTCCTTAAATGTATACATGTGTGTGTGTGTATTAATTTATACGTAATAATTACACACAACAATCACAAATATATTATGCAAACACAAACTTTTATTTTTTTTGTGCGATTAATCGTGATTAGTCTTTTAACAGCCCTAGTTTTAACCTGTTAACAGGCACTGTCCCGTGAGCGGGACTAATCACGATTAATTAGACATACGTTTACTTCAATATTTTGCATGTACATTTTAATCTATCATGACAAACTATATATTGTTGGAAAGGTGTAAGATTTTCATATTTCAACCTTTTAGCAGTAATAATAATGCAGTGACTGTAATTTATTAATTTGTGACTAGAGTATGCAGCAAACCTCGCAGCAAACAAACACAAACCTCATTTTTTGATACTTTTATGTATAAAATAATACTATATGGCATTATTTTTTATCTATTACAATACATTTAAACTGCTATAACAATTTTTTTATTTAATATTTTCACTTCCAGACAATTCCATTTTTTTTAAAGTGTTTTCTTTAAAACAATAGGTTTCTAGACCAAAGAGTTATATTAATTTGAAGGTGTACATTACCTTTTCAAATTAAATTAATTAAATTTAAAAAAGTAAATTGTCAATAAAATTGTTTAGTTAGAAAATTTAAGTTGCAAAAAAAGTAGATCCAACTTTCACTTTTTAAAGCGTACATGAATGTTTGCGTATTTATAAATTATGCAAACACAAACTTTTATTATGTATGCAGTTAAGCGTGATTAATTGTTTGACAGCCCTACTAACATTATAAGAGGAAACATTCTTTCAAATCTAAATGCTAAATGTTATATTAATGTTATATTTAGCTATTTTATATTATGCAATATGTATCCTATATTTAGCAAGGGTTTTCAAAAACTGTTTCCAATTAAAAAAAAAAAGAAGATGGTCTTTTGACCGAAAGCTTGGAAAGGTTATTAAAACCTGCTGCTAAAAGAATTTAAGTGTGCAGACATCTTTATTTTTATTGACTACTTTATTGTCTGGCACCTTATTGATCGTGAGTGCGGTGTAACTCTTCAAATAAATTATTCCAATTAAAAAAAAATATTTGGTGGGTCATGAGAAAGATTATAACTGTCTGGGTGGGTCTAGGAAAGAATAAGTTTGGGAACCCTTGCTATAATATGTGATCAATAATGCTTGCACATATTTGATCATTTATTCATTCATTACCTGAAATGAGGCGGATCTCAGCTCAAGGCCCTCCTGCATGTTTTGCTGTAGTTGGCTCTGAATTGTGATCTTTTTCTCTTTAGTCAGAGAAGAGACTGGAAAGCTTCTGATCACCGCCTGTTCACCAACTACCCGTACAAACATAAGCATGTGAACACAGAGAGTGACTGAAATATTTAATTCTCAACTTATTGTACAGTAGTAATGCCTTGTACTGGAAAATGTTATTAACAACATCAAAATGACAGACAATTTTGTCTAGTGGCGTAAGGGCACGGTAAGCATCAGGACTTTACCCAATTGGTCGTGAGGAGTTCCTTTAAATATAATGCGGTAAGTGGTAAGGAAAAGTGCTCCCTCTGCTGGTAGGATGTGTGGTCCTCCCAAAAGTCCCCCAGTTGCCTCCTCTCGACCATCAGGGTCTAAGACGACCCGCAACCCTTCTGACACCACCTCTTCTCCTGGCAGCAGCGCAGGCCGCAAGATCTTGGCCTGAAGACCAGAAATGTTATTAAAAACATTGCAACCAAAATCAATTACTAAATGCACCATTATGTTTGCGGTAAACAAGCCTAAATGATTATTCAATTTACTCTGACAACCTATAAAAAGCCAAGTGTTTCTGGTTTATGATTTTGACAAACAACAAGTCTCTTGGTGGAGGAGTAAACATCAATCATTAATTCCAGTTATAAGTATGGTAATTAAGTGTAATTGTGTTTACCATAGCCGCATAATCTATCAACTTTTACACTATCCAGACAACGTCTAGCGTCATTATCCGGTTCATTAGATAGATTCAGAGGCATTAGAAGAGCACAGACACGGCCCACAAGAATCAGAGGGGCAGTTTGGGAACGAAAAGTATTTGTTCTGTAAAAAACTGAAGTATTAGATGAATCCCAGCAAATTCTGGGCCATGATCCTCCTCACACTGGACATGCAAGGTGGGGGTCTTTTTTTAAAGTTACACAATAACAACACAACCTCTCATCCAGGTCTTCATCCAGCCCTGAATTCTCTCAACTTGAGCATCTCACATCATTTTGTTACACTTAGCAGGCCATGATTTATTGTTTTCTTGTACTGTATGGGGTGTTTCTATGTTTTGTAAACAGAATTTAACTTTGACCTTCTTATTCTTGGGTTGACATTTTAGCAAAACCTGTTTATCTAAAGATTTTATATCCTCCTTATCACAGACTTGAAAAATCTTTTATAATTAATTTGCAAATTTAAAATTATTATCATCTAATCAAAGAGTGAAATAAAAAGCATGTAATATTTATAACAAAAAAGTGCACGGTTAAAAAGATGCAAAAAAGTTTTACGAATTTGTTATGCAAGTCAATTCAACCTACTAAGTTTTTAACTTAATAAGAAATAGTCACCTAAAAAAACAAGCTGAAATTGTTTAACATAAAGGAATAGTTCACCGACAAAATTAAAATTGTGTTCCAAACTTGTATAACTTTCTTTGTTCCGCTGAATACAACCAAGAAGATCTGGGGCACCATTGACTTTTATAGTAGGGAAAAACAATGCTATGGAAGTGAATGGTGCCCCAGATCTGTTTTTTATATTTTTTAAATATCTTAACTTGTGTTCAGCAGAACAAAGAAATTTATACAGGTTTGGACAACCTGAGGGTAAGTTAAAGATGACAATTTTCATTTTTTCGGTGAAGTATCCATGTAATTTCTTAAGTTAACTATTTCCCCGCCATTGACGAGATATCTCGTCAATCTGCAATACCGCTATTATCCACCAGGCGCTCTTCCGCAACTTATAAAAACCGGAAGTATTGCCCTAGGGCAAACAGCTGTATGTCCGTGTACGTTTTAAAGATCGCTCTGCATATGATCTCTATCAAAAGTCCTTCACAAAAATGGAATTATCTCAGCGAAAATTTGGTGTTTTTGATGAAACCTACACATATTTGAAAGGTGATAAAAACCGAACACATGAAGGTAGGATGAAACTGATTTTTTTGAACAGAGGGTCTGTTCTTTTATTTCATATATTTTATGTTTATATATTTAAAAAGGAGCATTTTCTGGAAGGCATTAAACTTTTGTGAAATCATGAAAAATGCTGGCGGTGAAAGAGTTAAAGTAGCATGAAACCATGTTGATATCACTTACAGATTCTAAACATTTTTACAATGAGATTTATATAAAATAAAACACAAAAATATGACTTTTCCCTCAATTGTAATGTTGTTTACAACATTCAACAGTTTTGCAATTAACAGTTTGGATCAATTTAGTTAAATAAAATAGGAAAGAGAAATACCAGTGAAGAGCATTACTGAAGGAGAAATGTAAGGTGTGATATGTGAGAAAGAAAGAAAGGAAACAAAGAAAGTCAGGGTATCAGAGTATCACTTGTAAACAATATATTTTATTTTGCTTCATCTTGGTTGTAGAATAGCTGCAGCTCATGTTGGCGCTTAACTACAGCACTAGTAACATTAACTACTGAAGAGAGTAAAAGGGATCTTTCTATCATGCATGAAACATTTACTGTAGAGTCAACCAGACAGGAAGAGCAAACACTTAAATACATTATATTAATCCACATTCACCTTTTGAATTGGAGGCAGTCTTCTACTTTCTCTATGAACCACCTCTAGAGTCTCCATCTGCATTGCAACGATCCCTTAAACAGAAACCCATCTGTTATTATCTGTAACACCATCCTATAATGCGTAATATACATGACACAATAAAGAGATAAATCCATTCTTTTAAATCAAATTCATCCTTGATAAATTGTTTTTGTTGTACATATTTAAAATATGTGTAGTTCAATTTTATGCAATATATAAATGCAAACACCATGTTGTCTTGTACCTGGAATCATACTATGTAGACTCTTGATATGATCCTGCGTCACTCCGCTTTCTGTGCACACTTTGTCTATGAAACGTGCAATGAATCTCCCCACTGAGTTGGCAACATCGCTGGTCTCAGAGTCTTCAAACCCACTCTCGGTGTCAAAGCTCTCAGCCACACTGCCTGCAATACTGTTCATAAAACAACACAAATTATATATTACATGTAGGCATTGAGTGGAATGCTTTTATTTGTGAATCCAACACAGAAGGGACTTAAACTGCAATTCACCGACTGGCCACTAGAGACAGGATCCAAAAGGGAGTCCCAACATTAGAGAAGAAAAAAATATGTCTACAGATTGATACAAAAAGTGTTTTTGGTCTATGTAACTTATTTTACTTTTCATGACAACTTTGAGGGGGGGGGGGTACATTTTTTGCAACTAATCTTTTTACATTATATTAAGCGTTAAAGGGACAATCCACTTTTTTAAAAATATATTTTCCAGCTCCCCTAGAGTTTAACATTTGATTTTTACCGTTTTGAAATCCATTCAGCTGACATGGCTGCAGCAAGCGTAGTGATATTACGCACTGCCCGAAAATAGTCCCATGCAATTGAAAATTACTAAGGGGACTATTTTCGGCTGCTGCGTAATATCATTGAGCCTCCTGCTGCCATGCTACAGCAGCAAAGTCCTTGATTATTACGCCGTAATGACAGTATAGTTCCTAGTCATATCTGCCTAGAAAATCACAACTTTTAGTTTTCTGTCAGTCTTAGTACACAATGTAACTACAGAAGAGTCAAGTTTGAAATAGGAAAAATATCCAAACTCTTTGGTTATTTTTAGCACGATGCTAATGGTCTAATCAGATTCAATGGATTGTGCTAAGCTATGCTAAAAGTGGTACCGCCAGACCCAGAGATCAGCTGAATGGATTCCAAAAAGGTAAAAATCAAATGTTTAACTCTAGGGGAGCTGGAAAATGAGCATAATTCCAAAAAAAGTTGAGTGTCCCTTTAAGGCAAGGCAAGGCAAGTTTATTTGTATAGCACATTTCATACACAGAGGTCATTCAAAGTGCTTTACACAGAAATGAGAAAACAATATATAAAAAGAAAATGTAAAAATAAGAGATACACGATAAAATCACAATAAAAACAAAGATATATGAGAATTTAAAATAACAATTAAAGAAGATAAATGTGATTTTAATAAAAACAGTTTAAAATGTTAAAAAGAATAAAACAGGAGTAAAAGTGACTTGAGTTAAAGATAATTCACTTCAAAATGAAAAACCCTTTAAGGTTTTTCAACCAATTAAGGTTCTGAATATTTAGGGGCGTGGCCACTTGATTGACAGGTGGATTGCCACTGCTGTCACTACCTGAGCTAGTTGGCCGTGGTTTAAGCAACCAGGCACCTCAGCTCCACCCACATTCTGCCTCTTTGCCCATTTTTGGTTATAAGGGAGTGATACGCTAACATGACAACAAAAGCTAGCTCCGCCCACTTTGGCTTCAAAACTGCCTTTTCAGAAATCAATGGGTGACGTCATGAACACTATGTCCAAGTTTTATGAAGTCTATGCTTTATATATAGACGCACATAGAGTGAGCTTTTGATGCTGTCAAGTATTCCCGGAAAAGCCTTTTAAAGTTTTTAGCTGAATATTAACTATTGAACTAACACAGCAGAGAGACCTTTAAGCATTATTGGGTAGTGTTTCTTAAAATAACATTTATAGCCATGTTAGGAATCTTTGAAGATCTGTTTATAGACCGTTTCATTCAAATGGTTTAAAACATCACAGTCAGGAAGTGGGCAGTCTGGGCTCCAGTTCACATTGCTTTTAGTGCTTGAAGAAAAGTGATGTAATTCTGTTTACAAACAAAGATATGTGCTCCAGAAAGACATAAAGCCTGTCTCTAGTACAACTGACTGTGTTTCCCAATTGGAGCAACTTTTGATCGGTGACACTTTAAAGAGCACCTATTGTCCGATTTACATTTTTACATTTCCTTTGGGGTGTAGGTGTGTATTAGTACGGCCATTCCCAAACTGTGGTCCGCGGACCACTAGTGGTCCGTGAGGGTACTGCAGGTGGTCCGTGTAAAGGCAAAATAAGAATATGTATATTTTAATATACAAACTCGTTCATATTTTGGGCGAACGTGAACTGAACGTACTGAATTACTGCCTAATGAACGTTACTGTGAACACATTAAGCCTGTGAACGGCACGCTCTCTCAGTTTAACGTCGTTCAATAGGGTGCCAGATTTTTTTATTCTTCCAGGCGAAAACCCGACTAAAACACACTGTAAACAGGCCTTAATTTGTAGCGGAAAAAACACCCAATCTGGCAACACCGCCACCAGTCAGTGTTCACCAGTCAGGCAATGAAATAGGTGCACTTTAAGTAAACTAAAAGTGACTTTGTATGGCCCTTCTTATGTTACTGCTTCTCTATGACAAAGTGCTTTGCTGATTTGTAAGTCGACATGAAAGCGTCTGCTAAATGCTTCAAATGAAAAAAAAGAGTAGTGGAGCAAACAGTAAAAAATTACATTATTGTATTTAAAAAAAGATTTAATGATCCAACATGAGCACTCCTGCAGAAACTCCTGTGCAATGAAATTTTTAATGGAGATGGAAGATGTGGATTTAGCCAAATGTGATCCATTCTGAAGCCAAGAGGCCACCCCAAACTCACACATATTATTATAACAACAAATCCCTAATTTCCCGAATCGTATGACATTCCTTTGGTTATGGCTAAGTGTTGATCCAGCAAAAGGCCAACTCATTTCAACCCACTGCTAAAGAGAGGTGAAAGTCAAGCTACTGGAGAAACATGTGGTGTATAACAAGATAGTCCCCATGAGGAACTGCCCCACGTCCTTACATTTTCAACCTCCAACCTGTCAGCACATTCTCAAAAACAGCATCGGGAACGAAAGAAACTAAAGAAACATTTTGGCTTACTGTTCCTAAACAAACCGTCACTCTTTCTGTTAAAGTATTAAATATACTGAGGATGATTTATGTTAGCATATTGAAAAAACAGTCCTACCGTACGTCCTTTTCAGTTTTTATTATTTGCGCCAGTACTATTTGAGAAACAGCAAAAGTACTCAAAGTACTAATTTTAAGCAGACTGAATCTGGTTCTCCTACCTCAAATTATGCACTACCTATTAAATTCTTATTTGAGATTTAAAGGGGATCCTATTATGCAAAATCCACTTTTACAAGGTATTTGGACATAAACATGTGTTGGCAGTGTGTAAGCAACCTACAATGAAAAAAATCCACCCACTCTTTCTTTTTTATTTCCCATTAAACCAAAGCAGTCTCATTTGATATGCTGTTTTTTGATAATGTGACATCACACTGATAAAGCCCCGCCCATGGCCACTGACAGACAGTCCTGCATCTCCATAGTTTCAGTCGTCAGCGAGTTGTATGCTGTCCACCATATCTTAAAAGTAAGATAGTATTGTCTCAGACTGTATTCACAGAAATCAGATATATTCATAGACACATTTTAGGCAAACCTGAGACTTATATTACATCTTGTAGGGGTGCGCGGGGGCAAAAACTCAAACGCGGGGTTAGTTGTAACACGGACTGTTTACATTGTTGCACAAGGTTGAGTGTTTTGTTTTTCCAGTTTTTTTTTTCACGCTGCCAAAAGACGATCTCCTGCAAATTATTGGAAATGTATATTGTTTTTCCAGAGAGTTATTGATGAACGAGTGTTTTGGTGCCATGTAAGTAAATTTTTTCATTATATGTTTTTTTCGGTTTCTAAGTTGGGTGTGCAAGATACCAAATCCAATGCCATGTCATATTAATCAGTGACTTGTTGAATAAAACATAGCGTCGTTTTGAAATATGTCTGCAGCTCTTAACAACTTTTTTGGTGGGCTTGAGAATATTTTGAACCAGCGTGGTTAATTATAACGCTGTGTTACAACTAACCCCTCAGCACTTACGATATGAAAACCGCTAACGTTAAAGTTATTCTAGCCGTTGTTTTAAATAGGCTACACACGATTGATTGCTGGCTGGCTGCCAACAAAATAAATAAATGTGCCCGTCTTATTAAAAATTATGTGTTAAATGTATTTTTGTTAATTTCTTTAATATTGATTGAATAAGGTCGCGTCAACGATTGAAATCATAATGAAATGAATGGCTAAAATCAGACTTTGATGCTCATTATCTCAGAATTTGATTTTGAAACTGTAGTATGGTTATTACAGACTGGCTCACATATAAAAAAAGTTTTTTGTCATAATTGTGCTACTTTTTCTCACATCTTTAGACATTTGTATCCATTTAGAATTGAACTATTGTTAGAAAAGGGCTGGATGAATGAATACAGTGTCGATATCAGTCTATTATAGACAGATATATAAACAATATCACTTCAAGTAGACAAAATGGTATTGAAATATTGCCTGCAAACTTAATTTTTGGCAAGTGTTATAACTACCCCCTGCCTGCCACCTATGGGGTAAGTTGTAACGTTTGCACTTCTGTCACGTTTTGTGTAATTATCCAAGAATGGTAAGTACTAGAAACAAACATCAAATGTTCATTTGTAGCAGAGATGTGTGTGTTGCTTGTGTAAAAATATAATTAATCAAACTCAAATGTTTTTCACGATTGAGCCAAAACCAAAAAGCGTTAGGTTGTGCCCTGTCTCCCCATACCTTTAATAAGACACTCAGTCACACATCAAACTTACAGTAGTTAAATATGTCTGACTTGCAAATGGGTCACAATTATGTTTTTGGCAAACATGACTTTACATACAGTAGATATACTTTTGCAACGCCTTCCCATAATGCAAAGTGTTGAGAGCACCTGGTAGCTTTTGATAAGGTTGAGTGGTGCACCTTTACTTATTTAACTGTGATTTCATGCGTGATTACTGGCCTTCACGATCATGCAGAGAATTGTGAGTGATGACCTTTATTAGTCATTGTCTGAGTGGTTTAATGCAATTCCTACTTCCTGATTGTAAAGCCAACGGTGTCTATCTACCTTTTTCCATTCTTAATTCAATGCATTTTTTTGCACAATGATCCGTAAACTGTGGGGATTTTATGCTGAGATATTTTAATGATTTGCAGGCAGAGGTCAAATGTAAGGCATGCATCCTCACTAACGAAACAGTTTTGTGCAAATACGACCTGGCTACTCTGTTCACTTTTATACACAATTTTACATTTAATGGCCTAGCACAGTGGTTCTCAACGGGTTGTTGCACAAATGTCTCATAGGTCTGTTCCTGCAGCTCACATAAATTCGGTCATGGGTTAAATTCTAAAAAGAACACACATATCGTACATAATGTACTGTAGTTACATTTGCATTAATGCAGAGCTTTTCTTGCCTGTTTGTGAGGATGCTATTGCTGCCGCTCTCCCAGTCGGCTGCAGGTGCTGTGCGCAGAAGTTTGTTTTTGCTGGTGTCCAGCGGTACAAGCAGATAGACCATCAGGCTGGCGTAGTGGATGGCCTGGCTGAACACCGTACTCTCTTCGTTCTTCACCAGTTCCAGCTGCTTCTCTTTGCCTAGACTGGGCCAAGCACGTAACTGCTCCGCCGCCAGGTCCATAGCGGTCCGTTCAGACTCACTGAATTCTGTGGTTATTTTACCCTGTTCCTAATAGACATGAAGCAGATGGAGAGATTGACAAATAATACCCTACAGTCATCACCTACAGTTAATAGAACTGGAGTATGTTTACATCAATTAATCTTTTTGTAAACTTTCCTTCATTTCAAGTTTATAGCACGGATTCGGCAGGGCTCGCAAAACTTTTAAATCCCTGGTAGCCCTTCAGGCAGGCACTCTTTCATTTTTGGTAGCCCGAAATGAATACAACTAGCCCGAATAAAAAATACACTGTTTAATGTAGAATATTGATAAATCCTGGATTTCCATGTAAGCCAACTATTTCTGCCCATCCCCAGCTAACAATTTGGTTCCCAAAACGATCCCCTAACATTAGTTTTTGGTTTCTAGAATGTTATTTTCCAAGGTTTTTGTTTAATAGCAAGGAATGTTTTCTTAAAGAAAATAAACATTCCCCTAATGTTATTTTTAGGTTATTTTAACTTTTCCCTAACATTAGAATAATTATATTGTTATATTACTGAAATATTATATGAATGTATTATAACACAGGTTATTTTAAATATAATTTAATATAATAAAATACCTCAACATATCACATATTGTATTTAGATAACATAGTATTTTATCAAATATATAAACAACCAGTGACTTTAACACAATATAGAAGACTTAAAGCAGATATTTATTAAAAAGGAATAAACATTTAATTCCCTTTAGGTTAAGAGATCTTACCATAGCCGTTTATTTTCACTACAATAATGTAAGACTCTGAGGTAAAACGAAATGACAAACAAACATTCTATTCGCTTTAGGTAAACGTAATATCTTACCACTGCTGTTTAGTCACCTATCAAAAGCTTCTAACATTATATTCTCATAATAGCGTAGACGTGTCAATTCGATCGGAAATCACTCAAATATATTTTGCTTCTCACATATTTAAGTTACTAACTGAAGAAAGAAAAAAGAAACGCTAAAACAATGTTACTGTGCATTCAGACCACCACCGGCGAGAGCTTCAAAGTGGCCGGAAGTCATTCATTTTCAATGAGAGCCGGCGGCGAGCTCCGGCGAGCAGCGGCGCGTCATGTACAGCGTGAGCGTCGATGAGAGTTGAAATCAGCTTAACTTTATGGTAATGAGATATGACGGGGTTCGGCGGCAACCAATCGGAAGGCGGAAACCTCCGCCTGAGAGGAGTTCAGAGAATGCATTCGAGCGTCAGAGCGTCCACTACAACTTTTCTTTAGCGTCGTTGTCAGGGAAGCCAGAGCTTTTATTGACGCTCTCGCCGGTGGCGGTCTGAATGCACAGTTAGTCTTTGAGGTAAAAATGAAGAGTTCGCGCTGAGCACAAGAGCAAGCAGGTGCTTGTGAAGAGCGAAGCAGGGAGAAGCGCGTGCAGAGGGTCGCACGCATTTCAGACGTGCACATTAAAGGATGGGTTTATGCTTTCACTTCATTTCCTGACAGTTTCACTTGTTACGTGAGGATAATGACTGACAAGAGGACGCGCGGCCGAAATACATACAATATAATTACCTAACTAAATCTGAGACAAAGCAAAAACATTAAATTATTATTTCCTCCCCAAGATAGCCCGACGGGCAGGGCGGAGATACATTTCGGTAGCCCGACAGGAATTCACAATAGCCCCGGGACGTCGGGCTAGCGATTTTGCGAGCCCTGTTCGGAAACAGAGATAATACTGTAGTAGGGCTGTGTTTCGGCAAGAATCTCACGATATAATACTGTATGTATCACCATAAAGGTGGTGCGCTGCAATGTGTGTGGAATATAATTTTATTTTTATTATTTTATTTTCTATCATTTAAAAAAATAATTTAAAAAACATTAAGAACACACCAAAATGCGTAAAAAAAATTGTGGCGCGCCCCTATGGTAGTTATTCCTGTCACTGTTTAACTCTTTCCCTGCCAGCGTTTTAGCCAGCACCATAATTGTATGATTTTCAAAAAAAATGAATGCCTTCCATAAAAATTCGCCTTTAAATATAAAAACATACAATATATCAAATGAAAGAACAAACCCTCTGCTTTTTAAACAAAAAAAACAGTTTTTTCCTATCATCATTTGTTCTTTTGTATCATCTCTTAACTCTTTCACCGCCATTGACGAGATATCTCGTCAATTAAGAAAAAAACGCTTCCCCGCCAATGACGAGATTTTCCGTCTTTCCGCAATACCGCTATTATCCACCAACTTTTATTCCGCAACTTTTTAAACCCGGAAGTATTGCCCTATGGCAAGCGGCTGCATGTCCGTGTCTGTTTTAAAGATCGCTCTGAATGGGATCTCTATGAAAAGTCCGTCACAAAAATGGAATTATCTCTGCTTTTTGCTCAAAATGTGGTGTTTTTGCAGAAACCTACCCATATTCAATATTATTTTTTTTTGTTTGAAAGCAGAGGGTCTGTTCTTTCATTTGGTATATTGTATGTTTATATATTTAAAGAAGAACATTTTCTGGAAGGCATTAAACTTTGGTGAAAATCATGAAAAACGCTGGCTCTGGCTGGCAACTTTTTTTAAAAACGCTGGTGGTGAAAGAGTTAAATATGTTTTTTTTTAATACCAGATTTTGAGCAAAAAGCTGGAATAATTTTCTTTTGTTAGAGATCAGATTCATTAAGTGATGATCAAAACAAGTACTGAGTTTGACTGGTTTTGGATCAGTGGATGCTTCAGTTTTTTATAAGTTGGGTAGGAGCGCCACCTAGTGGGTAATACTGAAAATATGGATTGCCGTAAAAACTCATCATTGGCAGGGAAGCGCTTTCTATTAATTGACAAGATAACTTGTCGAAGGCGGGAAAATTTTTTAATTTTAGAAATAGGAAGAATGCTATGTAAACTCAAAACGAAACAACTGCCATGAATCTTGTATGATTTTTATTTTTAAATATTGTTTTATTTCTAAGATTCAATAACTGAATTGACGAACAAAACATTCTCACATGTATCGATATTTTCTTACACCCCTAATAAATAGACATAGGGGGCGTGCACACCAAAGCTTTTACGCCAGCGGCCGGCGCATGTTTTCAATTGATTTCAATAAGCCGGTGCTCGGCAGTTTTTCAGTGCTCGGCGCTGAGCGTCGAGAGTTTGAAGAGATTAAACTTTTAGTGAAATGCACGGCATGTCAATGTCAGTTCTCACACACGGCTGTCCAATCACAGTGGAGGAGGGGTGGGACAAGTATCACAACAACCAACCGACTCACAGCTCAAGTATCACAGCTAAAAAGCGCTCGGCTGAAAAAACAGCTGACAATCCGCGTTTAAAAGTTTTGGTGTGCACAACCCCATACTGTATTATTTGTGACCCAGTCTATGAAAACTTAACTAAATAATATCACCCTACATAATGTAAAGAATATTCTGTGAAAATATAACCTTGATATCTTTAATATTGACTGAGCAAGACCACAATGAAATCAATATTTAGGAAGCCAACTTACTCTTCTTTAAATGAAAACTTAAGTACTGTAACTCAAAATCCATATTTACAGCAACAAACACACAAACATGTCTGACTTTAAAGCCTGTACCTTGATCTTGGCAGTGATGAGATGTTTGTCCTCAGGGGAAGTGAGGTACAGAGCTCTGATTTGGTTTTGGACTTCAGAGTAGAAGGTGGCCTCCCAAAACTGCGGATTGGTCCAGATGGGATGTTCTTGAATGCAGGTGTAGGCGAATTGGTCCACCCCAGGAGCCAGTTTCTGTAAACATGAAGATGGATCAGTGGGCGACACGTAGTGGATTCAAGTCTGGCAGCATGCTAAGCAAAACAGATCGCCTGCTACCTAACAGGTCAGATCAGTTCGGGTCCTCACGGCTCATGAAACCAACTGGGGTGTACGGTCGCTTGTAAAGGAGTTTATCACAAAGCATGGTGAAAACAGAAAAATAAACCACTGCTGCCAGAGGTTTTAGGAGCGATCACTCAATTTAAATGGTCATAATGTTCTCAACACATACAGTATCCCTCATACGATGTGGGAGGACAAGGAAAGACTCTTGTGTGATCTTGAATGCAACTAAATCACCTGTCTGCTTACTGACTCTAGTGGCTTTACATCTGTTAAGACTATAAAAGCAAAACTCGATCCAAAATTCGATGGATCACACATCACATGCGAAGTCTTTCTCGCCCCCCACTTGTCTTGAGTTTCTCTTTATGGCTTCTCGTCTTATATCAGATTACCTTTTCATTTCTCCTCAAAACCCTAGAACATTCAATATGACGGGTTGCCTTTACTACTTAGCTTTCCTTTCAACTAACCAAATCACAATCGCAAGAGAAATGACAGATGGATTCTGATGTGCTAAATAGCTAGCTAAATTGATGTTATTTAAAGTGCAGTTTGTTACTTTTGCATCTTGACAATCTGCTTTTGAAACAATAACATTGCAAGTTACCTGCAGAGTTATTTCAGCCTGATCTCATGAGATTGTTTACATATTTTACGAGTTGGCAAATTCGTATGAATTCGTACAAAGTAAATCATGCAAAAACAATTAAGAAACCCCCCTAACTCCAACGTCACAGGGGTCAAGGCAAATCGTACAAAATTACAAATGTGGTCAAACCAATTACAGGGTTCGCACACCTTAGTAAACTTAAAATTAAAGGACTTTTCAAGGACTTTCCAGGTCCAATAGCCTCAAATTCAAGGATTAAATGTGGGAACAGATTTCAAGTGAGAAAAAGGTACATTGTGTTACCTTTTAAGACACATTGTTACAGTTCCCTTTTGAGGGAACTCGCGCTGCGTCACTGCAATGACACTTTGGGGACGCCTCCAGGGGTAAGTGCGTCTGAATGTGAATATCAAATTCAACCAATGGTGAGGCTTAACAACAAAGACAGGGTGACACGGGAGCAAGCAAGTATATCACTATCTAAAATATTGCCAAAGACGGCGTTACAGGGACGCAGGAAGTATGGCAAGGGAGACGCAGCGTCTCGTTCCCTTTTCAGGGAACAACAGTTACATACATAACCCAAGACGTTTTCATGTCAAACACAACTATGCAAAAAAGATTTCTGGTATGAATCAACATTCGCATACAGAAGATAGAAGCATTTAAAGCTAACAGTTTAGCATGTGTGCTTAAAAAGTAGGGATGCACCGATACCACTTTTTTGGAATACGAGTACGAGTATTTGCATTTCAGTACTTGCCGATACCGATAGCGAGTACTTAATAAAAAAACATGATTTAAATTTACAAGTAACAGCTTTAGTCATATAATTTAACAAAAAAGCAAAGGACTAGTTTTCCAGTTTGTTGTAAACTCTGCCTCTTTGGACAACACAAGAGGCATTAACCCCTTACACGCCGCTCAAACATAGACATTTCTCAGACCGTGGTATCGATTCCAGGTATCGGGGGACTTTTAACGAGTACGAGTACTTTAGAAAATGTGGTATCGAGGCCGATACCCGATACCAGTATCGGTGCATCCCTATTAAAAAGTCTAGAATTTTTATGATATTATCCTACACTACATAGGGAATAATATGGATTTTTTTCCAGAAAACTTCTTGCATAAAATAGATTCAAGCACTTTCAATGACCTGTATCTATGTATGTATATTTTCAAAAACTTCCCAGGGCCTTGATTTGTTTCCCCCCTGGATTCACAAACTTTAAAGGATTTCAAGGACCCATGGGAACCCTGCAATTATTATGTATTAGCCATCTTGTAAAATATGCACAAATTGCCATGAGATAGCATAGGTTATTATTTCCTTTATGTGGGTTGTCAAATGAAAAAACTGACTGAATCGTACCCAACACAGCTCAAATTTTAAATCATTATTACTAGGGCTGTCAAAATTAACGCCTTAATAACGTGTTAACGTTATTTATTTTAACAACACTTGATTTTATTAACGTGCGATTAACGCAACCCGCAATTTCTGTTTGACCCTTGGCCTAGCCCGTTGTTGGATAAATTAAGACGTAGCCTTAGACAGAAATACTCATCAAACGTCTAAAATGATCTTTATTTGTATGTTTTTTGAGAGTGTATCGTCCTAAATGCTTAACTAATGCAAATGATGCGTGTCCATCCACTTGTGCGTCTGAGATTTTGGTTTCGAATTAAAAACATGCAGGAATTAGAAAATATATAATGCAGGACTTGCATGATGTTAAAATAGTTTTAAGAACAATAAGTAATGAAATGAAATCGACCTTCCTTTCGCTGACGGACACATGTAAAGCATGCATTGCACACAGGTGTGCGACCCTGATATATGCATATAGATAGAATAACAGTTTTAAAATGATCTGTTTTGACAAGAATTTACGCAGATATAATCTGTTATAAAAAGTAAATGTTTGATTAACTGTTAGGGGAAATATCTGATGTGTAATATTACCGTATTTTCCGGACTATAAGTCGCTCCGAAGTATAAGTCGCACCAATCAAAAATGCGTCATTCAGACAAAATAACATATATAGTGGACTATACGCGGCATTTATTTATACAATTATTTCACAAAATCTGCGCCGAAGAACACACATTTCATCTGGAGAGGCAAGTTATTTACTAAACAATAGCAGAAAAAACAACATGCTGAATTGATGTTTGTACGTTATTGTAATATAATCAGTTATTTACACAATAAACAATAGCATACAAAACATTAACAGGAAGGCAGAAGAGGATAAATTAACCGAACAAGCCACCGAGCATCAAGTTCGCTTACTCATCATTCCACATCACGTCTTTCTTTCCTCATAAATGTCAAAATTAATTCATACTGACTTACAAAGCGCTACTGAGAATAAGATGCAGCACTAGCCAAAATATGAAGAAAAAAAACGCGACTTATAGTCCGGAAAATACGGTAAATTAGATCTTAAAACTTTACGTGTCTCAATGTCAATCAAACAATATAGACGGTTTCAGCAATAACAAAATAAACAAGTGGCTGTCGTGGTCCGCACGTAACTTCCAGTAAACTCTGATAAGAATAAATAACAACAAAGTTCTTTAAAGATAGTTTATTTATATAACAAGCAAAAAAACAACACATAGATTACCTAGGAAATCAAAACATTTGTTATTTTCGACGAGGCATTTGTTCAAGAGATCAGTTTAGCAACTAGTCAAGACCATTAAAAAAACGAAACCGGAAATAAAGTTCGGATCCAGACGTGTAGCGCTTTAGCGCACATGCGTCCGATGAAGCCGTCTATAACAAAGAAAAAAAACTTTAACATAACTGATATTGCTTTTGACTTTGTGTGTGCCAAATCAATTGAACCTCAAAATTAACTTTGCTGACTCTTTCGCTAATAATAAACATACATTTGCATATAGCTAGCATATAGGATGTGAAGGAGGAATGCACTGCCAAAACTGTATTATTCGCCCTCGACATGTGTGTGTAAAACCGTTAGAACAGTTAACTCAAACCATTTAAGTAAACCGGTTGCATTAGACCATTTCAGTTTTAAAACACATACATTTAAGTACTGTGAACTTGAGTCATGTGCAATTATGCACTTATATTTAAGTAGTGTGAACTTAAATATAAGTGCATAACTGCATATGACTCAATTTGTTTATGTCACAGTACTAATGCAACCGGTTTACTTAAATGGTTTGAGTTGAGTTAACTTTTAGAGTGTGTGCCATAAGACTGGCAACAGATAGAGGTGGATTTGACCGCATCTTCAACAACAAATGTACGAGGGTCATTGTGACCTCTTCCAACTGTACAGCCTTGAAGATAGATGTAGGAGAGAGAAAGAAAGCACTAGGAAAAGATAAGCAGATTTTGCATTCTAAGGATTTGTAAATCTTCACAGAAGAAACTGAGACCTCTATGACGCTGATGCATCAACCAGCTTGTACCAGCTAGAAATGTATAAAACCAGCAACAACCAGAAGCTACATTTTCCAACAGGGATAAAGAGCAAATGCTTAAGTCATGTCAGAGGACATAAGACAGATGTATTACGATCCGTGACCAGCGCATGCTAACACAATGATTTACCAACACTTTGGAACAAATCTCTATGTTTACTTAATACTAAGACACATTCCTTGTGCACGCCAAAGGTCGAATCAAATAGTTAGAATCAGAGGAAATCAATTCGTTGACATCATTACGGAGGCCTACCGTGATGTTGGTGACCGTGAAAAATGTGTTGTGATGTGAAATATTTGTCAAAAAGACAACTGGAATGAAATAATTCATTTACAATTATGATTAATGTCAAACAAATAAAGCAATGAAGAACACTAGGGCAAAATGTTAAATGATGGAACAAACAGACTTGTCTGGCTTGTCGGTATGCAGGACATGCTGTAATCGTGTCCCACTATGCAAAGTAAACAGGGGAAGGTCAAACTTTGGCCAGATAGAGGAATAGAGGGGTTCATGCGTTGCCTGTAAATTGACAAAAATTTAATACAACAGCTTGACATAAGCAATCCATCCATATCCTAAAAGAATGCAAACAATTACAGAATCACTATGATGCTTTGCAAATGCCAAAGTCTTGTTTAGATTAGTAGAGTTAGACATCTACACTAGTTTTAAAACAATATTGCACATTAATTTATCAAACTGGCAGATGTCATATACAGGGTTCCCACACCTTAGTTAACTTCAAATTCAAGGACCTTTCAAGGACTTTCCAGGTCCAATACCCTCAAATTCAAGGACTAAATGTGGGGACACATTTCAAGTGAGAGCAAGGTTACATCGTGTTACCTTTTAAGATACTTTGTTACGGTTCCCTTTCGAGGGAACTCGCGCTGCGTCACTACAGTGACACTTTGGGGACGCCTCCAGGGGTAAGTGCGTCTGAATGTGTTTATCAAATTCAACCAATGGTGAGGCTTAACGACAAAGACGGTGACGCGGGAGCCAGGAAGTATATCGCTATCTGAAATATTGCCAAAATGGCATTGGAAGTATGGCAAGGGAGACGCAGCGTCTCGTTCCCTTCTTAGGGAACAACAGTTACACACACAACCTGAGACGTTTTCATGTGTCAAACACAACTATGCAAAAAGCATTTTGGTATGAATCAACATTCGCATACAGAAGATATTATTATACTTATCAAAAATGTTGGGACATGCAGACTACACAGAGGTCCAGGACATAATAACAACGTTTGATACCTTCACTAACTGAAATTATTTGTAACCTTCCCACACATCACAGAAGACATAACTGCATGACTTTTACTAACTTTGTCAAGAGTAGAGTAATGTTTTGAAACTGAAACGAACCAAATAACGCCAAGAGACTAAAAAGAGCATGTTGAGGATGTTTTCATGGCATGCAGACCTTGACTACAGAACAGCATAGACCTTTAGGAATGATGACAATGTGCTCCATTCCCACAAACACACAGCGAGGGATGTTTCAATGGGTCATCATAACAGCTCAGGTTTGTAAAGTCCAATTGCATTGTAGCATAAATTATTACTCACAAATTCAATTCAAAATTCACTCGAACAATGTTGCATTTACATATTTTTTTAATAAATATATAAAATATACGAATGAGCCGACATTATGACCACCTGCCTCATATCAAAACAACAGCTATCAGCTAAAGCATTAATAGGACAAGGTGGCAAAAGGTTTCCTGGGGTATCTGGTATCATAATGTCAACAGCAGGTCCTCCAGTTCCCGTAAATTGCAAGGGGGTAGCAATGTAGCTAAAAAAACACTAATGTTCAATTTGGTTCATGTCAGGTGAATTTGGAGGTCAAGGGATTAACAGAAATGTATCATCGTTTTCTTTGAACCACACCTTGATGACTAAGGGTGTCACGATTTCGATTTAAAATTGAGTCACAACCTTGAACTTCAAATAAAAAAATGGGATCGTCGATGCTGCCACGCCCCCATGTCACGTTCGGTCGGCTTGCCAAGCGGGGAAAAAAAATCTCTCAGAGATTTATATTTTAAACACAAGGGATGTATTGCTACAAGTCCTTGAAATCCACAGGATTACTACCTAGTGCTCTGATTTCGGACAGAGCGCAGGTCTCTCTGCACGTGCGTGAGAGTGAGAGAGGTGCCAAGATGCAGCGGGTAATATTTTAAACAAAATGGATAGTATGGGAATAAAATAATGTGTTTTTTAACCATAAACCACGCAAACACATTGTATTATACCAAATACACAAAATAATGTTTTAGCAATGAAATAGGTGCTCTTTAACACCAGGTGTAAACAGTCCCTAAGGGCGCACTCACACTATCCAAACCAAACCGCGCTCGGGCGCGTTTCACCCCCAAAGCCTGGTTTGATTGACTAGTGTGATCGCTCTGATCCGTGCCCGGGTGCAGATTGATTAATCGCGCCGCGGCCGGGTTGCAGAGGTGGGCCGGAGCGAGGTTCACTTGGGCTCAGGCGCGGAAGGCTGTGGTGTGAGCGCAATCGCGCCTGAGCACGATTCAAAAGGTGAAGACGTCAGTTGCGCGCCCACTCACCTTCATCTGCCTCCGTAAAAACCTTTTGATTCGCGCAGCGGGGTTACGGGAATGTCCGAGCTGCACACGTGACAGATCAACTAAGCAATATGATGACATGTGAGAGGGCTGTCGGTAATCGCGCACCAAACGACTCCGAATAAAAAAACAGACTTAACGTTACGGTGGGTTCAGAGAGCGCTTTACTTCCTGCTTTTTCAAAACAATCGCATCTTAATGAGTGCGTTATTTGTGAGTGCGTGCACCTGGGGGAGTAGGGAGGGGTGACAATCGCGCTGGGGCATGGTTTGGTTTGGTTTGGATAATGTGAGTCCGCCCTAAAACATGGTACAACTTTCAAACAGAACAAGGAAAGATCTGAACTGATTTGAAATCTTCTTGTTACATCAAGTAACACATTATCACCAGGCAAGGAAAATAAAAGTCATCTCATCCTGAATAAGCAACTTGAGATGTTGATAATCATACTGTACTTCTGCTGTGCAGCCCGGTCCTGGGTCACATCATCTTGAAAACTTTTTTTTAAATTAAAAACAAATGACTTAAGAAACTTGGCTGGGCAAGAACACAAAAGATGTCTCTGACCTAATTTTTTCCATACCTAAAATAGCACGCTCATGTAAACAGTTTGCATGTCTCATTTTTAACTTCTACACAAGCTTTGGGATCGAAAGGTATTTATTCTTAATGACCTGGTTTTTTAAAAAGGTTTAGGAAGCCCGAGCATGAAAAGCGAACTGATTCCTTGGGAAAAACTTTAAACCTATCTGCATATTAATGTGGTCCGTCTGTTAGCGCGTGATTTCTCACAAGGTCTGCTAAATCAGGTTGCATGCACTTAAGTTGTTTTTTGTCCTACAAATCTCCCTTTGGAGGTGACTTAGTGATGACCACAGCATTAAAAATGAGCCAAGAGTTATTTAGGTTACATAAAAGCCGTTGTTGAGATCAGTGAGTCAATAAAGACAAAAAAGACATTTACATTATTCTGCTGTGCAGATAGAAACTTGGTATCTTGGCATGGGACCATAAAAAGCACATTGATAATAACGAACAACCAACAACACCATGGCTTCACAGGGTGGAGACTTCTGCACAAGCGATCTCCATGCATTCAGATTTTTCTTCAGAAAGTCTTGTCGTGTAAACGTCCTTCATCCACCAGCCATCTTTATGTCCTATAGCATATTTACTATTGAGACCTCACAGCAGATGCCAAGATCAAGGTCCATTCTTTAGGGGAGACAGACTTAAAAAAGCCTTTACCTTCTGCCAAGGCAGAGCTAATAATAAACAGTCTGGTTCTATACAAGGCAACTGAGAGCGAAGGGGAGGGCTAACTCACAGGAATATGCGTAAGGATTTAATTGTAGTGAGGCACAGGGATCACCTAAGGACAACCCTGAATGCCAGGAAGAACGGTAGTACAGTATTTTAAGATGTGCGTTTTGAGGGATACAATTAATTGCAGGTGATATCTGAAATATATCACTGGATCTTACCTTAATAATTGGGCTTTAAGTTATATGAGCGGATTGGATGTGGCACAACTCTACCAAGAACACAAAGCGTACCAGGTTTCAATGAAGAGTTTGTTATTGTTGAAGGTATAACAAATCTGCCTGTCAGCTTTTTCCGTGTAAGACCCTTGTGCGCTTACATAAAAATGACAAATCTGGAAGAGGAAAACTGAAAAACAGGAAATTCAAGGTTTGGCACAATAGCTTTCAGATGTTTCAGTGCAACAATTGAAAGAGAGAGATTTCTGGCTCCCGGGAACTGTTTTAGCGGCAGGTGCACCCTGTAATAGGCCAACTGTATACACTCACCTAAAGGATTATTAGGAACACCTGTTCAACTTCTCATTTATGCAATTATCTAAATAACCAATCACATGGCAGTTGCTTCAATGCATTTAGGGGTGTGGTCTTGGTCAAGACTGGGAAAGAAAGGTGATTTAAGCAATTTTGAGCGTGGCATGGTTGTTGGTGCCAGACGGGCCCGTCTAAGGGACTTCACAATCTGCTCATTTACTGGTATTTTCACGCACAACCATTTCTAGGGTTTACAAACGGCAGTCCTGTGGGCGGAAATGCCTTGTTGATGCTAGAGGTCATAGGAGAATGGACCGACTGATTCAAGCTGATAGAAGAGCAACTTTGACTGAAATAACCACTCATTACAACCGAGGTATGCAGCAAAGCATTTGTGAAGCCACAACACGCACAACATTGAGGCGGATGGGTACAACAGCAAAAGACCCCACCGTGTACCACTCATCTCCACTACAAATAGGAAAAAGAGGCTACAATTTACACAAGCTCACCAAAATTGGACAGTTGAAAACTGAAAGTCTCGATTTCTGTTGAGACATTCAGATGGTAGAGTCAGAATTTGGCGTAAACAGAATGAGAACATGGATCCATCATGCCTTGTTACCACTGTGCAGGCTGTTGGTGGTGGTGTAATAGTGTGGGGGATGTTTTCTTGGCACACTTTAGGCCCCATGGTGCCAATTGGGCATCGTTTAAATGCCACGGCCTACCTGAGCATTGTTTCTGACCATGTCCATCCCTTTATGACCACCATGTACCCCATCCTCTGATGGCTACTTCCAGCAGGATAATGCACCATGTCACAAAGCTTGAATCATTTCAAATTGGTTTCTTGAACATGACAATAAGCTCACTGTACTAAAATGGCCCCCACAGTCACCAGATCTCAAACCATCTTTGGGATGTGGAGGAATGGGAGCTTTGTGCCCTAGATGTGCATCCCACAAATCTCCATCAACTGCAAGATGCTATCCTATCAATATGGGCCAACATTTCTAAAGAATGCTTTCAGCACCTTGTTGAATTAATGCCACGTAGAATTAAGGCAGTTCTGAAGGCGAAAGGGGGTGTGTACTAAAGTGTTTAAATCTGTATCGGTCCCTATATATATATACAATATATATTGGATGACTCGTAACCGATCATTTTAGATCAACCTGCCCATCACTGACACACATATGTAAACAAAAACTTTTATTCTGCTATAGATTAATCGCGATTCATTGTTATGCATCCCTACAACAACACCCAAGATTTTCCTTTAGTATACTTAAAAATACAATTTACTTTTGTTCAACTAAGACAGCTTGTTTTAGAAGTACGCTTCAATCTCAGAGAAATTCAATCCTATTTCCGAATAGGACTAAAGTCTAATCTCTACAGTGTGTGTGTGTGTGTGTGTGTGTGTGTGTGTCTGTGTGTGTTACAGTGCAAATGTACTCCAAATCTATGTTTGCTTTGAGACCGAGCACAAACAGGTGATTCAGTCACGGCAAATGGAAATCAGGATCTCCATTATAATATTTGAGGATTACATCACACGTCCCCTGTGCAAAGCGAATCACTGAACGAATCAAGAGGTCAAAGCACAAACAAGTAAAAAAATAACAGTTGTGAGTCGGTTGTGTCTGTCTCTATGACAACATTAATGTGGGTATGCATTGAATCGGTGCTGAAAGCCACAACTCCCTGCAGCCCTTTGGATTTTTGGAAGAGATAAAGCCTTTCCTCCCTGCTCCCCGCTGTATTAAAGCAGTCGTGACTGTCTCTGTTTGCCGTTTTCTTGAGTGAAGCCACATCAGATCTCAGAATAAGCATGTATTACATTGTTTTAGTTCTTGAAAAGGAAGTCAGGTGTTTTAACATGTTAACATCATAATGTGACGAATCAAGATAGATTTTATTATTAATTTGTGCACTTTCTTGGGGTGGTGTGAACTACAGTAGCCATCGAACAAACATACCTCAGTGCAACAGGTGAAAAGTGTGCCCGTCCCCCAGCTTTAATGCACACTAATGCCAGTGTTGATGTGCTGTGATTAGGAGACAGTAACCAGAGCCGCCAGTCTGATCTCTGCTTTCACTTACCCTGTAAAAAGCCGTCGTCAAAGGCAGTAATGCAGCGGCGATAGTGTATTCCTCTGAGCTTGAACAGTCCTGTGAGCAAACACAGACAGAGAGATGTCAGATGATATCACTGATCCAAATTGAGCTCAAACATGACATCACATGGCATTTATTTATTTATATAACGTTTCATCAAGCTATATACACAAATACATCAGTGTTAGCATGCAAATACATCATATTTGTCCTGTTAATAGAAACGGGTTTATTTTTTTAATTATAGATGATGACTATATAATTACAGTAAACAAATTGGCCCATTTAAAACGGTATTTGAACATCAGTAGTTTTTAATTTAAACCAACCGTAACGTTTTGGGCATATGCTTCTAATATGTTATATAATCATGCCGTGACAAAACTGTCATGCTTTTCCAATTTTAAATTTATAAGTTATTTCTTATTTTACATTCCTAGCTGACATGATGGTGTCTCCGACAAAAGAATTAAATGAAAACAATGACGGTTGCATTAAAAAGACTTACTGTTTTGGGAGTGCCATATTATGTTTTATTGGAGATTCTTGGAAACAGTCGAAGCCAGATGACCTGACTATTTATCGAAAGAATAGCTATCAGTTTAATAGCCTAATAAAAATCTCCCTAAGAAATTCCTTTTCGTTACACAAAAGCGGAAAAACTGATCATACGTGAAGAGAAAACTCCACCGTTACGAAAGGTTCACTATTTCACTTTCTATAAAGGAGAGGAATGCATTTAAATATATGTACATAAGCCAGCCACCATCTCTGCTCCATATCTTTGCGTAGGAATCTACTTGTAACGACAGCGTAAATGTAAAACATCAGTTTCTGCACAAACCATGCATGCCTGACCCCCCATGGGTGCTGCAGCGTAGACGATTTCTCTTGCGGCTTTCATGTTTCCCTGCCGGTTGTGGTTGAACATACAGGTTGGAAACGAAACCAAATGTTTCAATTACCAGGAAAAAGTGGAATAAAGGAATGTTCTAAGCTTCTGTAGACAATTAAATCAGTGGAAATGAACTCGAAGCATAGTCTGTTATCATTTACAATCAAATAATTCCACGGGCAAAGATTCAGAGACCATTTTCCAGTTGCTGCAGTGTTGTGCAAGGTGTTTTTATACAGTACTGTTGATAGGATCTTAAAAGGGGTCGTAGCGTGAAATTCGTACTTTTTCCATGTTTAAGCTGCTTAAATCTGCTTCTATCAACCCAGAAAACGTAAAAAAGAACATCCAAGTAACTTTGTTTTGGTAAATCATTCTCAGCAAGGATGTGAAAAATTAGGTCTTTCGGATTTCGCCGATTTTGTGACGTAGGTAGTAGAGTCCGACCAATATATCGGCAGGCCAATATTATCGGCCAATATTAGGCATTTTCCAAACTATCGGTATCGGCATTCATAATGGCCGATAAATGAATATAAAAAAAAAAAACACTGACGAAACAGCCTTCATTAGATTTCCTCACTGTTGGTGTTTTTGACAGAGCGCTCTGAACCAGTAGCTGCTGATGGGGTCCAGATTTAGGCGTCTAGCCACTGCTTGAGACAAGTGATCAGGAATTTATATTTTGCTGTTGTTGTTATTTATCAGAACTTAACAGAATTTGTCTCCAGTCCTATTCAAAGTTATATTTATGAACCAAGTCTTTTAAAACTGGTAACTTTGATTTGGTTGTTGTTTTTGTGTTTTTGTTCAAAGGCCTTTACGTTTCATATCTGAAGTTTGTATTTTTATACATTTTATTTATCAGAACTTTAATATATTTTGATGATCCTCTGTTCTGTTGTGACAATAAAAGAAACAAGTTTCTTTTTAAAATGCATTATCATATTATTTTAGTAAAAACTCATAAATAACTACAAATAACTAATGTTAGGGAAATCTGTTAAATGTTCTCTAAGCAAATTCACGCGTTTTAGACAATAAAACATTTTTTGTTACATACAGCACACATCTCCTCACTATCTGCTTGCTACCTGACCACTGATCAAACTGTAAAAAACGCGATCTCTGTAGACAGCCCAGGCTCTACAAACTTCAATATACACACAGTGGCCAAACCTGCACATCGAAACAAAACAAAGTTTTACAGCCAATAAACGCCAAGAAGGATTGGGGGTGGGGGTTGGTCGCGTTCACGAAAGCACGGAAGGGAGGGGGAGGAGTTAGCTACGCTCCGTTTGTTTGAAAAAGGTTCAAATATCAACAGCAAGTGACGTCGAACATATTCGCTTAGAGAGCCTTTAATGTTTTGTTAAGCTTTTCTAAAAAAAAATATCGGCCGATATGTATATATATATACACACACACACACATATACATACATATACATACATACATATACATATAAAACCAACAAACATTTGTATCGGCCGTCAAAATCCTTTATTGGTCGGGCTCTAGTAGGTAGCAAGTCTTATTAATCTCCGCTTAATCTCCTTCCGTTTCAATGTATGTATATATATATATATATATATATATATATATATATATATATATATATATATATATATATATATATATATATATATATATATATATATATATATATATATATATATCTCCCAAGGGTTTTTTCCTCCTAGGACTTTTTTACTTCCCCGGCTTAAAATCCGGGGTTTTTTCTCCTAGGGGGTTTTTCAACCCGGGGAGGCAGCCATCGAAAATTTTATTGAAAATAAAAGATATTTATCGAAATCGAATCAACTTGATAGCTTGTGATTCGAAATCAAATCGATCTGGAACATCTGAATCGATACCCAGCTCTACGAGTTAGTATGGTGGCTCAAAAAAACGCAAACTATATTGTATGGCAGAAGATAGTAGTTTGCTGCACTTCGACCTCAGGCGCAATAATATTGAAGGAAGTTTGAGCGAGAGGGGGGGTAGTCAGGAGTGATGATGTTACTGCGTGCCGAGGTGGAAGTGTTGCAAACTAAGTGCTTTTCACCATACAATATAGTTCAAATTTTTTATCTGCCACGTTTTATTTTGTGCCCCCATACTTACTCATATAACTTCTCCTGTAAGTCTTTAAATATGGAAAACATGGGAGAGTTTGGTGGCTTCTAAATTCATCCCTGTTTGGATCCTAAGGAATGAATGGGGCTAGGCTAAATGCTAACACATTCACAAAGCGCTGTACAAAGATTAAGTGCACGCATTGAAAAAAATATTATATATTTATAAGTTGAGTTAAGAAAATAGTAAAATATTGAAAAACAGTAGTGTTTTCCTTTTAAAATGCTATAATAAATTATCTGTGGGATATTTTAAGCTAAGACTTGACATACATACTCTGGGGACACCTTATTTTACATCTTAAAAAATCTCATAATAATAATAATGTGCTATTTCAAAATAAGCATCCAGAGATGAGAGTATAGAATTCGGTAGTCATGTTTACAGATGAGGTAATAAATTCAACTTTTTTATCTGTATGTTTGATCACATTATTTTATGCCATCATAATGAATTAGCTGCAAGGCACAATAGTTGTGTGTGAGATGCTGTATAAATTTGTCCACCAGGGTTGCCATAGTTACAACAACCAAAAAATGAGGATGCAGCAGATTTGAAATCACTAAATGGGCAACAATTACAAGGAAGACAATTTCTAAATCCTTGGGAACTTTTGGGATAATCCAAGTACACAACTCCATGAAATATATCACACTGTGACAGTGGTTTTTGGAATTTTACATATTGTGGCTTTAAAGGTGCCATTTGTTATAATTGAGGTAAAATATTAAAAAAAATTAGCTACACGCATCAAAAGAATGAGAAGAAATAAGGGCAAAGGTGTCATTAAAAAAATGACAAGGTATAGTGCTGCAGATATATCAATCTGAATTAGCATGCTAAATTACTAGCTACAGCCCAACTGGTGTTGTAATACCAGTTTCGACCATGGGAGGCGGTATGCGGGCCACGCACATAACCGCCAGCCAAACTGCAATACACGAATAAGTCGCATGTGTGGGGTACAGCCCTCTACTACTACCGCTGCGTCCGAAAACTAAGGCAGCCGACTTGTTGGCTTAAGATTCATGAAAGCAGCTCAGAGAAATGCAATTCAGACAGCCATGGATTCAGACATGCCTTCCTGCCTTGCAATAGGGGTTTCGGACGTATTTCAGTTCAAGGAAGAGAGCGGAAGAATGGCTAAAGCAAGAGACATTTACCACTACCACAAACATTTGCTGCAGGGAACAACGCGCTCGGAATCACAAATAAAATATGATAAATAAAGTAACCGAACCAGAGTAAATACTGGCACTGCTTTTCATCGCTGGAGACAACTAATGGACATGAAAGAAATGAGGTTAGACTCCGAAATGACAACATTTCTTTTCGATTGGTAAGTAAGATGCTGTTAGTATTTCGCTAGAAGTTCACTTATAATAGGCATTGCGATAACCTATGCTCAGCTTGTACATGAACTACGGCTTTGTGCAGTAAATGTGGCTCCATCTGAAAGCAGCTGATGGCGATTCACTTTTAATCAAGAAACCGGCTTCACTGACGAGAAGCGCAATGACTATCGCATGCAAATTACTGCGCATCCTTAGCTGTTAGCGTTTAATAGTTAGCTCTACCCACGGATCCGATCCGGTTTTCACCCGTTATCTACCAAGCTGATGCTAAAATGTAACATTAGCTAAGAAGCTTGAAATGTCTTCGATTATAATGAACACCAAATGGACGCACGAAACGTTGCAAAAACATTGCAATTTTAATGAGACCGAATGTTTTTTTGTGTGACTAATGATAACTTAGTTGCTAATGTAAATCAAACTTGATATATGCTGCTAAATTTGCAGCTGCTAAATTAAAATAGACCAACTCACTTTTCTGGAGGTATACTGCCCCCGTCTGTTTGGAGTGTGGAGTATGAATTTATTTTTTTGGGGGGCGGACATGTTAAATGGTCCCTTTAATCCAATATGCATGTTTAAAGGTTTGTTGTCTACATACTTTGGTAGACAAAAACATATAATTCGGCCAGCACATTCATTAATTTCATTGGAATACTAAATTTTATTTATGAAATGGATGACTTGGACCAAACAATTAAGAAAAAGCTGCCATAATAGATGGAAATTCCTTCAAGTTTGTTTAAAATCTTCTCAGCGTAAGACCTCAAGAAGCTGCTTGATAAAATGCCAAAAGTACCATTTGTGAAATTCCAGACAAAATGAGACGACACTGAAGATGCCAGAAAATAGCACAGATTGATTTGTTTTGGATGCTTTTAGTCACAAAAACATTTGTGTTCTCCATTCATAAGGATCAATTTCTTAAAAATTGAGATTTATACATGAATCTATAAATAAATAAGCTTTCCATTGGTATAGTTTGTTAGGATAGGACAATATTTGGCCAAGATCCAACTATTTGCAACACATATTACTATAGGCCTAATGATAAATATTTTTTATATATTTACGGTAGGAAATTTACAAAATGTCTTCATGGAACAAGATCTTTAATTGGTATTCGATTGATTTTTGGCATTAAAAAATTTATAATTTTGACCCATACAATGCATTGTTAGCTACTGCTAAAAATATACCTGTACGATTTAAGACTAGATTTGTGGTCCAGGGTCACAAATGTGGATGTCTACATGTCTATTTATAGGTACCTTTACATTTATGCATATGGCAGAAGCTTTTATCCACTTACATTGCATTAAGGTATACATTATTCAGCATGTATTCCCTTGGTTCGAACCCATGACCTTCTGCAGTGGTAACGCATTGTTGAGCTAAACAGGAGCCATATTTACCTATTAATACTAATACTCACCCCTTACACACAAAAGTGTACTTTGTACATTATTTTCTAATAGTGTTGGCATATCTCAGGTACTTAAATACAAGTTCTCAATCATAGTGTGAACTACTGTGTGATCGAGAGGTCAAGATGTCCGCTCAAGAGTGCTATATAGCTATTCAGCACACATGTCATTTTACTCACACATCGAGGAATGAGGGAGGATGTCATGTGCCCGTGTCTCACCGCAAACCATACTGTACGTGCTCCCGTACGAGTGTCAAGTGCACGTGGAATATGACACGTCCCTACAGCCTACACAGCAATGGACTTTGCAGTAATAGATGTGACTCAATGGCATCCTGTCTGACTCATGTTTGCCTCTTCACAACACTCGCTCTGAAGCAGGAAGCGCAATATGTCAACTTCCTATGAGACAAAAGCGTTATTTCGGGTACTTTCTAGGAATGGCTTCAAAACAGCTTGTGTTTTTTAGATTGTGGGGATAAACGGAAATTGTGGTTGACAAAGAAGGTGTAAAGAGGATCAACAGTTGTGTTTGTCTAAGGGTTATATTTAGGATTTTAAACAAATCCCAAATGGCATGCAACTCGTCCAACACTATTTGTGCTACCAAAACAAATGATACCAATGACACCACTAGGCGGCCATGTTTGCAAGACCTCTTGGCAGTTATTTCAGTCATGCAAGACTAAATTTCTATTTAAAGGCACACTCCACTTTTTTTAAAAATATGCTCATTTTCCAGCTCACCTGGAGTTTAATATTTGATTTTAACCGTTTTGGAATCCAATCAGCCAATGTCCGGGTCTGGCGGTACCACTTTTAGCATAGCTTAGCACAATCCATTAAATCTGATTAGACCATTAGCATCGTGCTCAAAAATGACCAGAGAGTTTCGATTTTTTTTTTTAAATTTGACTCTTCTGTAGTTATATCGTGTATTAAGACCGACAGAAAATTAAAAGTTGTGATTTTCTAGGCCGATATGGCTAGGAACTATATTCTCATTTCAGTGTAATAATCAAGGACTTTGCTGCCGTATCATGGCGATGCTAATGGTCTAATCAGATTCAATAGATTATGCTAAGCTATGCTAAAAGTGGTACCGCCAGACCTAGAGATCAGCTGAATGGATTCCAAAACAGCAAAAAGCAATCTTGAAAATGAGCCGTTTTTCAAAAAAAAAATTCCCTTTAATTGAATGGGAAAAGACGGATATCTCTAAAATCGCATGCTAAAATCACAATTAGACAACATATTTCTGACCCAAAATAAATCTGACATCAAACATGACTTTTGTTCAGTGCGAAAGAAAAACCGCTAGATGCTGGCTTATTTGAAAAACGCAGAGCTTCCATTGAAAACAATTGAAAACATGCGCTGGCCGCAGGTGTAAAACTTTGGTGTGCACGCCCCTTAACACTGTATCTGCACTTTTCTACAAGCAAGTACCACTCACATTAAACCAGTTACTGTAAATAAACGATGGTGTAACATGTTCCCGCTCATTTTCCTTCACTTCTCCCTGCTGGTGTAATGACCTTCCTATTGCAATCCGGTCAGCCACATCTCTTGCAACATTCAAAAAGCAATAACAAACACATCTCTTCCAAAAACACTTGACATAGATATAGACTGCATCTCTATCTCTTTTCTCCTTTTAGTAAAAACAAAAAACAAAACACTAACTCTTTCTTTTCTCTCAACCGGTATTGTTTCAAAATAGTGTAAACTTGTATCTTGGTATAAGCACCTTTTGTACTTTTGCCTCCCAATGACACATCGCTTTTATTGTTTCCTAATCTTTGTAAGTCGCTTTGGATAAAAGCATCTGCTAAATGCCTAAATGTAAATGTCTATGGGTTTGGTGGAAGTAGTCAGGAAACCTTTTTTCCTTTTGCTGTTTCATGGGAAGGTATCCAGAGGAGGCTGCACTTGCTCAACATGGGAATAACGCACTAGAAAACTTCCCAGCACATTTATTTCTGAGGCTTTCACCGAGCATTACGTAAGCTCATCTATCCGGAGGGCGCAATGTTAGATATCACCTACTGATGGCTCTTATCCTGAGGAGGAGAATTTAGCACAGTAGGACCCTGTGACAAAACAACTACAGACAAATGAGAAAAAGAATTAAAATCAGCAGGCGGTTTCCAACGTGGTGAATCGTGGTGCCGAAAAACACGGTCGTCTGAGAGAACCCAGCGTGACATACAAACAATTACCTGTCAATCAAACTCATTTGAAACATGTATGTGACAGGTTTAAAGAAACGGGTTGCCAAAAATGTAAAGGGCAATTCCAGCATTATTTGCCATCAAATGTTGTTTACACTTTCTCAGAAAGTGCATTTATTTTATTTTCATAAACCCTGATGATAGAGTCCAGACATCAGAAACAAATGGAGAAGGGCAGCTCTTCAAAAAACATGTCATATTTATTTTATTTTCATTTTGTATGCGCATTTATGAGGAAGAAACAACATTATGGACGGGACATTTCTCTGTTACAGTACATTGCCACAGATGCACCATTAACGCTTTTCATTTTCTTTTTAATGGGTGACGTCATGCATTGCCGAACTTAGGCTACATTTACACGGAAACGATCTGAAGAGAAAACGCAAAAGTGACGTTTCATTATTACTTTTTATTCTGCGTTTATACGAGCATTTGGGGGGAAATCTGCGTGCATATGGTAACGCAAAAGTGTGTGATATTCGATGTAGTATGCACTCCAGGCAGCTAGGTGGCAATGTGGACACTGACACACAACACCACCAAGGCCACAGGTTTTTCCGTACAACCTATTTCATTGTTCTCCCAGGTCTCGTAAAGCCATCTGGTTTTCCTCCAATGAATTGCCTCATCAACAATTTGATAGAGGTAATTAATGCGCCTTTTCTGATCAGTAATTCTAGCTGTGAATATTTCGTACAACTGCTCGAAAGACTCTTGTATGTTTATCAGAGCTGCTATGGCAACTTGAAGGTCCGACGTATGGAAATAATCCGACATGTTTGTTGTTATTTTCCTGAACTGGCGTAAAAGCGTACGCGACGAGAGCCGCCGTGAGCAGACTTTTGCGTTTTTACCCATTAGATGGGATTTCCACTCTGGAGGGTGGTTTCACTTTTTTGCGTTTTTTAGCCCCACATCGATAAAATATTTTTTACGTTTTCACCCTCGTTCTTGTATAAACCGTGCTTGAATTGTTGATCCTTCTGTGTCATGTCACTGCCGTTGCACGAAGCAAAAGTTGAACATTTCTCAACTTTCAAGCGCCAACGCAGGCGTAAGCCAATTAGATCGCCTTATGCAAATAACCTAGTGCAGAACCAGTCAATTTCGTTGATGCCAGACCGTAAAAAAGAGCAGGACGTTCTGGGGGTCCCCAGAATATGGAAAATTTTAGGTTTCAAAATTAGGTTTGTCTTTCATTTCTTACTACACGCATTCCAAAATTGGTTATACTGCATTTGCTTTGTGTCTTTTAAGTGTGCTTTCCTAATTTCAGTCCCTTTTATCTCTCACGCACTATGGTTTGTAAGGCAGTATTCCTTGTAAAGCTGCTATGAAACAATCAAAGTTGCTGTAGTCCCCTTAAATATATAACATGATATATGTTTTAGGGGGTACCTCACAAGAAGTTCTTCATATTTGGGGGACCCATACAGCCAAAATGGTTCTTCTATGGCATCATGTAGCACCTTTATTTTTAATGCGTGAAACAACATGAATGTAGATGATGACAGAAATTTTATAACTAGGAGTGAACTGTCCTTACATCAGCACACCTTCAGTACAAAGTGTACGCTGTTTTTCTCCAGCAGCCTATAGGATGAATGTGAAAAGCTCAGATTCACTGCCCTTCACCCCCAGCACAGCATAAAATAAATGTGTGACTGACAGACGGGTTAAGTATTTGCAAGGGCCCCCCGTCGATAAAGCAGGGCCCGTAACCCCGCCGCACAGGAAATGACTGGGATGCCATAGTGCATCTCCACTTCACAGCATGCCAGACCTCTGCTGGGCTTGCACAACACTGAGCTCCACAATCAGCTACAGCTGGACAGATCACACTGCAGAACAAAACAGGATTCTGTAAATATGCCTATGAGAGTCATTAATGGGCTTGTTATGAGCTTGTTTTAAAAACGATAAGGCTTAACAATCATTGCCTGGTGCGATAAGCACAGTCCAGGGCAGTTCATTAACTTTAAGGCTTTAAAATAAAACTTCGTTAAGAGCCATTATTAACAACAAATGCCTAAAGAATGCGCAAAAAGCTCAAGAATTTCCGAGAACTTGCGCAAAACCACGCGAACTCCGCAGGGATGCCGAATTTTGTGAAGAAGGGACATAACTTCGGTCTCCGAGAGCAACATCTGTCGAACACTAGGCAAACCTGTCGACCTCAAACAGATGGACTCGGAGTCCAGATGCCTGAAGTCATACTTGTGTTTAGACGACAAATCAAATTGTGTACATACTATAACAAACACTTTGGCAACAACTATAAATGCAGTCGAGTTGCTATTTCAGTACGTTAAACTACTATGTACACAAAAGTGTAATTGTTTATGTAAAACGTGATGATTAGAGGAAGATGGAATAATCGTTTATATACATTCTATAGAGCACCTATTTCATTGCTAAAAAACAACGTTATTTTGTGTATTTGCGTGGTTTATGGTTAAAAAACACATTATTTCCACATACCATACATTTTTTTAGCTCCACATTTTCCTCTCTTCCTGAAAAACATGGATTTGAAAAATTCTGTGTCCCTGATTGGCCAGCTAATCTGTACGTTGTGATTGGCCTGAATACCTCTGACGTCAACCGGAAATGTGACGCTCCTTACCATGTTTGAAGGATTCGGTTGCTAACAGGAGTTAACTTGCAGGCTGTGAGTCGAAGCGGGAGGAATTACAATATGATTTTATAATAATATTATAATATAATATTGGTCTTGTCTATGTCACCAATTCCAGGAAGTAAACTGTTGCCTACAATCTGTGTGTTTGTTTGTAGTCCAAGAAAAGAGATTTACGTTGGAGACGATTACTCGCGTGATCGTTTACTTTGGGGTTTGTACTTTTTATATACAACCCCAAATCAGAAAAAGTTGGGACACTGTAGAAATTGTAAGTTTAAAAGGAATGGAATAATTTACAAATCTCATAAACTTATATTTTATTCACAATAGAATATAGATAACATATCAAATGTAGAAAGTAAGACATTTAGAAATGTCATGCCAAATATTGGCTCATTTTGGATTTCATGACAGCTACACATTCCAAAAAAGTTGGGACAGGTAGCAATAAGAGGCCAGAAAATATAAATGTACATATAAGGAACAGCTGGAGGATGACCAATGTTTAGGAATGGGAATGTTGTCCCATTCTTGTCTAATACAGACTTCAAGTTGCTCAACTGTCTTAGGTCTTCTTTGTCGCATTTTCCTCTTTATGATGCACCGAATGTTTTCTGTGGGTGACTGATCTGGACTGCAGGCTGGCCATTTCAGTACTCAGATCCTTCTTCTACGCAGTCTTGACGTTGTTATTGATGCAGTATGTGGTCTGGCATTGTCATGTTGGTAAATGAAAGGTCTTCCCTGAAAGAGACGATGTCTGAATAGGAGCAAATGTTGCTCTAAAACTTGGATAAACCTTTCAGCATTGATGGTGCCTTTCCAGATGTGTAAGCTGCCCATGCCACACGCACTCATGCAACCCCAAACCATCAGAGATGCCGGTTTCTGAAATGAGCGCTAATAACAACTTGGGATGTCCTTGTCCTCTTTAGTCCGGATGAAATGGCGTCCCAGTTTTCCCCAAAGAACTTCAAAGTTTGATTCATCTGACCACAGAACAGTTTTCCACTTTGCCAAAGTCCATTTTAAATGCGCTTGTGCTTCTGGGTCATGTTTAGATATGGCTTCTTGTTTAACCTATAGAGTTTTAGCAGGCAACGGCAAATGGCACGGTGGATTGTGTTCACCAACAATGTTTTCTGGAAGTATTCCAGCGCCCATGTTATGATTTCCATTACAGTAGCATTCCTGTATGTGATGCAGTGCCGTCTAAGGGCTCGAAGATCACAGGCATCAAGTATGGTTTTCCAGCCTTGAGCCTTACGCACAGAGATTGTTCCAGATTCTCTGAATCTTTGGATGATATTATGCACTAAAGATGATGATAACTTCAATTTTTTTGCAATTTTTCTCTGAGAAACTCAGAAAACTATTTTTCGCTGCCGCATTGGGTAAATTGTTGATTCTTTGCCCATCTTGACTTCTGACAGACACTGCCACTCTGACAGGCTTTTTTATACCCAATCATGTTGCCAATTGACCTATTAAGTTGCTAATTAGTCCTTAAGATTTTCCTTATGTGTACATTTAAATTTTCTGTCCTCTTATTGCTACCTGTCCCAACTTTTTTTGGAATGTGTAGCTCTCATGAAATCCAAAATGAGCCAATATTTGGCATGACATTTCAAAATGTCTCACTTTCAACATTTGATATGTTATTTATATCCTAATGTAAATAAAATATAAATTTATGAGATAAGTAAGTTTATCCATTCCTTTTTTACTTTGTTTATTTCTACAGTGTCCCAACTTTTTCTGATTTGGGGTTGTATTTGGCACCAGACAAATTAATGTTGATTTATGTATAGGCAAGATATATTTCTATAGCTTTAAATTGTTTAGAATTGTCTGGTAAAGCAATATTTAGTGCAAATGTAAAAAAAACAATCCAAAAATGTATCTATTTGCTGTCTATCGTTTCTCAATGCTTTTATGAGAGGCGTTGAGAACATCAGTGCAATATAAAAAACAATTATTGGCTAATATGCTGTTTCTGCCTTGCAGTAGTAGATCATTTGAGGTGAAGCCATTGACCTTAGCATCATATACTTGAGTCCAAATGATGACAAACTATCCAAAAAATGAGGAAAACGCTTGTCCTTAGAACAATATGTCAGTGTGATATAACGATAAAGGCAACAGAAAAATAATTAAAATATTCGTGTTTAATGAGAGTTCTGTTCTTTAAAAACAGTACATAGCGTTCATGAACACATCACACATCATTCCAGTGATGATAACTGAATATACCCAAAAGACTTCCAGGTGTTCAGGTAGAACTTTTCAAGTGATGTTATTGATTTATGACATACACAAAACCAGAAAAATTGCATTCGAAGTGTGAAAAAAGCTTTTCTAGAATGAATGGATGGATGAACTGATGAAAACCAGTGATTAGACACATGGACCATCCAGCATCCTTATACACTATAGGCTTACTTTTTTTTTTTTAAATACAAAATGTTAAGATGGATGAATATAGAGTAGGCAGGGGATATTAAGGGACACAGACAACAAGTCAACAAGTCTTACAAAGCTTGAGCACGGCATGGGCTGGCCAACACTTCAGCTTATTCCAGCAAAGAACCGCCTACTTGACACAAACATCTGACCAAACGTAAATTGACCGTTTACTTGTTTACTGCGTGTCTTAAATAAAATTCTTGTTTTGTTGCTATAAATGTTACAAACACTGTCAACCCCAGGCATTCGTTTGACTTGGAAGCACTTGTTGTGTCAGCTTGGAGAACTGCTGCAAATCTGACTTCGTCCCATCGGACTGATAAAAACTTGTTCAGACTTTTCCCAGAAACTCTATTAATCTAGCCAAATAAAGCTTACTGTTTTGACAAAAATCCAGCAATTTCGAGGGCAACACAATGAATCCACTTTGGGCAAACCAGCTACAACTAACGCCAAAAATGCTAGAGAGCGCCTGATGACATCACAAAGCACTGTTGCTCATTTAACATATCATCGCTGCTTCATGTCAGGTTGTTTTCTCTGTTCCAAAGCTACGTTTGTCCTTGAGGAGATTCTGGACGTCTGCATGAACTCACATTTAAATGATCCTGCCTCTCGTCTCGATAAACAGACTCTGATGTCTGATAATGCACACGTTTCATCTTTGTAATCACTCAGCGAATAAAGATCCTTTCTGTCACCAGACTTCTCGGATCAGATGACAACTTTCTAATGATAACAACTTAAAGCTCTCTGCGTTTCCATAAGTTGACACTCGGAGCCCTTTTTTGTTTGTATTATTTGATGAAAGCATGCTCGGAATGCCCAGCGACTCCATAAAAGTTGCTAGCTGTGTAAAAGTGCACAGGATCATTAAAATCCCCCCGACCATACTGACGTGAAGCAGTAAAACATGAGGAAGCACCAGTGGGACTCTGCTTGTGCTCTGTGATGAATGGCAATGTGATAGTTTATAAAGGAATGTGATGGACCGACACAAAATAAGTCATGGGGTGCTGTGACAAACAAGAAAACAACAACTTTACAACACTTTAAAAGTCTCTTTTACAGGAAATAGGAGACATTGAATGGCCTCATAGATATAACTATTTTAATTATAAGAATAAATCATACATTTATATGAATGTAAATAAATCATACATGTAGATGATTTTTAAATGCTGATTTTTCCTTAAGCGTAATAAAATGAAAAACGGTGACATGCTGTAAATCACGCCGACCACATGCATCTGCAGGGCTGGCTAAGAAATCTGGAAAAAAATGGAAATTTCTAGAACTATACCAAATATGCTGAGACTCTTTCAGTGTGTTAAGCACAGAATGATGTGTACTTATCTGCTTTGCACCCTTTTCTGTAAAAACTACAGATTACTATTTAGCCTTAGTCTACCTATTAAAATATTAGGATTACACAAATAAAATATGAATTATTATATTTTTATTGTATTAATAGCTAAGAACAAAATCATATTTGGCACTGGGGGAAGTACCCCCCTGCCCCACAAAAAAAACTCCACCAATGGGATTTACTAAAGATGCGCAATGGAAAAATTAGCGCTGAAAAGGCGTCGACATTTTTGCGACCTTATCGCTTATGCTTTTTTAGTAGCTTCCTTTCAGACGCAAAATGTATGGAAGGAGCCTAGGGATGGACAATAATTTGGATTAGGGGGTTGTGACAATTAATCAGGCAAATGCGCTTTTTCTCAATGAATGAATTACGGTGAAATGCCGCCACATTCAAAAGCCAGAGGGCGCTTTCGTGCAGAAACTCCATTTGTGCCACAGAAGAAGTATCATTACAAACACTATTCCAGGAAATATCTAGAGGCATATTTATATCGCTGTTCTTCAGATTGTTTCAGGTATTTTCATGATAATAGAGAATATTTTGAATGATTGTGTTTGACGAGTGTTGCTTTTTTAAATGCACACGTTATAAACGAGTCAAACTCGTAGTGATTTTAGATTGATAAGGACTTCCTACTGATCACGGAGCCATAGTACACGCACAAGCTGTGCATGAAACACTGAATCGGAGCCTTACGATTCAGAGTCGTTTTTAGACATGTCTTTTTAATGGGAACGCAATGCATAGAGGCACATCCCTAATTTGCATGTGATTCATTGCGCATCTCGTCAGTGAAGCCGGTTCCGTGATTAGAAGTAAATCGCAGTTTTCCCATACATAGGCTCTACTTGGGCGCTGCACCCAGGTAAATAAAAAATCACTTTACGAATTTATGTATTTTCTGAACTCGACTGGATGACCCGTGTTTTGTTGAGAGATGTTGAGAGAGAGAGAGAAAGAGAGAGAGAGGTGGGGGTCGGGTGACCGTGAAGATGATGTACGCGTCATAAACTCATCATCCAGCGCGGCAAACTGGATCAACTGCAGCACATATGGAGCAGCCAGGGAACTACACTGCGACCAAAATGGTCGCATATGCTTATGTGCATATGTGTTTATAGCATCCAAGTTGGCTTCATTTTGCGTGCAAGCACGTTGTGTCTGTCCTGTTGAGTGTCCGTTCATGTGCTCTCTGTTTCTCAATGAATTTGGGTGCAATGCGAAGCAACCTCAGTGTCACATAGTATCCTTTCATGTTTCTGAACTTGAGCAGAGTTTTACCATTAGAGGTCTTTCTTCACTGAGGACGCGGGACCCGTACGGTCCAGGTTTATATTTTAAATGGTCAGTCGGGTCCGGGTCGGTCCTAGTTCATTACTTCGGGTCCCAAGTCTGATTAATATTGTGTGTAAAACCCGAGTCCATCGAAGAACGGCCGCGAGCGCGCTACCGCGCTAAAGCTCGAGTGCTGTTTCAGACCACGCGTCGCTTCGTTTTCTTTATCCCATTTTTTAATAATCTTATTATTAATAGGGCTGTCAAAAGATTAATCGTGATTAATCACATCTAAAATAAAAGTTTGTGTTTACATAACATATGTGTGTGTAATGTGTATAATTATTATGTATATATAAATACACACACATTCATGTGTATATTTAAGAAATATTTGCAATTATATACTGTATAAACATTTATATAATTTATATTATATAGAAATATAAATATTTTATATATAAATATAACCAATTTTTCTTAAATATATACATGACTGTGTGTGTTTTTATATATAAATATTAATTATACACACTACACACACATATGTTATGTAAACACAAACTTTTATTTTAGATGTGATTAATCACGATTAATCTTTTGACAGCCCTAATTATTAATAGACCATATCTTTACTAAAATCTACAAATCAGAGATTGTAGCAAAAAGCAGTGCTAATACTGAACGAGCAAAGCTCTAGCTGACTCAGGATATAAAAAACGCAAAGCTGTAATGTAAAGTCTGTCATCGGGAAAGCAAGTAGACTTTTAAATCTGAAATAATTAGTGGATTAAGCTTTTTTTAATCGGAAAAAGAGAAATAGAAAGCAGAAGCAGTAAAAGTGCCTATCTAATAGAAATTATTACCATTATAACATCAGTCACATTTATAATCTATAGACCTGCACTGTCTATATAGGCTATAGTATACATAGTATTGTATATATTGAGTTTGATAAAAGGGGTCATCAAATTACTTCATATATCAGTGCAAAAACAGTAAGTGTTTTTGTGGTGCTTTGACAAACAGTGTCAGCTTTGTTCATGGCAAAGAAAGTTTGGGGTGGTTAGATTAATGAACTATAATGTGAAATTAAAATTCATGTTTAATAAATCAAAGGATTGTGTTGTGTCAGTTCTTCGTCACATGTATAGTAGACCATTTTTTGTCGGTGGATAATGATTGCCCTTTTCACCAGCTACCACCACAAGTAAATTTCAGATCTATGGGAAACACTGAAATCGCCATCAGCTGCTTTCAGATGGAGTGGCATTTACGACACAAAGCCATAGTTCACTGACAATCGGGGCAATTTCGCATTAATAATTGCGGACATATCACCTGCGATATGGCCCAGGTTGTCAGTGAACTACGGCTTTGTGTAGTAAATGTCGCTCCATCTGAAAGCAGCTGATGGCGATTTACTACTAATCAAGGAACCGGCTTCACTGACGAGATGTGCGAGATATTGCATGCAAATTATCGCCCATCCCTAAAGGAGACTATTTAACTGAACCACGCAATGCGATTTACTAAGGTGCGTGTTTATCAATTTACTGGTACAGTATTACTTAATGCCTAAAAATGCATGTCTTATATGCAATTTTTTTTGCTGCTCTTGGTACAGATTGCGCTATTATGGAACGGAGATGTTTGCACCTGTGTGCTTCAACCTATGCCTTTTCAGTAAATCACCTGAAAAAATGTCCATTTCCATCTGCTCTTTTTAAATTGATTATTCGTCCTGTTTAATAAATCTGTCCCTTTTTCTCTTTGCACTACAATGTGGTGTCCTTGCATTCAAACTGCCAGATTTAGACATCTGTCTGATAACATTTTGGTAAGATCTGTCAACACCAACCTGAAGAGCGCAGTTCATCATGCGAACGATGTGATCGAACTGCTGATGGTCCAGAATGGCACGGTTCTGCTGCACGTGGCGGCTGAGCTCTTCAGTCAGACACTGACGTGCTGCTTTGCCCTTTAGGGCCCGAAGAGCCGCAGGGAGCGTCTGTGGAGACAGTGGTGTTTATGCATTACTAAAAGGCCTACCATTCACCTAAAGCAGACCGCAAAGTGATTATATACATGCAACAGGGGCAAAGCTTCCAGCCAAATCCAGCAAGTTGACCTCTGACCCATAGTTAAAATTCCAGAAAGGTTGTTATTGATGAGATTTTACGTCTAGACGGAGACGACTGCCTCCTCTCAGGCTGACGTAGTGGAGGTTGTGCAGAGGTAATGTATTTACGGGTTCACGGAAGCCGTAACCCCGCAAGCACAACACTTTTACAGCCGTAAAGGGATGCAGGGCCGCATCGTATAACTTCTTGCAAATTACAGGTAGCCGACTACCATTCCAATGCAAACACACAGGGAATAGATGGCAAACGATGGCAAGCACCGTGAAGTTGAAAAACATCCCTTGTGAGCAAACTTCCCTGTGCCACAGGTAGTTTGCACCGAGGTATTTAGCATAACAAAATGTTACAATAATATTTGTATGTGTGATAAGCACAGGGAAATTGAAAGAGTATGTGTGACTGTTTGTTCACCCCTTTCTCACTTATACCTGTACGAGCTGCAGATGGAGAGGTTTGCTTATCGCATTGAAAAAAACTCAGTCACTAACGTAAGCTAATCTAAATTTTGCCTTCTTCCAGATGTGCGTGCAAATATTGGTTTAGTTCCTTTATCAAAATCACAGAAATGACTGTATCACCTTTTCCGTCTCCAGAGTCTTATTGTCGAAGATGAAGCCGATACACGTCCGGACCACCTCCAGTCTCCGGGCGCTGTTAAAAACCGAACAGGCTTTGCCTGTGATCGACGCTACATAAGGAAGAGAAGAACGAAAGATAAATACAGATAAGCCAAGTCACTTAACCTTTAACTTTGGGATTAAATTAAACAACAAATCAAAAGACACCCATGATTAATTTACATATTTATCAGTAATATTAGTCACAACAACAATCTTTCATGAGATTTTTTTGCTAAGCCACACGTACCAACGGGGGGTCCGGCAGGCACCACACACTTCTTCTCCACACGGGGGATGATGGGGTTAGTGTTCTGTTTGGCAAAACCCTCCTCTACCAACTCCTCTACCCTCTCCTCCTCCAGCCAGGGGAAGGGCACTACATGTACCCGCAAATGTGAGCCTTCAGTGGGACGAGGCACTTTCTGAAATGCCATGTGAGGGTTTGGGATCTCCTGTAGAAAGCAAAACAGACAGCCAAACAAAAAGTTTGAATATATAACCAAGAGCATAACTCATTTTGATGGCAGTGCACACTTGAACAGCTAGTGTAATTTATTCATTTATATTGGTTTACATCAGTGGTTTTCAAACTTTTTGTCAACTGAACTCCTCTGACCTAAATATTTATTTATTTTAAAGAAGTGCGCCCATGAGATGTATGTACTGAATCTAAATATCCAGGAGAAAGAATACCTTAATTACTTTGTTTCATTATGTATGCATACAGAAATACAGAGGATCTTTTGATTTTTGGCAAGATCATCTGCATTGTACACTCACCTAAAGGATTATTAGGAACACCATACTAATATTGTGTTTGACCCCCTTTCACCTTCAGAACTGCCTTAATTCTATGTAGCATTGATTCAACAAGGTGTTGAAAGTAATTTTTAGAAATGTTGGCCCATATTGATTGATAGGATAGCATCTTGCATTTAATGGAGATTTGTGAGATGCACATCCAGGCCACGAAGCTCCCGTTCCACCACATCCCAAAGATGCTCTATTGGGTTGAGATCTGGTGATTGTGGGGGCCATTTTAGTACAGTGAACTCATTGTCATGTTCAAGAAACCAATTTGAAATGATTCGAGCTTTGTGGCATGGTGCATTATCCTGTTGGAAGTAGCCATCAGAGGATGGGTACATGGTGGTCATAAAGGGATGGACATGGTCATAAACAATGCTCAGGTATGTCGTGGCATTTAAACGATGCCCAGTTGGCACTAAGGGGCCTAAAGTGTGCCAAGAAAACATCCCCCACACCATTACATTACCACCACCACCAGCATGATGGATCCATGTTCTCATTCTGTTTACGCCAAATTCTGACTCTACCATCTGAATGTCTCAACAGAAATCGAGACTCATCAGACCAGGCAACATTTTCCAGTCTTCAACTGTCCAAATTCGGTGAGCTCATGCAAATTCCTCTTTTTCCTATTTGTAGTGGAGATGAGTGGTACCGGGTGGGGTCTTCTGCTGTTGTAGCCCATCTGCCTCAAGGTTGTGCGTGTTGTGGCTTCACAAATGCTTTGCTGCATACCTCAGTTGTAACAAGTGGTTATTTCAGTCAAAGTTGCTCTTCTATCAGCTTGAATCAGTCGGTCCATTCTCCTCTGACCTCTAGCATCAACAAGGCATTTTCACCCACAGGACTGCCACATACTGGATGTCTTTCCCTTTTCACACCATTCTTTGTAAACCCTAGAAATGGTTGTGCGTAAAAATCCCAGTAACTGAGCAGATTGTGAAATACTCAGATTGGTCCGTCTGGCACCAACAACCATGCCACGCTCAACATTGCTTAAATCACCTTTCTTTCCCATTCTGACATTCAGTTTGGAGTTCAGTAGATTCTCTTGACCAGGACCACACCCCTAAATGCATTGAAGCAACTGCCATGTGATTGGTTGATTAGATAATTGCATTAATGAGAAATTGAACAGGTGTTCCTAATAATCCTTTAGGTGAGTGTATATATTTCTCAAAAATGTGCCGTTTTGGGGTGTGTCCTTTAAAATGCAAATGAGTTGATCTTTGCATTAAATGGCAGTGGCTTGGTTGGGATAAGGAGCGATATTATCCCCTTCTGACATCACAAGGGGAGCCAAATTATCAATTACCTATTTTTCACATGGTTTACCAAAACAAATTTACTGAGTTGTTCTTTTTCACGTTTTCTAGGTTAATACAAGAATTAGGAACACAATTATAGTACTTAAACATTGAGAAGTCATTGAATCATTTGAGTAATGGCCACAAAATGAATGCTAACATTGAATAATATCAACACACGTTTTAGGTTTAGTATCAATGAAGAGGAGATGAAGCGTTACTGAACAAACCTTGAGAGAAGTATATAAAAGAATAAAAGAGCACAAGAAAATAAAAAGGAATTGAAGATGACATGATGCAAATCGCTCACGTTTTTATAAAGCTGCTCAGATAACTCCCTCAAGCGCTTCTGAAGCTTGCCCAGGTTCTCATCTTCCTCCTTAAAGCTCTCGACATCTAATGCTACCAGCTAAAAAAAACATAAACACAGCAGATTAATGCAAAAAAAAAACAAGTGAATCTGTGCTTTAAATGAGTACCCTTTTCCCAAATTGATATGATTGATTTAACATAATCCAAAACAATAGCTGGAATTTGACTATGGTGAACCACATCCTTAATTTGTCATCTTCTTCTCGTAAAATAAAACTTAGTTACTTAGAAAGAGTGTAAATATTTGCCCTGACAATGATTCAATCCGATTACGATCCGGTTTGTTTATGATTTGATACAATTTTTCAAATGGATTATTTTGATAGCTCACGTAACTATTTTCAAAAGCCTGCAGGGAAATTTGTAGTAATAAAAATACAGACTGTTTTAAAATAACAGCAGGGTTCCTCGCAACAGGCAACTGTTTACTAAAACTGTGTGCAGAGTCATATCAACTCATTAATTCTAATGGAAGTTACAAGAACTATTTGGACAGGAAGTGGGTGTGTCGAGAGACAAAACAAAGCTGAGAAAAGTAACATTTTATGCAAAAGACTTTCAGGAGCGATCACCAATAAAAGTGAAGCAGTGGATCTCATGTCATCCGTCTCATCAGTTATGTGGTGGACGGTTACTTGTTTGTTTATGACTGTTACGAAAACAACCAAAATTTGGAATGCCCCCTAACAACATAATTGAAAGAGGTGGGCGACACACAGCGACAATGTGGCTAGGCTTGTGCACGCACCTTAACTCGGCATCCTATACAAACAAGGTTTAATTTTTAAAGGTGCCATGTCACAAGACTTTTTTTAAGATCTCAAATACATCTTTAATGTCCCAATAGCACATATGTGAAGTTTTAGCTCAAAATACCATATAAATAATTTATTATAACATGTTAAAATTTGCACTTTTAGGTGTGTGCAAAAATGTGCCGTTTTGGGTGTGTCCTTTAAAATGCAAATGAGTGGATGAAATTCAAACACTGATCACAATGATGGTGGTTTGTTGAAATTGAAACTCAATTGTGCTCTGAATTATTTTCCTTCTCTCACTTTGCACTAAATGGCAATGCTGTGATTGGATAGTGCAGATTAAGGGGCGGTATTATTATAATAATAAGAGCTCCTTATGACATCATAAGGAGGGGCAAATTTCAACAAAATTTTTTTCATGTGCTTGCAGAGAATGGTTTACCAAAACTAAGTTACTGGGTTGATCTTTTTCACATTTTCTAGGTTAATAGAAGCACTGGGGACCCAATCATAGCACTTAAACAAGGAAAAGGTCAGATTTTCATACCATGACCCCTTTAAAAATGATTGGCTGACCATATATGTGACTCTGGACCACAAAACCAGCCATAAGGGTACATTTTGGGAAATTAAGATTTATATATTGTCTGAAAGCTGAATAAATAAGCTGTAATGTTTTTTAGAATAGGACAATATTTGGCGAGATACAACTATTTGAAAATCTGTAATCTGAGGGTGCAAAAAAATCTAAATATTGAGAAAATCGCATTTAAAGTTGTCCAAATATAGTCCTTAGCAACACAAATTACTAAAAATAAATACATTTTTTATATATTTACAATAGGAAATTTTCAAAATATCTTTATGGAACATGATCTTTAATTAATATCCTTATGATTTTTGCCATAAAAAATGATAATTTTGACCCATACAATGTATTGTTGGCTACAAATATACCCATGCCACTTATTACTGGTTTTGGTTCAGGGTCACATATTTAAAATTCCTATTATAAATAAATCGATTTTTAATGATTATAGGAAGCTGTTAGTTTGCAAACGATGTTAAAGTGATACTGCACCTCATCAAACAGATCACAGGCTCTGTAAGGAGGTCCTCGTTCAGACACGAAACCCGCAAAGGCCATTCCATCCAACACCTTTGTCAGGAAGTCATTTTCTATCAGGCCCCGTTGGCCCAGGAAGGCAGCCTTTGAGAAAAAAAAGGTCAGTGATTACCGAAAATGAGCTTTTTGAAATCCATCCAGCCACAAACTACGAGCCACATTCGATTCCGATGATACAGAGAGAGTTTTTAAACAGAAGATGCCTGTTATCTGTATCACCAGACGCATCAGTTGTGATGGGCATGTGTTTATTTGCAACAGATTTTCTGTTTTCTGAAGTCATGAGACATGCTGGTAAAATGCTGGAGTGTTTGGCAGAGGATGCTCGGTTAATTCAGGAGGGGTAAAAAAAGCATTCTTTCTGGATAATCTGAGCCATGTGGGGTGCCTTAGGAGGGTGTACCGAAAACGCTGCCATGGAAACGTCGGCCGACACAAACAAAAACAAGGTGAAACAACAATCGCAAATGTAAGCTGAATTCTTTTCATATGGCTCAGATGGACCAAAGAGTTTTAAACAAACATTTTTTGTGTTTTTCAAGCGAGCAGATTAAAGCAAAGTGAAGAAAGAAGATACAAAGCTCATTGCTTATGTAGGGAGATCTACGTGATTATACTTTCATTGTCTGGCTCTGCGTGTTTATGGCAGGTGTTTGTACAAGTGCAAGTTAACTTAGGTTTAAGGTCAAACAAATAACGCGGTAAATCAACCAATCTACAGTAAAAAATGTGTTATGTCTCGCAGACAATAAGAAATGAAAGGTCATTGAATGAACATATTTACATGCCATTTATTTATGAAAATTAAAAGTTGCTCTTGTATATCTTAGTAGCAGAGCATTGTGTTAGCAGCGCAAAAGGTCAATGGCTTGAACCCAGGCAACACACTTTCATAAAAAATTTTGGATAATTTACTAACCCCCATGTCATCCAAGATGTTTATGTCTTTCTTTGTTCAGTCGAGAAGAAATTAATTTTTTTGAGGAAAACATTTTACTCCATATAGTGGACCTCAGTGGTTTCAATGCAGCTTCAAAGGGCTCTAAACGACCCCAAACGAGGCATACGGGTCTTATCCAGTGAAACAATCGTCATTTTCACCCCCCCCAAAATGTATTAAAAAATATGTACTTTTAACCTTTTGAAAAGCACCCCCACTCTAGCCCAAACCATGAAAAGACTTACTTTTAGGGATGTTTTTACTAAACCATTGATAGTATACGCATAACTAACTTCATTTACCAGGTTTCAAATTTATTTTAAGTTAAAAATTAAAAACGTTAGAGGCTGAAGTACACTGGAATAGAGCTGAAGATCTTTGTCCAAACCCGCCGGGCTTCATTTCTAACATTTTACACGGGCTCGTGCCGGGCTCAGGCTTGCGCTCCGCCTTTGCGCTGTAAATGAGCGGTCAAGTTCAAGTCAAGATCAGTAAGCGCAGGACCACGCTGAAGTCATTTACAGTGGATTTAATAATTTTCCTCAACAAAAACATGTAGCCTAATCTTGGTGAGTAAAGGTTTTTCAATGTTTAACTAAATATTACTTAGTCTTATAGACTAATATAGACTAATGTTGGCATTAATGTAAAGAAAGTGCCGAAGCAAATCCCGCAGAACCTTTATCTTAATTTCGTTATTCCCAAATACCCATCTTATTCAGAATATATTATCTTAATTTAATTCATTAAGAAATAATTGTTTTTATTGTCATGTTGGCCTATTTATAGTGTATTGCATAGGCCTATTTAGAATGAGATGTTATGATGTTACACATGACTTATTTTTCTTTGTTTCAACTTCCAAGTGACGTGTAGCCTAGTTAGTCATTAATAAATCATGTTTAAACCTGTGTAAATTACTCATTCTTGACAAAAGCTGTGTACGTGCACACATTTAAATAATGTCGGGCTGTAAACGGGTTCGGGCTTTCAAAAAGCTGTCAATCTAAATGTACTTTCGGGTTCGGGCTGCATTCTGTCGGGCTCCGGTCATTTCGGGCCTAACTTTTAAGGCCCGATTACAGCTCTACAATGCCATAATATCTTTTTTATTAATATATGTGTGTAACCTAGAAATGCAATGATCCCAAAGCCACAAGTCTAAAAAAGTTATATTTCACGTTTGAGGTTCTTGTAAGGGTTTTTGTAAGACCAGTGCCATTTCTATGTGCCAGTTAGCCCCCCCCAGAAAGTCTTTGTTTACATGCATACACGTTCGTTCTTATTATTATTTATCCTTATGTTAGGATATAAAATGCAGTTTCCACACCAGGAAATAAAACGTAACACAAAGATCATTGGATCCATTATCTAATTGGCTACAATTGTCCATCAATATTTTCCATGAAGTCATTGGAGGAATGAGCGAGTCAGATGATTTTTGACAGCGCTGTCTGGATATTATGTATTATACCCCCGCCTACTTTTAGAAACAAAGTTTGAACGCTGGTTTACGTGGTTACTAGAACCTAAAGTGTAATCTCATATACAGTGTTAAGACGTAAAAAGTCCACATATTGTATATTATATTCTATTACAAGATGTTCATGAGAAATCTGATGTAAACAACAGACTATATATCTATATTTCATGGATTATACGCATTTGTGGACAAAAATGGTCATTGGATTTATTCTATTAGACGGTTTTCATGGGTTATTCACACATCTGAAACAAACTGAATTCGACTCGCGATCGTTACATCAACACAAAGGTAAGAAGTCCCGTGTATATTTTGCATGTTGTCATCTGGACTTCTGTCACAAAATACTACATTTATGATGCTAGAGCATCTGTATCTCAAAACAAAGACCATACACTGATGCTAAACCCGTACACCTTTTAAATATTATTAATGTTTGTAGACAGTAGATATTGTTAGCAGCATAAAAAAACTGATGTCATTCCACATACGAATTAGTGCGCTTTGAAAGTTTAAACCACAACTTCTTGTCTGGCACTATCCGTGTGATGCACCATCGGGAACTTGTGCATTAATTAATCACATAGAAAGGTCACGCATGAAGTATGCAAAACAACCGCTCAACTGTTTACAAGTGTGGAAAAAGAGGCCCGTTCCAATGTTGTTGCATGTGGAATGATATTAATTAATGTCTTTGTGTAAGTCTATTGTTTAAAATAGTCCGCAAATGTGCATTTCCCATATGCAACACGTGACCTTACGCCTGGTAACATAAGACGTAAGGTTGCTCTGGTGCATCACATTGCTAGTGCAAGATGATAAGTTTTGGTTTTAAAGAATTTTTTGACGAAAATGACAATTGTTTTGCTAGATAACACCCTTATGCATTTGGTTGGGATAGTTTAGAGCAGAGCCATCTGGTGGGCCGCGTAGCCAGTGATAGACTACAGACAGATAATTTTATAAATCTTGTTATATTCGCATAAGATTTTTCGTTCATTCAAGATGCATGATCAAAAAGCCCATTTATGTTTGAATATCGCAACAGCAATAACGTCAGATAGAACGTATGTTCATTCAGATGCAGGGGGTCGCAAACAGCACGTCCGCATTGTACCACATTAGAAGAAGGCGGCATCTACAATAGTTGTCCGCTGTGTGATACCCTAAAAGGTTAGATCAGTTTTAAATGCACACTTTCCCCTACTGTAGCACCACTTTTTGACGTGCATTTTGCATCACTTTCTGAAACTTGCATCACTTTTCCCCCTTTCCCTGTCAAGATACTTTCAGTTTGGCTTATGCGTCAAATAAAGACACATTTTAATTCACTGCATGTGCAGAAGTAGAAATCATTTTTAATACAGCCACTTTCCCGTCAGGATACTTTCAGTTTGGCTTATGCGTCAAATAAAGATGCATTTTAATTCACTGCATGTGTACAAGTAGAAATCATTTTTAATACAGCCGCCGAAAAAATGAATAGACAACTGCAGTTTGCCTTTTATAATCATGTCTGCATGAGAAAAATTCTAGAATGTTTCCTCAAAAAACTTAATTTCTGCTCGACTGAACAAAGAAAGACGTAAACATCTTGGATGACATGGGGGTGAGTAAATTATCTGGATTTTTTGTGGAGTATATATTAAAGACCCACAAAATTAACCTTGTGTATGTGTTTTGAGGGTAACGTAATATCGTAACATTCCCGACATGGATTTCCCATAAGAAGGTATGAAATCATCATCAAGTTCATCAACCATCCGCATCTCTCTCACCTTATGAAAGTGAATCACGGGTTCGGCATGGATGCGAATGAGTTGCAGGCATGACCTGTAGCCCTGGAGGAGTTGTGCAAACAAACGCAGGAAGACGGCCCTCACCTCTTTATCCTGTAAAAAAAGAGCCAAAAGGAGGAGGAATCAGAGACGGGTAAGCAATACCAGACGAACATCTGAGGGAGGCATGAGTCAGAGTGAAGATTTTCGCTCGTCTTAAAATAAACCGAGTATGTGAGGGGAGTTCAAACTCCTTTAATGCATATTTCAGCCCCCCGAAGGCCCAATATGAGCTTTCCGTGCCACTCGTTCTGGAACTCCGCGTGTTACTTTGCGAGGTTGCGATTGCAAAAGCATGCAGATGAAGTGGGTATTATTGGTGGTCCTACCAGCAGCTTGAGGTTAGGTGGAGAAGTACGCAGGGGAGGGAAGGCATTATCAGCTGCTTCCAAATCTGGGTTCAAAACCTGGAAGAAACAGAAGATATTTATAGTGAAAAAATATCTGGTTATCTGTGGAAAGGAGGTGGATGGTGCGAATACAGTTTAAGGAATGCCTCAGGTCAGCATCGTTGCTCAAAAGTACAGATTAGCTAATAAAGATTATGAAACAAGTTATTTTTTTATAAGTACAATGTGTAATATCTACGTCAGCAGTACCAAAAATAACTGCATACGATATTAGATTTTCACATTTATTTCCTTGGCATAACTGGGCTCATAGGTTTATGTAGCTCAGTCTGTACAGCATTGTGTTAGCAATGCCAAAGTTTGTGGGTTTGATTTCCAGGGAACCCAAATACTTTGACAGAAAATGTATAACTTGCATGCATCCTAAGTCACTTTGGATAAAAGCATTTGGCAAATGCATAAATGCAAGGCTAGGACATTTGTTTTTATGCTAGGACATCTAAATGTTTTTTTTGTGAATGTTAGGGTACCAAGCTGATATTCTGGTCTCTATATATAGTCTGGGACCTTCATTTAGTGCAGGAAATATTTAACATTTACCCCTCACCTCAAATGTTATTTTACTTCAAAAGATCTCAGGGGGCAAAATAAAAACATGTGCACAATTATTATATTTGCATCACGATTAAGTTGGAGTATTATTTACCATGGACAGTATTTTTTGAGTATCGTACAGCAGGGGTTCAGGCAGCTGGGAGAGATGTATACACTCGGGTATCTTTATCGTTCCTCCATCAAGGTCAGCGATGATGACATCAAGCTGTAAACAGACAGCAAATCAGAAATGAGCACGAGTCACAAAGCGGCATCTATTTTGAGAAATATTCTTGGTATTTTGAGAAATGAAGTCTGTAAGGCACTTGAGCTCACCAGCTCCTGGATCTCGTTCTGGAACATGGAGTGTACGCCGATGATGAAGGGTGTTGGTGAGCTCAACACCTCCAGTAGACGAGACGGGAGGATGGGAATGTAGGGGTAACTGTGGTAAAAATAAAAGTTAGGCAACCGTTATCATCACTTCAAGGAAAAACTTAATAGCATACTGTTCTTGTTGAACACATAGCACAAAGGAAGAACACAGTGTTGTACAAGATCCTAAAAATAGACCTATTTACAAATTAAATGAGCATCACTTTGCAATTCTGAAGAGGATGCATAAAAGAGCTGTAAAAGTTAGGAGCACCAGCAAAAATTTAGGAGCATCCATTAAAAATAATAGGAGCACCAAAACGTCATCATCCTGAAGATTAAAAGCTTGAACAATCAAAGTTGATCTTAAATTATTTGCCACGCACTTGACTTGTGCTTGGGCCATTTTAAACAAGCTCTTATGCGTAAAACGTGTAGATTCATTGGGCCTTATAAACCATTTAATGTTTTTTTTAAATTATTTATTTTAAATTCAGTTATTTAATAAATATACACATTTATTTTTACAAATCCCATTTTTTCTGTTTTAATTTCTAGATTCTGTATTTTCACTTTTTATTTTCTTTCAATGTTAATTACTTTTCACTTATTTAAAAGCATATTTAATAAACGGAATTGATAAAATGTAATAATTTAACTTTTCTAAAAAAAAAAAAAACATTTAAATCAGAACATTGCATTTTTAGTTTGTGTCAACGTGCTGCATAACAAAACTTTGTTGAAATTAAAAAATGAAATTACAAATCTTTTGAGTGGGATTATACTATTTAAGAAATAAAAATAGTTTAAAATAGTTAATTTATTATTTTAAAAGTAGATTTTACTATACAATGGTAATATATTTCTGTCAACTTCATTAAGGTTAAACAGACTTTTATTATGATGGGTTGTCAGTGTGTATTGAAAGATCGCATTTCTCAATGAAATCCGCGTGAACTCTGACAGCATCTTTGAATATGAACTTCATGTATTTGTGTCCTTAGATGCTAAAAACAGCTTGAAACTGAGACATCCATGTAAAGTCTCATTGGTCTCTCTGAGACGTTTGTTAATTATTCCACAATGTATGCAAACGTTTCGTAAAGAAATTAAAGCAGGTCGCACCCCAACAATTATTTGCACTCACACAAATGCCCCCAAATATATTTTAAAGTCACACCAATTCAATTTCAGGAGCATATGCGACCAAAATGGTCCCAATTTCGAGCCCTTCATCATCAAAATATTATTAATTCTCAAATGGGTTAAAAAAATGTCTTCTAAAACAAAACAATGCATTTGTGAAAGAATACGATTTTTATTTTGAGCGTACTAAAGTGATAGTTCGGCCAAAAATGATATTAAACCCATGATTTACTCACCCCCAAGCTGTCCGAGTTGCATATGTCCATCGTTTTTCAGACAAACACATTTTCGGATATTTTATAAAATGTTTCAGATCTTTCAGTTGATTAAATGTAATGTTACGGGGTCCACCCATAGTCCACGACTTTCAAGTCCAAAAAAAGTGCGTCCATCCTTCACAGATTGAATCCAAACGGCTCCAGGATGATAAATAAAGGTCTTCTGAGGGTAATCCGTGCGGTGTTGTTGTAGAAATATCCATATTTAAAACTTTATTAACGAAAATAAATACCTTCCGGTAGAGCCGCCATCTTAGTCGCGTCCGCATTCAGGAGAGACTATTAGCGTAGTGTACGCACTTTTCTTAGTGACGTATGACAAATTCCGTAGGCTGCGTAAGCTCTCATCCTGAATGCGGACGCGACTAAGATGGCGGCGCTACCGGAAGGTATTTATTTTCGTTAATAAAGTTTTAAATATGGATATTTCTACAACAACACCGCGCGGATTACCCTTAGAAGACCTTTGTTTATCATCCTGGAGCCATTTGGATTTAATTTGTGAAGGATGGACGCACTTTTTTTTGACTTGAAGGTCGTGGACCCCGTAACATTACATTTAATCAACTGAAAGATCTAAAACATTTTATAAAATATCCGAAAATGTGTTTGTCTGAAAAACGATGGACATATGCAACTCGGACAGCTTGGGGGTGAGTAAATCATGGGTTTAATATCATTTTTGGACGAACTATCCCTTTAATAAGATATTTGAGGAATCAATACGTTGCATTTAAATGTAAGCAAATATAGATAAAAATGGTAGCACGCGGTGTTGTTTCGAAGTCTTCAACAACACTGGCTCCACGACGGTTTGTAAGACAATACCTGGTTCTCGTGTGTATTCATACTATGATGACTACTCACGAGAAACAAAAATCATCTTACTTACCGACACTGAGCCAGAGTGCCATCATTTTGATATACATTTACATTCAAAAATAAAGTGTCGATTAGTAAATACACTCCCACAAATGTAATATTTAGATGACCGGTAGTTCTCAAACTAGGGGCCGTTTTATGACATTTTATAAAACACATTATTTTATCATAAATTCTAGGGTAAAAAAATAAGGCTACTAACCAACAGCACTACATTGTATATTTTAATATTTTTGTTTAATTCAAATTTTATGTTTTATAATGTTTTATGTCATACATTTTCTTTGGGGGGCCACGAAGGGCACAAGTGGGGAGAGCCGCACCATGGAAAAAATTTGAGAACCACTGCAATACACAGCAGTTTAGTTTCAATGCTAGCATACAATGCACTTCTATTAAATGAGATTTGCTTTTGATCTAGATAATAATATGAGATGATGTAATGATGTAAGCCGACAATCACCCACCTGTATCTGAGAGGAAACATGAGGGACTCCAAAGCACGGCAGGCCTCTCCTAATCTCTGATAGCTGGAGGAGTGGAACAAAATCTTGTGCTCTGTTAGAACCGCGCAAAAAAGGCTAAGAACGTTCTGGATTCCTGCAAGACAGAAAAACAGCCCAAAAAAACCCCAAAGTATTAATGTTAAGCAACAATTCGACTTTAATCTAGACCCATTCAAACTCCAAGGGGTTGTTAAGGGATAACAGTGATTTGTTATTTCATTTGGAAGTAATTAGAGTACAGTGCAGTAAATATCATAAATACACAGCGGGAGGACAAACAGCCCCGCAATTAGGTCACAACCAATTTCTTGTCGCACATCGACTTTCATCAAATCGCGATAAAGCAAAAATGCTCAGTGAGTGATGACTAAGAAATGGAATACAAATTCAACTCGGAGGGGAGGGCGAAAGATAAAAGTTTACAGTTCCTGTTTTTGTTTGTCATCAACATACCACACTGGCTATTAATCACACGCTCGACAGAAATGGAGACAGTGAGCCATTAACAGACGTATCCGCCGCTCGACTGGGTCAGCGTTTCCATTATGTCTGTGTCAAAATATGATACGCACCAATAAACAGGAACAAGATATGAAAAATCGCATAGTCTGTCCTGTTGAGCGGATACCTGAATGAGCAAACAGACGTTTGTCAATTGCATATTTGTCGTTCCATTCAATCTATTTCAGAGATGTAATAATAAATCATCGTAATTGCGTCACTTGCCAAACTTTTTTACGACGACTAGTCCAAAAAGCCTTCATATGGTTCATTATAACACAAATGCATACATGCAAGACACTTAAAGAAAGTAAGAGAAAAGTATAAACTTTGTGTCTTACAGGCCCCAAAACAAATGAGCTAACCCCTTTCTGTCTCCATGATATTGTGATCTATAAATGAAGCCACCACCTCCATAGACACCACTAATATCTCTTCTGTGATGGAATGTCAGTGTCATTTCTCGACCCAAAAACACAACAACACATTTTGCAATCTTATTTGTGAGGCGTCCAGTCAAACACCCCGACCTTGTGAAAGGCACTTATCTATTGGAACAGCTACACATTTCTGACCCATGCACAGAAAAAGCAGCAAACAATAAACAGTCCGACGTATAACAGCAAACATGTTCATTTTCCTCCGCTTTTTGCGGTAAGAGAGACATGCCATCAGTCCTCTGCGATCTCTGAAACAGAGGATAAAGTGACTGATAATAATGTGCTATTAGAGGCTGGGAGTAAACACAGGCTTATAGTTTGACAGGCAAGCGTTTCTGTCGAACACTTTTTGATAGCAAACCTAATATTGACGTGCAAGTTCAGGCCTGTGCCAACTGGTTTTATATTAGTGGTCCTATGGCTTAACTATTAGAGCACCGCGCTAGAAACGTCAAGGTCATGGGTTTGATTCATGGGTGAATGCGCAGACTGATCTGTGTTACTGTAGCTTAGATGGTAGAGCATTGCGTTTGCAATGCAGATGTCAAGAGTTCGAACACACATACTGAAAAATGTTACTTGTGATGCACTGCAAGTCGCTTTGGATAAAAGCATCTCCCAATGCAAAAATGTCAAGATAAAATGCAAACTTTAAATGCATTGCAATTCACTTTGGTTAAACACGTCAGCCAAATGCATAAATGTATACGTATGATTACATGGACTGATGAAACAATCAATGTTAAAAGAATCCGGTCTGAGACCATTAAGAGCATTAACACCTTAAGAGCATTTTTTTTCCTCATTAAAGCGGAATCAACTTAAAATACTCCATAATGTATAATCATACACTTACGTGCAAGACATCATTTGAAACTGTTAAGGGTCTACTTTTATTTGTGTACATTCACAATTCACCTTTTATGATTAAACTTTATGATTTTGTAAAAAAATTTTTTAAAAATAAACATGGTGTGGTTACAAACATCTCTGTCTCCGCCAACTCTCTCTCAACACGATACAAAAATCAGTTGATACTCCACCAATACTTGTCAAACAAACATGATATTTGTGCCTAAAGAAAGTTGCCTGTTTATGTAATCTGTACGAAAGTAAAGAGAGTTCTCTCTAATGTGTATATGTGTGTATATATATATGTGTATATATATATGTGTATATATATATATATATATATATATATATATATATATATATATATATATATGTGTGTGTGTGTGTGTGTATGTGTATATATGTATATGTGTATATATGTGTATATATGTGTATGTATGTGTATGTATGTGTATGTATGTGTATGTGTATGTGCATGTATGTGTGTGTGTATGTGTGTGTGTATGTGTGTATGTGTGTATGTGTGTGTGTGTGTGTGTGTGTGTGTGTGTGTGTGTGTGTGTGTGTGTGTGTGTGTGTGTGTGTGTGTGTGTGTGTGTGTGTATGTATGTATGTATGTATGTATGTATGTATGTATGTATGTATGTATGTATATATATATATATATATATATATATATATATACACCATAGTTACAAACGCCCCCAGTGGTCCGCCAAAAGATGACCTAAAGTAGGCAAGTGTTTATACAATCGTCACTTATTTAAGTAGATTTTTAATGCACTTGCGAATATAGACGTTTCATCGGACACACGTGCGATGACGCGTTATTTCCAATTTAAATAAATGAGATTGCAGCGCTTCTATTGCATCGTTTCTTTTGTCGTGTTGTACCCAAGTAAACGTCTGCTTCCAAGATGTTAAATTATATACATTGATGAAAATATATTGTAGTGACTGAGGGTGAAGCGCTGGCCCGATCGGGCAAGTGACAATTCTTTTTACTGGCCCGATTGTTCTCACGCTTGCCGTGGGCCACCGGGCAGTCCTTTATGTTGAGCCCTGGATGTTTATGATGGCCTATAGTAACAATAGTATTAAATTGCACTATAATCCTTTTATGTTAATGATAGTGGTCAATAGAAAGGGAAATATTGTCAATGCAAAATATAATAATGGCCCTAAAAATTACTACCTGGTAACAGTACCCAGCGGCACCTTTTCCGGTACTTTACACTGTAGTAACAAAAATTTTTCTTGCGAAAATAACAGCATTTAGATAATTTTGGGTAAATATGTCCGTTTACTTAGACAGCATCTGCATGCAGCTTTCCAGGGACACACTTCAAATTTGCGCACAAAATAAAAACAGTGTGCGAGTATCTCATTGAGATCTGTTTTAATTGCAGAGGCATAAAAGCATGTGAACATGATAAACGTTTGTGACAATTCAGCACATTGGCGTTTGTTGTGCAGGGTCATGTCACAGGATCGATTTCTCTACCTAACTTTCATAGCTTACTCTCGCATGGCGCCCAGATGCATTCTCGGGCACCAAATTTGGTGCTGATTGATTTAATGTGAATTGGTAATCTGTGGTAACAACGCAATTTGGATAGGAGATGGTCACATGACATAAAGCAACACAAATTTGGTTGATCTGACGTAAACCCACTCTTACGGGATTGTTTTGTATTATTAAAGTGATGCACAGCAATCGCTCAAAATGAAACACGGTCAAATAAATAAGCCCACTTTTAAGATGAATAGTTCAACAGTTCAAGTCGCATTTTGCTGAAAATAAATCATGACCGGGTCTTAAAATATTAAACCCTGTGATCACAGAATAGATGACATAAAATGACACGAAACACAAATGCATCACAAAATAAAGAAAATATTGACTGCCTAATCAAATCCTTAGCTTTTATGTTCCAGATTAAGAATCGCAGACAAGGCCTCATGTTTTCAGTCTTGTGCGATGTGTTGTGTTTGTGCTATTTGAAAAATCTGCTTATTTGAACTGACAAAAGGATTTGGAAAGTAATAATGTCAAGGACCGCAGCTGGACCGTGTTATTGCCGCACATATCATATCAAGAGGAAAACTTTGCGTGCATGTGAATGACCGTGTGCGTGTCTCTCCAAATCCTGCGTGTTGAACACTGGACATCCAGAACTGAAACATTCATTACATCAGACTGCAATGCATTGGCGCTTTTCATAAGCAAATTATGTTCATCTTGAGGAATGAGAAACGTGCAAACTGCTCGAAACTTATTTTTGTCTTTGTATGACAAATTCTCGCAAAACAGATTTGATTGAATGCTTTCAAAACCATGTGTGCACTCGAAATTCGGAAAAAAACTTTGATTGGAAAGAATTGTTTTTGTGTACTTCTGCATAGAGGATGCAAGGTGCAGCCAATCAGAAGTCACCCAACCGCAAAGAAGCTACATCAAGTAACACATCAAGCACAAAGAAAACATTTGTTTTAAAAAACAGGAAAACAGTTTCAAGTCCTCGCTGAAGTGCCATGGAATGCACAAAGTTTTTGATGTGTTGACGTCTTTTAATCGAAACAGGAAGTCAATGGGAAGTCACATATTGAGTAGCCCCTCCCCTTTAGTAAAGTCAGGGCCTGTCGCATCCCTAAAATTATTAAAGGGGAGGGGCTACCCGATATGTTTCCACAGACTTCCTCTTGCGGTTAAGAAATGACGTCAAGACATCGAAAAACGCTGCGCATTCCAGAACACTTCAGATTGTAAAGAGCATTTAATTGGACAGGAAATTAGATGAGAAGCTTAAGTGCAGAATGATGTCACAAAAATTCTAGATTTGTTTTGGCCCATATGACAAACTTTTTGAATGATTATATCTTGTATCAATGTGAATTTTGTCTGTTTCGTACCACTGTGGCTTATAGGCTAACACAAAGGTCGTCAACCTTTTTCAGTCCAAGGACCCCCTTATTGGATAGAGAGGCGGACCAAGGACCCCCAATAAATGTATCAAATTAAAACTGGATTGATATTTTTTGTTTTGATGATTACATTACAAATATATAAAATTATCTTTTTTGTATACATATTCACATACTGTTAACATACTTTTACATTTGCATTTAAAATTACATTTTAAATAACTACATATCAGGGCACCTTTATTTTAATAAAGTATTATATTATATATGGGAACATTCATTTCAATCAAGTTTTTTTATCATTTGTGTTATTAGTTTATTAATGCATTTTTGATAAATGCCTAATTTCATAAAAAAAATGAATTCAAATAATATTTGGGGGACCCCCAGTAATACCACCACGGACCCCCAAGGGGCCCCGGACCCCCTGTTGAAGACCCATGGGCTAACATAATCATACTAAAAGCTAAAAACTTACATTTTGATTTTATTGGGGCTTGAACAAAAGATTATTCAGTGAATTATGGATTAACCTCAGTTATATAGTTAAAAGAAACACCAGAAGTGAATCTAAATACAACAACTTTTAAGTGTATTTATATTAAAGGCGGAGTGCAAACTGTTTGGAAGCCAGTGTTGATATTTGAAATCAACTAAACAAACACGCCCCTACCACAATAGAATCTGGACCTTCTTTTGATAGACCCGCCCCACACAAACGCAATCCAGGCAACGATGTTGATTAAAAGGCACGCCCCTTACTGCTGATTGGCTACAAGTGTGTTTTGGTAGTCGTCCCGACTCCCTTTTCCAAAGCGTTTTTTTTTTCAGAAATTGTGCACTCCGCCTTTAAAGGTACTTCAAGAAATATTCCAATTTCATAAAAAAGATCCCAATATTTTACTCACCCCCATGTCATCCAAGATGTTGATGTCTTTCTTTGTTCAGTCGAGAAGATATTAAGTTTTTTGATGAAAACATTTCATAGACTTTATTGGACCTCAACAGTTTCAATGCAATTTACAATTGCAGTTTTAATGTCAAATTAACACAAATTAATGTCAGTGTCAGTTTATTGTTTAAAATGGTCCGCAAATGTGCATTTCACATATGCAGGGCCTTATAATTTCCACGATCACGGAATTGGCAATTAACACGGAATCTAGTGTTAACGCGGAATTTTACATATTTTAAATAAAATACGTTTTTTGTGAGGGAGAAGAACGTATTTCTGGGGGAAATGCAGACCGGGGGAAGTAAATCTGGGCAACGCACCCCCTCCCGTCGTTTCAGACCCCCTCCAAAACACTGAAACCATGGCGAAGCGGCTCTCCACGACTCTGCTTTCGTCAGCGAAAAAATTAAGAAGTTCGACGCTAAGCACATACGTAGTTCTGAGCAGTTCCCACGTGACTTTTATGTGACCGGAGAACTGTTATTTTGTAAGTTTTGTCAAAATTCTGTTCACGGTGAGCGCAAAGATACCTGCACTCTCTCATCCACGTCTATCTCACTGCACCTCTCTCACGTGCACGCGCTCTCGCATCTGTCCGAAGTCCGAACACAAATCCTCATGTATTTGTTCAGTTTTATGCATTTCAAGCGAGCTGAGGCAAACTAACTATCCCTCGCATATAAAATATAATCATCTGCATCATGGCGCCGCTCTCTGTCTCTCTTTCGCTCGCATGTGCAAAGAGCTGCGCGCTCATGCTGTCAGATCAATATCCTTTGTATGTTTGTAAAGTTATATGCATTTCAAGCGATTGTGTATAAAATATGGATCGCGTTCCGCTGGACCGATGTGTTTAAGGCACTTCTGAAGGCACCACTGCTTTGACACCTTGTTGTAGCCTTCTGCAACAACACTAAACAATGCATTGAATTGAGTTGTGTGCGTGTGTGCGCGCGTGTGTATGTGCGTGTGTAAATGCATGTTTAAAAGTCATTAAGTAATCGTGTTATCCAGTTTTTCCCCAAATCATTTACATTTTAATCATCAACATTAAAGGCACACTCTTTTAATAACAGTAAAGGGTAAAAAAAATAATTGCCAAAAATTAAAACGGATAAAACGGAATTAGCTAAAATTAAAATGGAGAAACGGAATTTGGGAAAATATAAAACAGACTTTAGGAAAAATTAAACGGATTTTATAGGGCCCTACATATGTGATGCGTGATCTTTCTATGTGCTTACGCAAATAAATAAGGGGCGTCTTCAGACCGTCTTTCGTTGCTAAGTAACCCAAGCATTGCTTGACGCTGTGACGAGCACCCACCGGCGGAGAAAGAATTTAGCGCCTGTGAACATGCAAGTTTGTTAAAAACTATATGTCTGATCCTCGTTTACATTTTAATAATTCAAAATATATGTATGCATTATGTATAAGACCTATATGCATCAATGTGCACATGCAAGGAAGTTGTGCATTACCATCGCGGTAGTAAAACACTGCCACCGTCACAGCCCTATTTAAAAGTGCATATTTATATATTGCTGGCTGAAAATGATGATCGTTTTGCTAGATAAGACCCTTATGGGTTTGGTATTTGAAACTACAATTTTAAACTGCAATGAAACTGTAAACTGTTGGGGTCCAATAAAGTCTATTAAATTGAGAAAAATCCTGGAATGTTTTTTCTGAAAAAGCTTAATGTTTCTCGACCAAACAAATAAAGACAAACAACTTTGATGACATGGGAGTGAGTAAATAATCATGATATTATTTTTATGAAAGTGGATGTCATACACCACTTAAAATTATGCCAAAGGTCCAGAAGAGACCACGAGTTCTTCACAAAAATTATTATCTGCATTTGATATAATCATTCAGAAAGAACATTTGATGTAAAAATGTAAACTGGTAACTTTTTGCATGGAATGCAAAACCTGATCCAATTCTTTTTTTTTAAATAACCAATGTCACAAATCCACTTGTGTAGATCTAGATTTATAGTTAATTGTCTGGCAACGTAGATAGTGTTACAATTGCCTTGCTCTTCTCTATTATTATGCTCATACAGTATGAATGTCCTGCACAAAAACATGTTTACAGGAAGAGACATTGAGCGGAACTGTAAAGGACAGGAGGTGTCTGCATAAATATGGAAAAGATAAAAAATGCGTCAGACTGCTCTGAGCTGCCATAGATGAAATATAGATTTTTCCTGTAAATACACAGTATACTGTACAATATATACACTACACAATATGCTGTGTTAAGGTACACACCTAACTGTTGAAAGAGGAGGGCTACACTCTTGCAGGTGATTGGCAGGTTGTCATTCAAAGGTGTCTGGATGAGCTGACGGTCCCCTGCTCCCAGTGAAAACAGTTTCTGAAAACATGAACACACATTTTCGGGTCATTCAAATGCATTAATAACAAACAAAAGCATTTCCATAGGATATGTAGCTCATCTGATGCTTGTTACATTAAGGTAATGGGTTTGATTCCAAAGGAACACACAAATGGATAACATTTACACCTTGAATGCACACTGAAAGCTCATTGGACCTTCAAATTCCTTAGTGAATATCAAGGTTGTGGTTACCTGGACGTAAGATTAAATTTAGCAAGGATGATAGGCGAGTTCAGGTCACTTTTTGTGCAAGACGGCAGTGTAACTTCTTTTAACGAATCACATGAAAATAGAGAATGAATAAAAAGCAAACAATGTGCATCAAGTGTGTTTTGCATTAACTTTTTTCCTGCCAGGGTTTCTTAAAAACTTGCCAGCCAGAGCCAACATTTTTTATTATTTTCACAAAAGTTTAATGCCTTCCAGAAAATGTTCTTCTCTAAATATATAAACATACAATATATCAAATGAAAGAACAGACCATCTGTTTTTTTTAAGTTTCACCTTAAGTTTTATCACCTTTTAAATATATTAAATTTTGAGCAAAAAGCTGGGATAATTTCATTTTTGTGAAGGACGTTTGATAGAGATACGATTCAGAGCAATCCTCAACACATACACAGAGTTTGAACCATAGACATTATATACATAGACGCTGCCTATTGGAGCTGACATATCACCGCGGCCGCCATCTTGGATGGGTCCCCAATGCACCCCCTACATTTATTTCTACTCAGGAAGGTGCATCCCCAAGTACAATAATCATATCTCCAAAAATGTTACCAGATTTTCACATGTAAGTAATGTTAGTTGCGATGACGTAATTATTTTTCAATCATTCTTATGAAAGGTAATCCGATGCGATCTGGTATCAATACTGTGCCAGTCATTGCAACTGTAAGATGGACAAAATACGGGCATAGTTGGTTTCTCACCACTGACCCGAATTGACTCTGGTGCTTACATAGATTGAGGAGACCCATCCAATATTGCGGCGGCGCTGCATACGTTCCAGTGCGTCATGAGGTGTCTATGTAGATAATTTCTATGGTTTGAACTGTTTGTCCTCAGGGAATTCTGGGTTTTATAAGTTGGGTAAGAGCCCCAACTGGTGGAAAACAGCAGAAATACGGATTGCTGGAAAAACTCATCATTGGCAGGGAAGCGTTTTCTCTTAATTGACGAGTTTAATGGTCAATGGCGGGGAAAGGGTTAATATGTTTTTAATTTATAAATCTGCTTTAAACCCGCTTTCAACACAAAACTGGTAAATTACAATGCTATAATGTTTTGTGCAGTTTATTTTGTCGTAGAGAAAAAAGCTTACCATCAACTACACATTCTGCCATGTTTCTCACTAACACGTGAACGTATTTATGACTTTGTGCTGATGTTAATGTACCTTTATCTCATATATGCATTATATCTGCCATAACTATGGCACCAGCTGTCTTAAAAGAAAGCTGTCTATGTAAGCCGAAGCTATGTTGGTCTATTGCTTAGACCCAATAAGACGCACAGGGTCAATCTAGTGGGTTTAATGATGAACATAATAAATGCAAACTGAAGCTGAGGCCTAGAATGACCCATAACACATTCCTAGAGGATTGTGTTAGAGTCACTTTAAAAGATGAATATGTTGCTCTCCTGAGGTTTATAACTTGTATCCTATTTAATCATCAGGAAACCACACTCCAGCTGGGAGAAATAATAGATTCTGGAGGAATTTTGAAACAATTTTGAAAAAAAATATTATGCTAGGGAATTCAAGATGGGATCCTGCTAAACTTGTGCATTTATATATTTCCCTTGAAACCAATTCGTAAATTGCTGAACAACATCTAATGGCGTGATTTAGTCACCGAGTTGGATTTATGTGAGTGTAGTGTACAATAAAGAGGGGTGGATATAAAAACTGTTTAAAAAGAAAACACATTTTGGGGGCATATTTGATCACAGCTGCCACATAAAAAAAAAAATTCACAAACATAACACTGAAGCAGACAAAACTCTCAGAGAGCAAGATGTATATGTGACTCTGGACCAATTATAAGTAGCACATTTATATTTGTAGCAATAGCCAAAAATACATTGTATGGGGTGAAATGATCCATTTTTATTTAAATCATTAGGATATTAAGTAAAGATCATTTCCATGAAAATATTTCCTAACCTCAACTCCATACCGTACATAGATATAAATGTATTTATCATTAATAATATATGTTGCTAAAAACTTCATTAATACAACTTTAAAGAAGATTTTCTCAATATTTAGATTTTTTGCACACTCAGGTTTCAAAAAAATGGACCCTTACGACTGGTTTTGTGGTCCAGGGAAAAGCCATATGATATATCAGACACCATTACAAAGTTGCACACCAACAAACAAATGAATCCCGGCTAACTCGATCATTTCTAGGGTTCACAGAGAAAGATGGGTCTGATGTCTGACCTGAGCACCTCCAGCCGGTGGAACAAAGCATGTGAAGAGGTTGGCAACCAGACCTTCCAGAGGAAAGTTCATACTGTCGATGTATACAGTATAGATCAATCCCAAGCAGCCCTAGGAAACAACACAAAAACGTTATTCACACACAAAAAACACATTTTGAATGTTCTATGTTGGTAGGGTGCCTGCTTACAAGCCCATGTAAAAAGCCCTCTCCACATAAACTGCTATTCTGGTCTATTATAAATCTATGCATTCATCCATTTTATTATTCAACATTGCGTCATGTGAATCATGTGCATCATATCAAAATAAGTGCCTGCTGCACACGCGTTGAAAGGGTTTATGATAAAAGAGACGCTAAACTCTGATAACATATGAGATTAGGCAAGTATCTGGCAAAGTAGATTATACTTATAGATGATACTCTTTTATCATAAATCCCTTCACACTGTCTGCAGCAGACACGCATTTTGACAAATGATGCACATAGGTTTACTTGACGCGCCAAACACATATTTTGACATGACGAGCCACACACGACGAGCTAAATACATGTTGTAAAGAGCTTCGCATCAATGTAATACTGCACCTCTCCTCAACAAGCAAAAGAAATTACAATATTTCGGATTAATGGTTCGAATCCCTACCAATATTGTAACTACCAATCAATTGCAATTATGCGATCTCATGATTTAACGCATAATCAGTCAAAATACGCATATTTATGTGGGGGATGCATTTTTCAAATACGCAGCACTTTCGCAGCATTAATTGCAGATCTCCATGCGTAAAATATGCGGGGGCTTGAATGATTTCATAATCCCCGCTTTTTCGTAGCAAAAATCTCATATTTCTTAGCAGAAAGTTGAAAAATGTTGCATTTACCTCACACAAGCGCAGCCATGTTGCCATGGGAACGTTATGAAGTTACGTTATTATGTGACGTGAACATCATTGAAAAGCTGCAAAAGCTGAAAACTGTTTTTTATCGCATAAAATTGCATAAATATCCTGCATATTCCAACACATTTTTCAAGAAAATGTGCCGCAAGATCAAGGATTTTTGCTTGCAACAATCACAAAAAATTTGCAAATCTAGAATAACTAAAAAAAAATCCTAATAATAAATACCAGCAGATTTTAATTTCAAGACCTTATTAGTCTAGCATAATGAAAACGAAAGAGAAATGTTGTGTAACTGTAAATATCTGGTCCTTTCCCAAGAAAAACAACAAATTCCTGTGCACAGCTCATTCCAAATTCATGAATGTAGGCCAGAACAAAAAATATAATAAAAATATAAAACTAAAGCAATCTGCCAGAAACTTTGGATGGAGTGGATTTCCTGCCTTGGAGCTCTTGTGATAGTCCTCTGTTTCTTCAATCCCTGTGGTTATTCTCCAAGAAGACATAAATCTTTGACTTTAATGATTTAAGGGATGTGACCATCAATACCTAGCAGGATTTTCCCAGCGGAAAAATGAACCTGAATCCAATTCAGCTTATGTACCAGCGATCCCTATTTAGACATTGAAACAATAAGGCTTTTGGGTTGTCGATACATTGGGTTTCAGCAAGATTTCAACTGCAGTTTGGTATACATTGCTACAGTCCAGATAAGCCAAGAGTCAAATGGCCGAGTTACTGGCCAAGTTGGCTGGTTAGTTTATTAGGAACTGGACAATAACGCATGCTTTAAATTCCTATTACAAATGACAGTTTGACCCTTGCTTATTGCTTTTCTTGCCATGATTTCACATGGCTACTTTCTAGGCCTAAAGCCATCAAAATGAAAGAAAGTGAATAAGAACAAAAAGCACATTGTCACACAGAGACAACAAATGTATGTCTATATATAATTAAAATAGTGTTTCAGAGCTCTTAAAAAATATTTATGGCATGTAAATTGTCCCTCACAGCTAAAAATCTGAGCATCAACATGGACAGCTACTAACTGTATGGTTAAGATAACTGTAAAGGGCTCATTATAGTTCTGCATAGGTCCTATGGCATAGACTCTGCGTTCGTTTTTATATACACTTATGCATCGTCGTCCGCGACAACGTGCAATTACACATGCAGACCGCTAGTAGGCAGTATCCACGTGTGTAACCCACAGTCTCAAGCGGAAATGCCTATGAAGGAATATTTTTTAACTGACGGGAGAGGTTCTAACGGACCAATCACAGCGCTTACGATCCGTGTAGAACGGATGAGTTGTTAAACTTTTGGCGAGATGCACGTCAGGCTTTGCACAGCTACGTACAGCCTACGCATAGTCTACGGCTATAAAAGTTGATGGTAGTCTAAACATTAAAAAACGTACGTAATGAATAATCAATAAACTTAATTGAACTTCACTGAACATTGTTTATATTCTGGCAACCTTACCGAAACACCTGCTACAAGTATTAGTTTTTATTCACTATAGTAATGAAGAGGAAGCAAAGTACTCTAGCGGAAAAACGAGTGGAATGATGTGAATAAGAATGAGAATCATTACACGTGTCACCAAACATTTGTGTTTCAGATTACCCTAAATATTTCTGGGTAATCCAGCCTGGAGACCATAATCAGACTTTTGGGTGCAAAGACTTGAGCTGGCTGGATCAAACCATTTTCTTCCTCATCTTCTTCCTCCTCCCCATCTGCCTCCAACGTCTTTGAGCCCTGAAACCGAAAACAAACAGGAATAATTTAAAAAGTCTGGGCTAAACAAAATTCCAAGCTGCTGAGCTACACGTATGGAGCGATGGTATGAGATAAGACCTGGATATGATTCAAGGACAGGGGTTCTGGGTCAAATGAAGTCGCATGTGCGAGTTCCAACAGTGTTTTTTTTAAAGGGCACTGAGGTAAGAAACACAAACGTAAGCATAGTCCAAAATGAAAAAAAATGAGGAACCGAATTTTTTACATAAAGGGCACTGAGGTAAGAAACACAAACATAAGCATAGTCCACAATGAATAAAATGAGGAACTGAATTTCTTTGCAAAAGGCCTTTACACAACACCTATTTGTAAGTATTAAATACAACAATTTTAAAGAAGACATATCTTGAAAATCTGACTTTTTCCATGTTTAAGTGCTATAGTTGGGTCCCCAGTGCTTCTATCAACCTAGAAAATGTGAAAAAGATCAACCTAGTAACTTAGTTTTTGTAAACCATTCTCTGCAAGCATGTGAGAAAACACATAATTGAAATGTGGCTCCCCTTGTGATGTCAGAAGGGGATAATACCGCCCCTTAACCTGCACTATCCAACCACGGCACTGCCATTTAGTGCAGAGATCAGCTCATTTGCATTTAAAAGGACACACCTTTGCTTACACCCACAAAATGGCAATTTTAGCATAAGGTATAATAAATTACAGTTCTATTTGTCTTGTAAGATGTCCCCTTTAACATTTATAAGTTTTTGTTACATTTAGTTAAAGTTTTGCAAGTTATACATTATCTAGCAGTGCAGCACTAGCAGGAACTAGCAGCAAGGGCACTGCGACAACATCAAGCACCATTCATTCTGAAAAATGAAAGATATCCAAAAAGTAGCTTTTTCTGATAAAAGTCACTAAGTTGACAACACTGCTATGTGAGCATATGGTATATATTTTTGGTCCGTCTTGAAATGATAGTGAAACAGATTAGAAGACTGTTCCGGGCCACCATAGTTTATGTAATTAATGGGAAAACCTGACACGTGTTCATGCAGGGTACAGACGGTAATGTCTTACACCCTTCAGACTCACTTCAAAAGATCTGCCCTTCGGCGGTAACAGGGCACAGTGAGCACACTTCAATTTTTTTTTTTAAAGTCATTGTATTTAGTCTGGAAGCGGCATGTTTAATATTGAGTCACGCAGTAAATGAGGACAGACAGACCCCAAACAGAGCAGAAAAAATCATAAAGAGAATATAATTGTCCATTTCCTCAGCAAATGTAGACGGTGTGTCTATCATGGGATCATGGGGATTTTTGCGCTAATTCTGTGTTATTTCTATCGATAATCATCAGGATTGAGGAGTTGAGGATGTTGGGAAACAATACAATAAGATCACACGATTACATGTCCTCATAATCACTAATAAACACAGCTTATGTAGACAAGCTTAGCAAGTATGCAGTGGAGTCGCTCAGTATACCAGTTAAATCCAGATTACTAAAACAACTCAAAACAGAACTTAAATTTAAGACATCAAATGTGATAACAATTATGACGCCTGCCAAGCACTGCTGTCTTTTGTAAAATGATAACGCAAATTGAGTTATGGGGTCCTGCATACTTCTCAGATGCGAGCGTGACGGCGTGCTGACAGAGTTAGTGTGCACAGGGATGGAGAAAGTTAAGATAAGCCGTATAATGAATAAAGGAGTGACCCGTGTCGGGTGCACGACAACGTAAGTGAAGTCGAGATGCTGGTCTATTAATAGATTGCGCTTTTGGAAATTGGCTTCATTCTGGGTTGCTTTGGGCAAGGGTCTCGTCCAAAAGGCTGAACGTGCAGAACAAGACGGGTGTGTACAAAATCAAATTGACTCCATGTGAGTATTTGGAAGAAATTAAACTTCCTAAATATCTGTGTAAAAAGATGCAATCAGTGAAAAAATAAATAAAACCGCAATTACAACACGTTCAACCCCGAGCGAGTTTACAAAACAACAGGAGGATTAAATCAATGAATATACTAAATGTGTGCTGGGTCAGAGGCATGCTAAAACAAATTTGTATACATTTGGGACAGGTTACATGTCAAAAGTTAAACATTTTATGAGATCACCCTCCAAAAAAGTATTCTTCCAAACCTGTCTGACATTATTTCTGAAACAAATGTGAAACAAAAGGTAGCATGTAAGCCTCATCAGATTTAACAAATTGCTAATGTTTGCATGTGGTAATAGAAAAAGTCATTTTAGTTAGGAATAACACAACTCATGCTTAACTTATAGCACTAGCAACACTTTTGGAATAAAAGGAATATTCAATTTTCTTAAAAGAAAAATCCAGATAATTTACTCACCACCATGTCATCCAAAATGTTGATGTCTTTCTTTGTTTAGTTGAGAAGAAATTATGTTTTTTGAGGAAAACATTGCAGGATTTTTCTCATTTTAATGGACTTTAATAGAGCCCAACAATTAATACTTAACTCAACACTTAACAGTTTTTTTTCAACGGAGTTTCAAAGGACTATAAACCATCCCAAACGAGGCATAAGGGTCTTATCTAGCAAAACGATTGTCATTATTGACAATTAAAATAACAAATATACACTTTTAAAGCATAACTTCTTGTTTAATCCGGTCGTGATGCGCCAACGTGACCCCACGCAATACGTCATGACGTCAAGAGGTCACAGAGGACGAACGCGAAACTCCGCCCCAGTGTTTACAAGTGTAGAGAACGAGGACAGTTTGTACGTTGTTGTATGTCAACTGATACTAATTAATGTCTTTGTGTCAGTTTATTGTTTACAATGGTCCGCAAATGTGCGTTTTATATATGTAACATGTGACCTCCCTACGTCACTACGCATTTACGTTAGGTCGCGCTGGACCGGATTTAGACGAGAAGTTGTGCTTTAAAAGTGTATATTTGTTATTTTTCTTGTCAAAAATGACAATCGTTTTGCTAGATAAGACCCTTATGCCTCGTTTGGGATCGTTTAGAGTCTTTTGAAACTCTGTTGAAAGAACTGTTACGTGTTGAGTTAAGTGTTAATTGTTGGGCTCTATTAAAGTCCATTAAAATGAGAAAAATCCTGCAATGTTTTCCTCAACATAATTTCTTCTCGACTGAACAAAGAAAGACATCAACATTTTGGATGACATGGTGGTGAGTAAATTATCTGGATTTTTCTTTTAAGAAAATTGAATATTCCTTTAAATAAAAAAATTATAAATAAATTCATTATAATGTTTATATTTTTTATATTAATATTTAATTATAATATTAATTCATAATAAATTAACCCATCCATCCACAATGAAGTTAATAAAGGCTTGTGGGTGAGTAAATATTAACAAGGTGAACCATCCCTTTAAATACCTATTGAGGTACAGTACTGTGCGTTTGTCAACAGGTACCATTTATGAATCAATATAAAGTGTTTGATTAGTATAACTATTTTAAACTATTTAAAAAAGTTGAATAAATGGCATGAATAGTTCTGCAGACTTCTTCATCATCCCTGCCTAAGATTGAAACGTTTGGCCTTTGAGTTATCTCTCACTGCGTAAAATCTGTTTCTAATTGCCTGATGCTGCATCAAATCGAACTGTGCCCACCTCCCTACCTTTCTGTCTAACCCCTGCACTAGACTCTATTTGATTTTCTCAGACAGTGAAAACATGCCACAAGATCCGTGGCATCTTATCAGTGGGAGAACAGGATTAAAATACCCCCACAGATGGGAAACACATTTCGACCTTATTGGCAGGATTTGGTTCAATTATGGAGAAAAATACATTCCAGCGCTGCCTCTTCCCATCTGACAAAAGAGAAACATCTTCCAGTGTGTCGTGATAGTAACAAAGTGGGCTCGATAGTGCAGCTTTAGACAAGATCAAAGCACTAGAAAGGTTCTGCACCTGCAGATATGTTAAATACTGCACAATGGACACACAAGAAAGGCAAACGATACGCAGTAGCTGCGTTTCTATTCCTCTTTAAATTGCGCAAATTGAAATAGCGAATAAAAAATGCCGCCATTGGAAACACACCAATTTTGCATAAACTCCCATTGCGAAAAAGTTTTTACGCTTTGGTGAGGTGGTTTTTCAGGGTTATTTGAAAAATGAATATAATCGCAAAACTGCAATCGATTTTTTCCTGCATTTTTAGGTCATTTGCATAAAATTCACACAATCATTCTTTAAATATGGCAAGTTACGTAGAGTTGAAGGACAAGACAGAAGAGGTGTGTTTGACTTCATGTGGTGACCGTGACACAAGAACAGTCAAGCACATTACATAAAAATTTCTCCATGTCGTTCTGCATAGCACTGAATTAAAGCCAAACACAACGTCACCATCGTTTTTGGAATGACTTATCGACGGGCGGTTGAATTATTAAAGCAATAAACCCCAAGAAGCAGTGGGTTACCAGTGCATTTAATAACAGCTAAGGGGCGTTCGCGTCGTGCCTAAACCCCCCTTAGCTGTTATAAAATGCACTGTTAACCCAACGCTTCGAGGGGTTTATTGCGTTTATAAAACGGTTACTTCATATGCATAATGTTAGTGATGATCAAATATGCTTGGAAGCATGCTGAACTCTTTCCCCACCAGCTTTTTTTTTTAAGTTGCCACCCAGTTTTAGTTTAATGCCTTGCAGAAAAATGATCTTCTTTAAATAAACATAAAATATCAAATGAAAGAACAGACCATCCGCTTTAAAAAAAAAAAAAAAAACGTTTCATCCTACCTTCATTTGTTTGTTCTCTTATCACTTCTCTTTATCGACGAGGTGACTCAACAATATTTATTGACATTTATCTGGATATCGCCATTAATTGTGCAATTGTATACAAATTAAAAATATGATTAAAGACTGTGGTGTTTATTTTCATAGATCAGTACGCAGCAACAGTGGCGCAGTGATACTTATGTAATGTGGTCTGAACCGTGAGGTTACCGGTGTATTTTATCACCGCTTAGAACGCGTTACAACCAATCAGAATGAAGAACCAGAACTGCCTGTTTTATAATTGAAAATAATGCACACCTAAGGTGGTAATGCAGCACGACGCGAAGCAAACACGCTTACCACAGTTACTACAGACATTGCTAAGACAATGGGTCTCATTCATTAAGCATGCGTATGCACAAATTTATTGCGTGAGCGTGAGGTGTGCGTACGGATGTTTTCACGAACAAATATTCCTTCCTCACTTTTTAAATCTCTATATGAAAGCGTCTGCTTAATGTAAACGTCATATGTAATGGGAAGTCCAAACGTCAATCACTTGATCTCTTGTGTGTTTTATTTTTACAGATGTGCGTCTCGGTCATATTAATTAAATGTCATATTTGTTAACACATCTGGTCTGGGTGTGCTTTATGCAAATTACCAACCTCGTGCACGTGGCCACTCATGTAGAACACTCCAAATTCACTAACGTAAGAACAAGTATAACAAAAAATTCATTTGGGAGAAGTTCAAGTTTGCATATAAATACGAAAAACGTACGCAATTATTAGTAGGGATGCACCGATAGGATTTTTTTGGGCCGATACCGATACCGATTTAAGCAGACAACTTCTGGCCGATACCGATGCCGATACCGATTTTAAACACTTGTAGCCTATACAATATTATACAGTTTGTCTATTAGATAGTTTATTTCTGCATCAAATTATTTTTACTGAACATGGATTGTATCTAATTAACATTCAACTGACCAACATAATAAGAGGCACAAATTAAGCTAAAACAAATATAATAAGACAACATGACAACCTTCAAAGGTGGTTTTTGCTATTCAGCATTTATTTTATTAACAACATTAACTAATTTTTTTTACATATATATTTGATTTCTTTAATAAACATAAATAATGCCAGTGCTATTCCTTTAAACAGAGTATAAATATTGCTACTTCAAAAAAGTTGGACTTCTTGTCCCACTAAAGTGCAGTCTGTTTCTTTTATTGTCCAAGACATTTGAGCCAGCTCAACAAAGGTTTTCTGTCGGTGCTTAAGTATAGTGCACACTAGGGCTGGACCAGAATGTTTGAATATTCGTTCCGTTGGTTGACATTCAATTTTCAGTTTTGAGATTCGAATATATATAAATATTTTACAGCGTTAATGCAGAGCTTTTGCCAAGCAGGAAGTGCGCTTCACGCTCCCGCTCTATAGGTGGCGCAGAGAGACCAACATCCATAGCAAACAGCCATCAAACGCCACCAGTAGAAGAGATCGCCTCGAACGGAAAGCGCGCTTCCTGCTTTGGCATTCACTCTAATAGTGTTGTAAATAACGTTCAGTTTCTTGCAAAAACTGATTGATTTCCTTCACAAGACATCAATATGTCACACGGAGTTATGGGGGATTACTTTTGTATTAGATATACATGTTTAAAGTGGCGGATCGGTTGACTTGCATGACGGAGCACTGGGGTTTCTGCAAAATATCTTCTATATTGTTCTACTGATGAAAAACGTATTGGATGGTGTAAGTGTTAGTAAATAAACTTGATTTTGAAAGTATGCTATCGTTTTATTAAAGTTTGTTGAACTTCATTAATTCGTTCATTTATTTACGTTGTTTTATTTAAATGGCCTATTACGTTATCAGTAATTACTATGCTTCTAATTTCTGATACGGGAGTGTTTGTTTGTTAGAAAAATGTTAGGCTAACGTTACCTTATTAAAAGTATTGCTTGTGTTTTGTTTCACTAATGCTGTTCTCGCAGCACGCGTGACAGGCACGCCGCTACATACGCACACAGATTCCTGCCTTTATTAAAGAGAAAAATATGTTCAGCCCCTCCTTCCGAAGCTTTGAATATTTAATTTGATTTCTACTAGAGCTTTGAAGCTCAAAGAATTGTATTCGGAACAGCCCTAGTGCACACCCAAACATTAAATCATTTTAATTGAACAACAGACATGCAATTCATTGACTTTATGCGGTTAATTAATAAACAATCGGTATCGGCCTTTCTCGTGCTATTGCCGATATGCCGATGGTTTCAAATTCATCAAAAATCGGCCGATAAATATCGGCGGCCAATGCATCGGTGCATCACTAATTATTAGTGAACGAGACCGATTGCTCTAGTGGTTACCTTAAGACATTTGATAGGTCAGGTGTGCATTTATCAAAAAATAATGCATACCTGTGGAACATTTCACAACCAATTAGAATAAAGCATTCAACAGCCTCGTGGTATAAAATCGGTTAATGGAAATGCTGTCATTTCGCAATATATAATGTTCTTCTACAATAAAAAAAATAACGCTACAGTTTTGCACAAATCTTTAATGGAAACGCAACTTGAGAGAAGCAGCATGCGCCATAGTCTGCACGTCATGAACATGCACTGAATGACCAAGGAGAACAAATTGTTGAATAAAATCTTTTGGGCACAAAAGTTTTCCGTCGCTTCATAATATTATTATTGTACTACTGATGGCAAATGGACCTTTTTGGCGTTGTCTTTCATTGTTGTCTGGGCTTGATTATGAAAATAAAACTGCAGTCTATGGGACAGTCACAAGCCTCCCGGTTTTCATCAAAAATATTTAAAAATGTGTTCTGAAGACAATCAAATGACTTTCTGGTTTAGATCGATAGAGGGTTGAGTGATTTATGATAAAATTGTAATTTTAGCGAGAACTAATACTTTAGAATAGATATCTAATTATCATTTCCATTCAGCACCTATTTCTTCTTGCCATTTGAAAAGAAAACCATTTTAGGAGACCCACAGCGCTTTTCAATGATAGGCTATCATAGTCATTAAGTGAAAGGAGCTATCATGGATGTGGGATAAGTGTAGGAAAGACAAACAGTGTGGAGCAGACAAAAGCAGATTGATTCAAAGGTCTTTCTGGAGACAGTAAGGCAATGAGTCTGCGATTAAGAATGATGCTTTAATCTTAATGTGCTTCATGACACCACGAATGCTCTTCATGTGTGGCCGTCTCCCACGAGGCATAGCACTAAAGGCCACAACATAAATAAAGAAGATTAACGGTCTTAAACCGAGCAACAAAGACACAAAGAGAGATAGATAGAGAGGCGTATTTGACATCCGAAAGGCCAGATAGGAGGACAGTACCCGCCAACAGCTGGAGGTCATTGAATCTCAAACATTTCAATGTGTAGAAGTTCCTGCCAAGCAGTCTTGTTACATACCAGCGGTCTCTAAATGCAAAGATTTCTGATGCTTTCATTGACCGTTTAATTACAAATTCTTCGCTTGTCATGGGTTGGTTTATTTATAACTGGTCCAGTAAAGCAACAGGAAGTTGACAGGAAGTCTGCAAGTTGGCATCCGTGTAGATGCCTGTGGTGGACACATGGATTTATAGGGAATCTGCAGAGGAAACCTAATTACCCTACTAGGCTGTTAAACAGCAAGAGGTCTGCTTATGAAATTAACGTGATTCATGACATTGAAATGCTTACTAAAAATGCCAAATTGCCTCTTCTAGCACGCAGACTTTAATAAATGTGGAATGTCAGGATGTGATGAACCTCACGTAAAAAGACTTGATCATTATTTCCACAGGTAAAAAGCAGATGCTTCTCTATTAAGCAGGGTTCACAAGCACGAGTGATTTACATGTTAAGTCAATGCAAAGACGCGATTAGGCACCCTGCGGCGCAGTATGCAAGGAAGGCGTGGCGCATTGCGCACAAATTGCGCGCAAGTTGAAAAATCTAAACTTTGGCGAATTTCCATGCCGCGTTAACCAATCAGGACCTTGCTGTAGTAGTGACGTGATTACAGGAATCGCAGAAGCCCCTCCCATGATGCTAATTTCCGCGTGAATTTCTCGAATGACTAGAATTTCACGCGCAAATGAAGTGAGTAAACTCAAATGTTCAAGCATCCAACTATGCGTGTGAATAGCGCGTTTTTGCCGCCTCTACCGCGGTTGGTGTGAATGCACCATTAGCCTTTGGTGATCATTGGAAATCACACATAAAATATAATAATAATAAAAAAGCTTACTAATAATAATAAATAATATAATAATACAAAATACTGCTATTTTTAAGGAGACTGTTGCAACATCCTAAATGCTTTAAAGCTGTGGAGTGCACATTACTAAACATCCACTCCTCTTTGAAGGCATCTTTCAACGCCAGAGCAGTCTACAGTGGACTCACGCATATCATGACTGTGTTGGAATTTCAGCATCTTATGAAAACCCTTTATGAACTTTACAGTAATCATGCATGTGGTACAGATTACTGAGATGAAAGGGATTCAATAGGAGAGAAAAACACACATAAAACACTAACAAACTGCTTAGAGAAGAAATGTGGCCACAAGCGGCAATTTTGGAGGTCGAGCATGTCTATCATTGCACCACACAACAACAACAACAACGGAAAGACTATGTGGGGTTTGAACCTACATCCATTGGGTTATGAGACCAGACGTTTAACAGCTGCACCGCAACACATCCAACTTCTAGATGTTGAAGATGAAACATGGGATAAGAGACAACACAAGTAATGCATTGCATAGCTGACTGCATGAGCAGCGCAAAAGGTTGTGGGTTCAATCCCAGGAACACGCATAGTAAAAAAAAGGGGAATAACCAAAAGTTTCAAACTCATCTGAGAAAAATAAAACAAAAAGATCCCCAAAATGGACCAATTTCTTCTAAAGGTAATATGAAGTCAAAGCCAGAGAATGCACAAAAATAAAAAAGCCAATGAAACCTTAACAGGATTCACACCTTTAGTCCCCTAATAAAATCCAAAATTGGTGTTGGCAAATAGAGGTGTTGATAAGTGATGCTACTGGCTTCTTTGTGTGCCATCAGACAGCGACCTACAAGCGACGAGATGTTCAACCAGGCAGCAGGATGGTCCATAGGCTTATCTTACCGTGGGTTCACACCACCCACGTTTGAGGCATCAAATTCGCGTCTACCGCGTCTAGTTTAGCGCTTGAACAGATTGAGTTCACTCGTTTGATTCACGTGTGAAAGCCGCGCGTAAAATTCTAGTCATCGAAACATTCACGTGGAAATTCGCTTCATGGGAGGGGCTTCTGCGACTCTGCTCACTTTCTGCAATCACGTAATTGTTTTGATTGTTTAACGCTGTGCGTTTTTGTGCCAAAGTTCACATTTTTCAACTTGCACGTTTCCCACAGCAACGCTCAATTCGTGCAAACAAGACGCGCGAATGAGGCGGAATCGCGTGTACTGCAACACGCTAAACGCCTCATTCGCGCCGCAAGACATCCAGCCGCGCGTCAACGCGTCTTCACATTGACTTAACATTGAAATCACTCGCGCTTGACGCCTCTACCGCGGCTGGTGTGAATGCAGCATTAGTCCCAGACTAAAATGCATGTTTGAGCTACCTAATTTAAAAACAACTTACATTAACATAACTTAACATATATCAGTGACATTGATTTGTTTCAAGATGCACACCGGTAATGTTCTTTGTAAGGTACGTTTGTAAAAACGAGTGAAATGCCCCAATATAACTCAGGGCTAGTCCTGAATTAAGATAAACCCTGTCCGGGAAACCTCCCCTATGATATCAACCGGCAAGATTTAACTTTAAACAAACATAGCAACAAGAAAAACTGTAGAAATAAGAAAATAAAACAATTTAAAAGCTGGCAAAATGGGTGCTGTGGATACAGTCATTTTCCAATGATAAACAGTTCACTTACCGATTCTGTAGTAAGGGCCTCTGTAATAAATTATCCATGGCCGATAAAGTTTTATTGGCTGCTGGCAATCATTTTCTCATCTGTCCAACTGACATGTTAGTATGCTAGAACTTGTGCCACAGAGAAAGCGTGCCGAATTTTAACTTCCTTGCTCAAATAAAAGCTTTAAGATTCTCCTTTTCATAGCCTCGCCTCTGGCAGAGAATTTGATTAAAGGGGGGGTTAATGCTATTTCATGCATTCTGACTTATAAGCACAGTTAAAGAGTTGTAATCCTCATCCTAAACAAATGCAAAAAGTTTTAAAAAGCAGTTGAGCCAATTTCTGGGCCAAACTCACACATCCTCTTTCCTACAAGTTTCAAAAAGTTTTTTTTCAAACATGGGTACCCGTTACGTATTAGTGACCTCACATTTCTTGTATAGGTACTTTCCCTGGAAAAGCCCACCCACGTCAATCAGAGTGATAACGAGGACATTCATTAGCATTGCTCCTTCGAGTAGAAGTCGCAAGCATCACTGCACGCGACAGATTTGTTTTATATCAAGACTAAACAATGGCACAAAAGAAGAAGTGTGTTCTTGGATGTAGAATAGAATAGGAGAAGAAAGCCTTGTTCAGCTTTAAAATGAGGCAGTCCCAACCAGGTCATAAGTCACAGGCGGTAAGTAAAACTGCATCAAATCTCTGTGTTTTGTTGGCAATCGTGGCATAAGTGCATATAATGTAAACGGCACGAACATGTAGTGAATCATAAGTTATCCAGAGATAGTGGGATAATGTTTTGTGTGTTGCTTGCTCGTGACTCGCTCCTGTCTCGCTAAATCTGATAAACTAAAGACTCTTCGGAGATATAAAGAATGTAATACTACTCAATAGGTACTCAAGATTAAAGGATTAGTCCATTTTCTTAAAAACAAAAATCCAGATAATTTACTCACCACCATGTCATCCAAAATGTTGATGTCTTTCTTTGTTCAGTCCAGAAGAAATTATGTTTTTTGAGGAAAACATTGCAGGATTTTTCTCATTTTAATGGACTTTAATAGAGCCCAATACTTAATACTTAACTCAACACTTTCAATTTTTATCAACAGAGTTTCAAAGGACTCGAAACGATCCGAAACGAGGCATAAGGGTCTTATCTAGCGAAACGATTGACATTTTTGAAAAAAATATATACACTTTTAAACCACAACTTCTCGTCTAGGTCCGGTCCTGAAAGCGCCAGCGCGACCTCACGCAATACGTCATGATGTCAAGAGGTCACAGAGGACGAACGCGAAACTCCGCCCCAGTGTTTACAAGTGTGAAGAAAGAGGACCGTTCCGACGTTGTTGTATGTGGAATGATACTAATTAATGTCTTTGTGTCAGTTTATTGTTTACAATGGACAAATGTGCATTTTATATATGTAACACGTGACCTCCCTACGTCACCACGCATTTACGTGAGGTCACGCTGGACCGGACCTAGACGAAAAGTTGCGGTTTAAAAGTGTATATTTTTTATTTTATTGTCAAAAATGATAATTGTTTTGCTAGATAAGACCCTTATGCCTCGTTTGGGCTCGTTTAGAGTCCTTTGAAACTCTGTTGAAAAAAAGTGTTGAGTTAAGTATTAAATGTTGGGCTCTATTAAAGTCCATTAAAATGAGAAAAATCCTGCAATGTTTCCTTAAAAAAACAATTTCTTCTCGATTAAACAAAGAAAGATATCAACATTTTGGATGACATGGTGGTGAGTAAATTATCTGGATTTTTTAAAGAAAATTGACTAATCCTTTAACATGAGACGAGCAAAAACAGCATGTGTTATTGGAGCTTTAAACTTTTGCTGGAATGTTGTGTTAAATAATTTTTGGCCACGCCCTACATTGATTTATTGACCTATATCTTCTGGATGTCAAAATACATTGGGGCCATTGTTACCCTCAAAGGGTTAATTTTTTTACACATCTTTAGAATGACCATATCAAGCCCAGGTTTTTTATATGAATATTGACAGATAGTCTAGAAAAGTCACAAAATCTTATTGCACTGAGATGAAGGAAACCATGTTTTATAAAGAAAAGTGGCTTTGAGTAAGATTGACCCCAAGGGACTTATTAGGGTTAAAAAAAAATGACTTTAACGCACATCAGGTGATCTTTAAATTGTTTCCATTGCACTTTTGCAATATACATTTTTTTTTATTGCCTCAATATAGTTGTTGCAAAATTGGCATGTTTCTATTGGGCATATTTTAAATTCAGGTAATGTGAACGCAATTTATGTAACACAATAAGAAGCAAAGATACAATCATAACAAAATCAATAGCGTTCCATCATACGAGAAGCCAGGACCCCTGATGAGAGCTTGTAATGAAAACATGACCTCAATCTCACCTGCAGGTTGACCTCTGCCTCAAAGAACGTCAGACAGGAGCAGTAGTGCCGTTCTGAATCAATGTCTGTCAGCACCACTGTGAAGAATGTTGGGGGCTTCCTCTCACGAGACAGCCTCCATCCACCAGGCTGGCAAAACTGTCAAAGCACAAAAAACACAAACATTGTAAGATTGGACTGCACCCCGACATTACCGGAACATCCAATCAATAAAATAAAAGCAACAGGTACGTCTTGAAATTCCATAGGAAGTGACATCACATGCATGCAGGAACTTGAGAATCATTTTAGAACACCTGGCAATGTTCTGAAAGGCCTTACAGGAAAGGCGGTATGAGGCTGATGTGATACGTCAGTACAACAGGTCGATAGTATGTGATCGTGTGCAGGATGTGCCAATTCAGTGAGTACATCCTCTCATCAGAGGACAGGAAACAACACTGACTTCATTTCTTTAGTGCACCTTCCAAACCACCTCCTCTATGGATCTCATAACAAAATATAACTGTACGAGGTGTGACTGTATAATATAAAATGTATAAAAATTAAATGTAGAATAACTATAGCACATTAAAGTGAACAAACCTGCTAAAAAAAATACAGGAAACAAAAATAACAATCAAGTTACATCATGAAAATTATAGTAACCCTGCACTGTGCACAGTAGATCACAACTTAGGGTTTTTAATGATCTGCCAATGAACCAAGCAGGCTAAAATGACCGGATGAAAGAAACTCCCGAAAGAATTCAGCAAAACAGTGAAAGTGAATGTAATGAAAGGACTCTTGTGAAGTGAAGAGAGAAACAGACGACAGGCTGTGAGTAAATCTGTCGTGCTGATGCTGGTTTGGCAGATGCTGTGGGGTTGGGTGGCAAACATCAGCCCAAGTAGAAGAGAGATGAGGAACAGAGGCAGAATGACACGACACAAGAACGCCAGGAAAGAGATGAAAAACAATGTAGGAATCTGTAACAATGTGCAAAATAGGAATGTGGTGGAAAATTAGAAATTTTCCAGACCCCAATAAAATGTGTTTTTTATTAATATGTGAACTCAAATACAGTTATTTTAATAGAGTAGCTAACAAATATTTACTGTATTAATACTCTGCTTAATAAATCAATGAATAAAAGTCAAAGTGTGTTAGCTTTGAGATCATCTATATGTTGGCATACTCCTAAACATCAAGCTGAATAAATAAGCTTTTTTTTATTTATGGGATGTTAGGATATGACATAATCCATATGAATTATTTGAAAATCTGGAATCTGAGGGTGCAAAATAAATCTAGATATTGAGATAATCGCCTTTAAAGTTGTCCAGATTAAGTCCTTAGCAACACATATGATGAACTTCTTGATAAAGTTTTTGGTACATTTATGGTAGGAAATTTAGAAAAAAATAGTTTTGTTGCAAAACGAGATAACTCCGCTCTTAACATTTTTGTCAAAACATGTTTATTATTATGTTATCATGTTATTATTTTGTTTTATGGTGCTACTTAGCTGTATTTTTTAAGGTATGAAGGTTTAAATCAAAACAAACCAACTGCAGTTGAATTGATATTAATTGGAATGCACAACCAAAAAACGAGATTTCTGAAAAATTAAAAAAACGGAGTTATCTTGTTTTGCAACGAAACTCTTCAAAAGATCTTTACGTAATATCTTAATGATTTTTGGCAATAAAAAAATCAATAATTTTGACCTATACAATGTGTTGTTGGCTATTGCTACAAATTAAGAGTTTGGTTCCAAAACAAGATAACTCCAAACATGTTTATTATTAAGTTATCATGTTTTTATTGTGTTTTACTACTTAGCTATATTTTTTTTAGTTATGAAGGCTTAAATTAAAACAAACCAACTGCAATTATTTGTTTTTTTTTGTTATTTCGTTTTGGAACCAAACTCTTCAAATATATCCCAGATAGCAAAGTTTCTGGCACAAATCTGGCTTACATTGGGCATTTATGGCTAAATTTAGGCTCTCTTTTGTTCACACCTTTGTGTGAAACAGCTTTCGGGGGAGTTGTGGGGTGAGGCTAGCCAGCCAAAAGCAAAAGGTACATTTTTGGCTGAGTCCTGGCTTAAGTGTGGTCTGCCAGAAAATAGTAAATATCTGGCAGAGTTCTGGCTAAGGTTTGGTTGGCCAAAGAGTAAAAAACACACCAAAAAGTTTTTGTAAATGTAAAAAGTCTAAATTAAATGGCTTTGTCATGTCAAAAACCATTGACAATATTTATTCATTAAATAGCAGACACTTTTCAAAATCTATTTATATAAAATCATATTTACAATTGATAAAAACATCAAAGTTAATATTTAAGAAAATAATAAATATGTTTATCCTTATTAAAAGACGAAATGTAGAAAATTTTATTTGGGGCAGTCAATCCAAAGGTGTCAATATACAAACAATGCAATAAACAGATAAATTAATAATTCAGTCTGCACTAATATACATCAAACAAAAGTATTTTAAGTATGTGTGCTTGTTTAAGTCTTTTTAGTTTTGTATTTTATTTTTTATAAATAAATAAGACTTTACATTAAATTGTGTTTACAATTAAAAAATACGACTAACTAATACTAATATTTATTGGTGCACTTTCGTTTCTAAAACAATGACATATATTGCAATGGATCTTGGAAATAGTAGTCATTTAACCTCAACAGCGTTCAATCCGCCGTGGAAAATGGACTACCTTTCCCATAATGCAACTGGTCATGATCAGGAACTTCCGCGAAATTCAAACCCCCACTGTGTACTGGACGGAGGACGCGCGATCTTTTGTCTTGTGGAGTTTTATATAACACAGTAAGGTAAGTTATTAAGATCTTTTTCTTTTAAATCCACGTAGATTGCACTTTTTTGTTCTACAGTGCGATACCCAGTTGGTTTTCCTTTTTGTTTGTTATTCTTTTCTGTGATGTCGTGTAAGTGCAAGTATTTTATCATCAGTCGCCATTTAACGTAGCTAACGTTAAACATGCATGTTTTTACAGTAAGAGAAGCAACATGCATGACGGGGATGATAAAATAATCAATGAGAAGTTTGAATCTTTAAAAATAAATTAATGCTGAACCCCCAAAGAAGCCAAACGAAGATGAGATGTTTTCTGTACCAAACCACAAATCAGCATTTGCTAGTAATCATAACAGTTACAAAGTGACTAATTCCTACTTTTTATATCTTAGTAAAACAATGTTTTTGATATTCTAGAAAGGCATGTATTCAAGTTTTAGCTTAATAAAGATGGTTTACTATGATCTCTTATTCTCTTCAGTCCTTGTCAGTGCAGTTTACAAGATTGTGTTGTTAAAAGGCCAGATTTATTTGCTTTATTTTATGGTGTAACATAACCAACCCCTGCTTGAAGAATAACCACATGCTTTTGTAAAGGAATTTAATATGCAAGAGTCATGCATTTTGTATGTGTTTGTTTTAATCTTTTATTTTACAGTATAAAGTTTAATTATATTTGCATTTTGTTTGCAGAAGTCATGTACCACACTTTGTCAACAATAAATGTTGTTTCTGCAATCTGGATAAAGAATAATGTGAGTAAAGAATAATTATGAGGTTAATAAACCTAACCGTTTAAATAATAAACATGTGTATGTGTTAAGATGTTTGTGTTTGACTCCTCTATTTAATAGATATTACTGCCTCTTGGAGAACAGCCGACCGTACTCCAGACAGAGACAGACGTGAGGACATCCATTGCTTTTGTAAAGGAATTTTATACCCAAGAGTTATAAATGTTGTCTTTATTGTTTGTCTTAATCTTTTATTTGACATTTTAACAATATAAAGTTTACTTGTACTTGTTTTTTGTTTGTAGAAGTCATGTACCACACTTTGTCAACAATGCATGTTGTTCCTGCAATCTGGATGAAGAATAATGTGAGTTTAATACTTCATTTAAAATGTAATAGTTTAAATATTATACAAATGTGTATCTGATCATATGTTTGACTTCTCTATTTAATAGATATTACTGCCTCTTGGGAAAACAGCAGACTGTACTCCAGACAGAGACAAAGACATGAGGACATCCATTGCTTTTGTAAAGGAATTTTATACCTAAGAGATATAAATGTTGTCTTTATTGCTTGTCTTAATCTTTTATTTTACCTTTTTACAATATAAAGTTTACTTATACTTGTTTTTTGTTTGCAGAAGTGCTATACCAGACTATGTTGTTCCAGCTGTCTGGGTAATGACTGATGTGAGTTTTAACTTCGTTAAAAAATGTATCAGTTTAACAGAGTAAACAAATGTGTGTGATTTGATTTTTGACTTCTGTATTTGATAGACATTACTGCCTCTTGGAGAACAGCAAACCATTCTCCAGACAGAGACAAAGACAAGGACATCAAAACAGAAAATGAAGTAAGATGATGTATATTATGTTCATTATTTATCTTTGTGCAGTTTGATTTGATGAATTACATTATTGTCTATATCTAATTTGTTAAGTCTCTTATTAGGGTAATTTGTCTAATATTCATATAAGTTACAAAAGCACAAGTTTTGGCTTAAAAGTGACACCATGTTTTAAAAATATTCCAGGTACTTGATCTTTGATTGTTTGGAGTGAACGCTGGAAAATAATGAAGCAGGAAATGAAAATGCTTGACTAAAACAATTTTTGTACTTGGTAAGTGCTTTATTTAATTGGTAATTTAGAAATCCTTCTGGAACTCTGAAATCTGCAAACATATTTTTTTCCCATGTCTTGAATTGAATGTTAAAAGTATCAGTTCTTGGACTGGCAGTGTGTACTATATCATTTTTGTCCTTACTCTTATTCATTTTATGTAAATGTATTTTCTAACTGTATTTTATGATTTTTTTCTGTAGGCTGTAAGAAGTCCTTTGTGTGCACAGACATGACTGGAGATTAAAGTTACTAAATGTTGCTTTTTTTCTAGCTGGTGACATAACATGGTATTATTTTCAAATGTATTTATCTAATACACATTTGCACATCTGTAAACATTAATTTTATATTGCATGTTTTTATATTTAACCAGTTGTTGTATATTGCTTTCTGTTATTACATCTGTTTTTTTTTTTGCCTGTTTATTGTTTAAAACAATTAAGTTAATGTTTCTCTGTTAGCTTTTATGTTACTTTGGCTATTTCTTTGCTTTTATTTGATACTTCTACTGTTATTTGTTTATTTGGCAGAACATTTGACATTTCATTTATTTTGCTGTTATCTGAAATTATTCTTGTCAGCATCAATAAAACACTATATTTGCTTTATATCTGTGTTTTTCAATTATACATTTTACGGTATATAAATATATTTTGGTCACTTTGTGGCTATTTTCTGGGGCATCTGGATAAGTTGTGGGTGGGTTCTGGGGTAAATATGGTAATTTTGGTTATTTTCTGGGTTACATTTGGGGTTTCTGGAAAAGTTGTGGGTAAGTTTGGGGATAAATGTGGTAATTTGGGCTCTTTTCTGGTTGTTATCTGGAGATTCCGGGAGAGCTGTGGCTGATTTCTCGAGGTGTGAAAGGGTTGCGGCTAAATTATGGTCTGCTTTCGGCTAGATTCTGGATTACTTAAGGCAAGCAGCTCTGGGACCAATCAAGGACCGTAAGCCGTGGCGGCATGTGTGCCAAAAGAACAGCCTGAACTCAGCCATTTCTGGCCCTGAAAAATTTTGCTATCTGGGATCCGACAGGTTTTGTGGAGCAGTGTCACATATAAATGGGCTGTTTTTTAGTGATACACCAATATCACTTTTTCATTTCCGATCCGATACCAGAGAATTTGAACTGTATTTTTCTTTAATAATTTAAAATTGCACACACACACTCTGGGCTCTATCTTGCACCCAGCGCAATTGACTTTGTCAGTGACGCATGTATCATTCATATTCTGCACCGGCGCACAGCGGGTTTTTCCCGTCACAGACGCACGTCGGCAAACTAGGGAATGAACTTGCGCTCCCTGGGCGGTTCAGCGCAAAAAAGAGGTGTGTTCCGCCGCAAACCATCCCTGATGCTATTTTCCAGTTTCAAAAAACAATTGCGCCACTCACCAGAAAAAAAAAGTTTAAAGTCAGTGGCGCGTTGCGCGTTGTTCATTATGCTATTTTAAGGGCGCATGCTTGACCATAATGTATAGCGTGCACAACGCGCACACACTTTGCTTATCTAATCTACACAGATGCAACAGTTATTTTTGCAAATCATAAATTGTTACTCTTAAAAATATTAATACACGAGATAAGGGGAATCATAGTGGTGAGCATTGTGGTGATAGTTTTTATTTATTGTGTGGCTGCGTTAAAAAATTATCATGCAAATAACAATTAAAATATTTTCATAAGTTTGTTGTGTGGCTGTATTACGTTTATTTTATGTAAATAATAATTAAAATGTTTTCATAAGAAACCTTAATGTATATGAACTTGATTTGTAAGAGTACTTTGGGGTTGGACCTTGCTTGCGTTTCTTGGGTCCGATTTCAAAGCCCCCAAACCCTTTCAGCGGTGAGGGTGGACGCAGCGATGTCCTCTGCTGGCGTCAGGTCCTGAGGCAGATCCACCTCCCGTTACACGGCGTGCCTGATTTATGCTGGCAAGTTTGGGATTCCCCCGTCTCCTGACATCATTGTAGCGTTTGGCGCAACGATGGGGATGCCAGCTGATGAGACTGTGGCTATTTCCTCTCACGCCTGTTTAACCGACGCTGATTTGGGCGGGTTTCTCCTATCCCCATACAAAACAACTTCTGTGTCTTTGACTAATCTTACAAGTATGTCGGTCTCCTCGGCTGTAAACCGCTCCTGGCGTACGCCTGGTAAATCCGTCATAATAATAGCAACTCGCCATGGAACTTGCGCCCTTGCATTTAAAGGGAATGTTGGATGACGTTCTGATTGGTTTATTTGACGTTACGCCCAAACCACACCTATGAATAATGAACCTACTTCAGACCAACCCCTTATTGATTTGCTCCCGGCACAAGAGTTATTTCTCACGCCGGGAAAATAGCAACAGCGCCCAAGATCCGCCCACAAACTCACTTGCGCGTTGCGCTTCGCACTTGCGTTTCAGATCGTTAAAATAGGGCCCACAATGTTAATTGTGTATAGTGCTTTCTGCTACATCTAGTATAATTTTTTATTTAAAAACCAATAATTTAAAATGATTAACAAGTTACAAGAACATTAGTAATGATTAATTATGGCAGTGTTTAGGATAACATATAATAAGTTCGTTTGATCAAATAAGTATGTTAAATATATTTTCCGGATTTGTGCAGATCTCGCATGCAGTATTGATGCACCTAAATCATCCTGTAGGCTACGCTACGTTTATGGGCTTCCTGGGTGCAGAATTGATACACTTGAATCACCCTCACATGGGAATCCTCGCACTGTAATGAAAAGTTTATAACTGTTAAAACACAAAGGGAATAGATGCGTCAGCTGCTCAGCACATAGTGAATTGCATTCATCCAAGAGACTTTATAAAATTAGATCTTTAAAATGGCCTACAGTTATCTTGTGTGTGTGCACGTGTGTGAATGACGTGTTTCATCGGTCCGCTTCACCAGTGGATAAACCAAGTTGCAAGTAAGTTACAGAGTTTCCGTGAACTTAGCGTAAATATATTTAAATGTGCGTTTGTTCCTTCACATGAAGCTATCAAGTGTATTAAGAACAGGGCTCAACATAAAGGACATAAAAGCGTGAGAGACGTTTGACCCAGTAAAAAGTATTGTCACTTGCCCGATCGGGCCAGTGCTTCTCTCTCGGTCACTAAAATATATTTTCATCAATGTATATTATTTAACATCTTGAAAACAGAAATTTACTTGGGTAAAACACAACAAAATAAATTATGCAATATTTTGCACAGTTTGCTGTCAGTTTACAGGTAAAGCAGTAAAGTTGGGAGCCTTTTTTCGTTGGAACATGTCTGTTGTATATGTATACAATTATATATGACTTTTGAATTATTATTTTCAAATATGTGACACTGACATTTTTTTATTGGGCAGGGCAAGTGAAAACCTGAACCACTGGCCCAAATTTAAATTTAGCTTGTCAGTAACAACCACGGGTAACGCACAGTATCGGAATTGGAACGGTCCTGTTAGTCCAATATCCAATCCAGCCAAAAAAGCCTGGATCAGCCCCGATACCGATCCAAAATATCAGATCAGTGCATCCCTACTGTTTTTATAACACAATTTTCAACCAAACATGGAAAACTTTTATGCATTAAAAAATGCATAAAAAGTTTCCTGTTTTTGGTTAAAATGAGGAAAACCTTGAATAAACGTAGACTACCAAGTAGCAAAACATGGATCACAGCTGACATAACATATGAACCCTTCAACATATTTCTCCACAATCTCCTGTTTTAATAAGAAATGTCAACATAAATAAAAAAGTTATCTTGCTTGAGAACTGTCTCCATTTGAAAAATGTTAAACTCATTAACCAACCTCACAAATCAACTGACTACATGACTATATGACTACAGTAGGTGTTAGACAGTTTCCGATTGACAGCTCCGTATGCAAAAGAGATAAGACAAGTGGGTGGAAAGTGATAACAAAGGGTTTACAGGACAAGGATCAAGAGAGAAACACACAGATAGTGAGAGAGATACAGAGTGTGCTGGATTGACCTCAGGGCTTGAACCAGGATGTTAGCATCCCGGTGCAGCCACAATAGAAGGCAGGAAATCTGGAACGCAGGCAGGCGAAGACGGAAGAGTGGGATGCTTCTTTCCCTTGTCAGATTGGGAAAGCATCCAGGGAAATTATAGAAAAAAATGAAAATATTCAAAGTATGTGATAAATATCCAGCCAACACCAGATAAACAATCAGAGTGCGTATGTGGGATGATGATGTGGGACAGCAATGCCACACTGTCCCAATATGGACTTCAAGCAGAGTTATGACGCCATATTTAATACTGTATGAAATAAAAACATGGCTCTGAGATGGATATACAGTCTAAATGACAGACATAAAAACAAACTACATGAAAAATCAGCTAAAACCAGCATAAGCTGGTGACCTGGTTTTAGCTGGTCTCCAAGTCGGGTTTTAGCCGGTGTAGCAAACTGGTCTAGATGCGTTTTGGTCATTTTTAAGATGGTCATGCTGGATTTAGCTGGCCAGGCTGGAAGATGAGATGACCCCCCAGCCTTGCCATGCTGGGAGGACCAGCTAAAACTAGCTACTTGATCCATGATCCTTTCCATAATATCAAAACTGACCACAAAATTGTTTCACACTAAACTTAAAAGCACTAAAAACATGACTTTATTAAACATGAAATGGAAAAAATACTGCATGGCCCTTGGAAGCTAAGGTTTGGTCAAATAAAATAAATCGCTAAAAGCAAAGAAAAATAAATTAAAACAATTCAAGAGCAAAAATTTAACTAAACTTGAAAAGACAAATTGAAAGTAAATGAAAATTAAAACCAAATTAAACTAACAGCTTTGGTTTGATTCACATCAAGTTTGGAACTGACAGGTCCATAATTGTGAAAAAGCAATTGTGTATTATTATGTTTAAGCTACATCAATACCCTCGCCCCAATGCCAGTTATGATTTGAGTGGCAGAGGATCTTGGGGTCTGGCGTTAACTCAAACACTACAAAACCCAATCCTCAGTCTGAACTGTTCTGCACGTGCTGGGTTTGGAAAGAACATCCAGACGAACAACAACTGTTTAACTGTAGTAAAATAAATCCTCACATATCAGTCTGAGCTTGCCAACTCATTGGGGGGGAGCACTTCACCAGTAAATACTAGCCTAAGATTGACAAGACCACTAAAGTAGCCTAAGAAAAGAAGATTGGTGGATGGAGGACAGGATGTTTTACACATGCTGTGCAATGGCTGGTTATTAAAGTTACTTATATAGACCCAGGTGCTAGTTTAGAGCTAAAAATTGTAAATGGACTGCATTTATATAGCGCTTTTAACAGACCTATAGCCATCTAAAGCGCTTTACAATTTGCCTCACACTCACACATTCATACACCGACGGCGGTGTCAGCCATGCAAGGCGCCATCCAGGTCGTCGGGAGCAACTGGGGTTAGGTGTCTTGCTCAAGGACACCTCGACACTTGGTCAGGTGGAGCCGGGGATTGAACCACCAACCTTCCGGTTTGTAGACAACCTACATGAACCACTGAGCCACTGCCGTCCCTATGCTAGTGTTGTTGCTGGTTCGCAGTTGGATTGACTGGCAGTCCTTCTAAGAACCGATCTCCCACACCATCAACAATGTCGGATGTTGCACTAGTATAATATACTGCACCATCAGTGGCTTTCGTAACTACATTGGCATTCAAAGGTGGCTAAATCAACGTGTACGTGCAGCTCGAAGTAATATATATATAAACGAAGGTTGCAATTTGAGAATAACCGCATGGAAGAACACACAGCCTAGTTTGTCTCGTACATGTAAAGCAGACGTTTCGACGCATACGAACTGCAACAAATTAAAATGCATCTCCTGGGCCACATACAACATTCTCCTGTAAGCACATTCACAACCTACGTTTGATGACGAAATGTATACAGACCCTCGCATATGGGTAAAAATTGTGATAAAACGATTCAAACGGTTAATATAATTAATTACATGATGTGCCGATTAATTAATCTAATTAATCACATTTAATCGCACATAAATATTTGCATGTAAATGAAGAAATTACCCACAGATTGAATAAAATTAAGAGTACTTTCCATGTTTTTGCCTGCAGTTTAAAGTAAAGAAATTGAGTAATCAAATTTAAAATAATACTGCATACTAGGGATGTGCATTTATGTCATTTTTTCATTTCAATTAATCCATAGGTCTGAAGAACGAATACTCAATTAACTGGGGGCGTGGCTATCAAATGGGCGGGGCATACACGTCATGGTGAAAATGAAAATATTTTTATGAAAAACACTCAAATAAAACTTAATTTTGAAGCAACTATGACAGAACAATAAACACATACTAGATCATAAATGAATTAACTGTTTTAACAGAAACATCTGATAGGAAAAGCTGCGTGATGAAGTGAAACTAAGGGGCTGGACACACCAAAACTTTTAAACGCGGCTGAAAACGCCTTGAGAACGCCGGATGCCAGCTGTTTTTCAGCTGAGTGCCAGCTTTCTTCAGCTGAGCGCTTTGGTAGCTGTGATACGTCAGCTGCGAGCCGGTTGGTTGCTGTGGTAATGTCCCGCCCCTCCTCCACTGTGATTGGGCGGCCGTGTGAGAACTGACATTGACGAGCGAAGCTTTTCTCCCCAAGTTGAATCTCTTTCAACTCTCGACGCTCAGCGCCGAGCGCGGAAAAACCGCCGAGCGCCGGTTTTCAGCGCGGAAAAAACCCGCTAGCTGCTGGCTTATTTGAAAAACGCCGAGCTTCCATTGGAAACAATTGAAAACATGCGCCGGCCGCGGGCATAAAAGTTTTGGTGTACACAACCCCTAAGGGTTAATAAACACAAACCGAAACGCTTTCTATATGACGCACTCTACATAATATTAAGCCTTTATACAACATAAATGTATTAAACAACGTGCATCTAATATCTGCACAAAATGCAAGACTTCAACTAAGTTATGTACAGAAAGTTTAACTTCCGTTGTGGATGTGCACCCCATCATATACAGTGCACTTTTAAACATGTCCAGTCAAAGCATAAGCTTCATAAAATTAAGCAACTTGAAGTCTTTTGCTATTATTTTAACGATTAGCTGTGTTGTGTGACTCATACCTGTTCTCAGTCAAGATGTAAATATCCCAAAACCGGATAAAACCCACCGCTGACATTTAATCTTTTTTAAATATCTTTCCAAACATCCCCAGCGTCCAAGCCTGGAGAAAACAATGAATATTGCAGTTTAAACTCGTATGGCTCTCTGGTATCTCTTGACATTTGATGTTTAAATATGAGATGATTACCCATTGAACTTTTGACGGCGCTGTACATTTTGCACCTGACTGACTGTATTTCCAAAATCACGGCATCCTTTTAAACCGCATTGCCGCGTGGCGGGTGCACATAATTATCTGTTTTTTTTTAATCATGCATGGTAATGTTACGTCATACGCCGGTCTGCATAGCTCAACACGACGTCAAACACGCATCTCCAGTGTGTCCAGTCTTTACTAACACAGGCGCTTGTAACGCTAACCAGACATCCATATGCCACCATAACTACCAATAAATAAATAAACCCACATGATCATCGTTTTCGTCATCGATCATCGAAGGCAGAGTACTCGTGCCCATCCCTACTGCATACACTGTAAAAACTATGTGATTTTAAGCTATATCAACATATGTTTTTTGTGTTATTTTAAAGACACACATTTTAAGACCAGGAATTTTATTTAGTGCATATCTCTGTTCAGTTTTCAAAGTGCCGACAGTGAAGTCTATTCAACTAAAGGGGAATGCTCCATCCTTTTATAGCCTTGATTTCCACACTGCTGCTTCCTCAAATCCATTCCACTTGGCTCATTCTGAGTCCATATAATTAATACTCCATTTCGTATTTTCACCACATTCACCCCTCTGTACATGCCAAGGTAAATGCAACTTTTAGGCTATAAAATAAATTGTTTAGTTAAAAGGCACCAGAATACAAGCAAATTGCATCTACTCATTGAAGCCGATTGTGTAGTGGGCAGCGGTCCGAAATGTGGTGCTTTCGTACTTTCGGCGACCCGAGTTCGATTCCCGGCCCGTGGTCATTTGCCAATCCCATACCCCTCCCTCCTCCCTGTACTTTCCTGTCCTCTCCTCATTCACTGTTAAGTAAAAAATCAAAATGAAAAATTGCACCTACTCCAGTTTTCTTTCCACATTTTCGACGCTTATGCTGATGGAGCATTTGTGCGGATGTCTTTAGATATAACTTCTTAAACAGCGTGTGAGCACTGCATTGAGATCTGTTTCGCGTCTTGCGCTTAGATATTTAAATTGGCAAGGCTTGAAAGCATGTGAAATGACAAACTTTTGTGACAATGCAGAACTGTCTTGATCGGATGTGCATTACAAATTGTAACGCATTATTTTAATTAATCTAATTAACGTTTTAAATTAACAGCCCTAGTAAAATGGAACTATACCTCAAGTTTTAGAAAATACTAATCAAAAAATTTACTTAATGCACAAGATCAATTAATAAATATTATGAAAATGTATGCATGTAACATTGTTGCTAAAAATAGGCTATATCCATAAAAAACTGACTCGAATGGTTACCGAATGACATCTAAAAACGCAATGATTACTTTCTAATGGCAACCCGATGCATCAACACATGCGAGTTGCTAATCTCTGCCTGCACTTTAAAAGGTCGCAAACAATTCTTGACCGGCACAAATCAAAGTTACAGCCTTCGGGAAACATAAATGTCTAGTCATGTGAGACGCCCTCTTTGTGCTCCTGGAACCATGAAACAGCTGAGTCATATGAAAGAGAGGACAGACCTTTTCCTTAAATTAGCTCCAAGTCAAGTGACAGTGGAACTTAGTAGTGTTGTGCTGCTGTGATGTCACAGGGCTCTTGGTAACACTCCCCGGCCCGTCGACCACAGCTTCTCATTATGTGTGAAATGAAAAGCACGTCCACTCAGCGAACAGACACAAGATCTGCGGCTTGACCTGTTAGGAATCGTTTCGGTGGTGAAATATGGAGGGCAGAACAACGACATCAGATCCTCATCTGCCTTGTGCTGTATTGCATTACCCGATTCTCTGTTTGACGGCGACCATAAAAGGCATCGGCCAGCTGCCCCAGTTAGAGGACAAAGAGAAGCAGAGCCATAAGTTAGTAGTTCGTAAGTTACAGTACATATAGTTTTACAGCATACATGTATCCAGCACTGGTAATACTGCCAGGTTACGCTAAGCGCAAATTATAAGACAGTAGGTGGTCGCTCCGAGCACATTTACAGACTCACTGTTCCTTTTATTTAGGTTTACACAACTAACAGTGTGCTTCCATTACAATGTTTGTGAGATTTGTTTGTCTGAAGCTTAAAAAAGAGACTGACCATCATTCAGCATGGCTCTGTGCAAAACAAACTATAATATTAGGTCACCGATTATGGCACCATCCCAGTGACAGCTTTTGTATCATTTTTCTGATGTCTGAAAAATGTGTCTGGATATGCAACTTACTAGGTTCAGAAAAAAAATGGTAGCACCAATTAAAATCATCTGAAAACACACTTAAAGGTGCAGTGTGTAAATTTTAGCAGCATCTAGTGGTGAGGTTGCGAATTGCAACCAACTGCTCAGTCCACTGCTCACCTCTCGCTTTTGAAACACAGAGAAGCTACGGTAGCTGCCACCAGACAAACATGTCTTAGTCAGAGACAACTTAGTAAAAAAAGTTTGTCCGTTAACTCTTTCACCGCCAGCGTTTTTAAAAAAAGTTGCCAGCCAGCGCCAGCGTTTTTCATGATTTTCACCAAAGTTTAATGCCTTCCAGAAAATGTTCTTCTTTAAATAAATAAACATACAATATACCAAATGAAAGAACAGACCCTCTGCTTTCAAACAAAAAAAACCGTTTCATCCTACCTTTAGTGGTTCTTTTGCAATCAGCTTTTGAATATGGGTAGGTTTTTGCAAAAACACCATATTTTGAGCAAAAAGCAAAAATAATTCCATATTTGTGACGGACTTTTCATAGAGATCCCATTCAGACCGATCTTTAAAACAGACACGGACATGCAGCAGCTTGCCATAGGGCAATACTTCCGGAAGGGCGCCACCTGGTGGATAATAGCGGTATTGCGGAAAGACGGAAAATCTCGTCATTGGCGGGGAAGCGTTTTCTCTTAATTGACGAGATATCTCGTCAATGGCGGGGAAAGAGTTAAGAGCTTCTGTAGAAACATGGCGGCACAACATGGCGACTTCCATGTAAGGGGACCCTCGGTGTATGTAGATTAAAACGTCTCAATCTAAAGTAATAAACACATAACGGCTCAATATGAAAGGTCTTTAAACACCCCTGATAATATAGATTTCGGAAGTACATATAAAGAGATCCTTCTAAAAATGACACACTGCACCTTTAAAAACCACATATTATGCCCATTTTTACAAGATTTAATATGATTCTCAGGTGTGTCTGTGAAATTTCAGCTCAAAATACCCCACAGCTTATCTATTCTGGCATGTCCAAAGTGCCCCTATTTGGGGCGGAGCAAAATAGCGCTATTTTCATGTGTGCACCTTCTAAAATGCGTGTATAAATTTTAGTGGCATCTAGTGCTGGGATTGCGAATTGCAACCAACAGCTCACCCCTCAATTTCAAAATGCATATGGAAGCTGCAACAGGACAAACATGATGTCGTCTGAGACAACGTAGGGAGGAAACGCGCTCTGAAGAACAGTTTGTCCATTTAGGGCATGACGGCCACTACACACGTTTTTAATTTTGCGTCTTTCCATCGTCCAATCAAATAGGGGTAGAGGCGGGCCTTACGTTGTGGTGACGGAAGTTTACAGTAATTTGGAACAGCCGGACTGCATATACAAGGTCAGAGCAAGCATCCTCTTTTTAAAGCTTCTGCTAATATGACAGTAAACAGCAAAAGAACCCTCACGTTTCAATATTTGATTGGCTCGGTGGTTGCCTAGCAATATTAAAGTGACCAAAAAAGGCATTGCTTTTCCAAGCGTTAAAACGTGTTTGGTGTGATTGGCCCCTAAGAAGATAGTATCTTTATCCACATTAGCTCTACAACTTGCTGACAAACACATTTAGAAAGGCTTTTGGATAAAAATAAACCAGTCAGTGGCCATGGGTGGGGCTTTATCAGTGTGATGTCACATTAAAAAGAGAATTTAAACAGCATGTCGAATGATACTGCTTTGGTTTAATGGGGATTAAAAAAGAAGGAGATGGTGGATATTTTTCATTATAGGGTTGTTGTGTTCACACACTGCTAAAACACATTTATGTACAAAGGTTTTGCACAATATGTGCCCTTTAAAATAATATATTAATCTTAATTAAAAGTGTATCTGAAAATAAAAGTACAAGTGATACGGACTGAAATATTCATAAAAATTGGTCATCAAAACTTTCTTGTGTAGGTCGACGACAGCAAAAAATCTCTCAGGAAGGTGAAAGGTAAGACAGAGGACAGAAGCATCAACAGCGGTGGTGGCCCTCGGTCAACACTGTACAGTTTTATCAGACTAAACAGCAGGCAATGCAGAATCCAAACACAGGAGAATCTATTTCTGTCTGCTAGGCCACGGTCAACCATAGACCAATAGTAGGAAATGCTCAGCCGGGCCAAGATGAAGACCCCATTCTTCTCATTGAATGTGTTAAATTGAAAGAAACCTGGAAGCCTCCCGCAATGAAACTTCCTGAGAACATCTTCAAGGTCAAAGAAAAAAAATGTTTTCATGGCCCCATCCATTAACAGCAAATACGGACCTGGTGTCATTTTAAAAAAAATAAACCCCTGCTGGAGAACCAAAATTAGACCTTAAACTGAGACAATTACGTCAGTGTTCACATGTCTGACCTGATATTTTCTAAATTAAGCTATAGTTAGGATATTTCATTTGGTGTGTTACGCAACACCGCACATATGGTTTACTTTAGGGACAGATATTTTTAGTTGGTCAACAGGGATCCTTAAAACTTTGAGTCATCGGGGTGTGCAATGCGGAGATGCTAAAATGTCAATTGACAGAGCTGTGATTTCACGACCTGTAATTTATTGAGCCGATGACAATTCCTGCAGCTCAGAAATGCAGAGAAAATTGGGAAACGGCATGTCCCGAATCTGGTGCGAGCGTAACGTGTCAATTATCTCAACATTTTCCCGCGCATAGCTCATTCAGCTGGCCCTGTCGCGCTCTTCATTCGTCTACCCCTTTAGGGAGATTTCCTCACTCGGGGGGAATTTTTCAGCCTTCTTTTTTTAACATGATATAAATTGAAAACACACTGACATTTAAATGGATGAATCTCAGCTTGAAATGCTTTGAATCTAAACAACCCAGACACGCAAACAAGCAGTAATCCTTCGAGAGCAAAGTGCGCTAACGCTTTAAGCATTTTGCTTTCGGTTTGCATTCCCAAAAACGCTTCGGGGGAAATACATTAAACAATCGCTGAACTTCCCGGCACTCATCGGAAAACATCATGAATTTTAATCTACTCCAAATAAATGATACAGGTACGAGCACGTCCCTAACAAAAACAAAAGGTCAGCTAAGGTTTATAGAAATGTTTACTATTACTATTAATGTTTACTTAATCTATTTTACCTATACAAACACACCAGTTTTGTCCGTTACTGTTTAGTGTCTGGTAAGGATTTAAATGCACGAGGGATAAGATAAAACCAATTTGAATCAAAGCCAGAGACAAAGCAAGAACAAGCACCGTGCCAAAACAAAACTGTCAAAGGTGTGGCAGGGTCACGTTAAACATTTCATTCAATCATTCCAGTAATACTAAATTCGAACTTTTACTGGAACGTAAAAGTCATGCTTTGCCATAAATTACATTTTAAATCATTTGTCGTATCACCTAACAACCTAACGTTCAAACAAATGCAACAACATCAGGATTGTTAAACTTCACAAGCTTAACAACAAACACCAGCTTTAGTGTTTTGACTGGGTCGAGGCACAATACAAGTCTACGTCACACAGCTGACCCCTGCCTGCGAGGAGAGCGATAGCGCAGTGGGTACAGGTGTTTCCTGCGGTTTACAGAGTTCGACTCTGTCCCCAGCCACGTTCCCCTCTCTTCCAATCAGCTATCTGCCTTACGCTTATGTTTTTCAGATGACTAAACAACAGTCACGAGTGGGTCAATCTTCAGCAGGTTCTTGACAGGAAGGAAAAATGACCCTGTTTTTGAGCAAAAGGGGGAGTCAACACAATAGCACTACATTACAAACACTTTTTATAAGCGGTCACGTTGATTTTGATGACATGGATTTAACTAAAAATAAACAAGCTCATGAATAGCTCATTGGTAGAGCATTGCGTTAACAGTGCAAAAGGTCATAGGTTCGAACCCAGGGAACACACATACTGATAAGAAATGTATACCTTGTAATGCACTTTGGATAATGGAGTGCAAATTTTTGTAGGCCAACACTGGAACCCTCGACAAAAAAAAAACATCAGGCTTTTGGATTACCACAACAAATAAGATCTGTGTTAAACAAAAGTTAAAGACACTTACACGTTTTATCCTACAAGACAATCTTCACAGATGAACACTACATTTATGAATTTTGAAGTTTAAATGCGTTTACTGAAAATGAAAACCTAACCTTGGTCTAAAAGTGAACTAGACCACAGCCACACGACTCCAACGTCATCACCACCAAGCTTCTGACAACTTATTTACTAGTATGTTTCCTGTTAAGGAAATACTCTGTGGATGAATCCTTGTTGAGAATTGGGCACATGTTGCGTTGTTTTTAAAATCCTCATGCATGATGACATTTATTGGACCCAACAACAACGTCTGTAGTCCCATGTAGCAACTTGTTAGCAACCACCCTTTTAAAGACACGTAAAAGCTTTAAAAGTCACGAGTGAATCCATTACTGCTGTGTTTTATGTCGTAGAATAAAGTATCATGAAAATATCTTGGGTTTGTGTTAACCCAAGATCGTATTTGAGGCAATTAATCAAAATCTCATTCAAAAACACCTTAACTTCGGGAGGATGTAACCGAAGTGCAAAATGCTAACTCGCTTCCGGGTTTTGCCTACAAAAATATGTCATTCCCTGCATCTGCCAAATACGCAAATGTAATGTAAATGTAACCAGAGAAGAGAAATGAAGTCTTGATGCAAAACTACACTGCATGCTGCAAGTTGAAGTGACTGGAAGTAGAGGAAAATATCTGTATAACTAAATAACAAAATACACTTTATATTACTATACAAATTATTTATTAACATAAATACATATAAATGTATATTAATAATTTATATTTATTCAAAATGAAAGTAAAACATATTACTGATACAGTATTATGTAATAATGTAAATATAAATATAGATTTGTTTTTTTGTTTCCTATTTTTTTCCTATTTATTGATTTTTACCCCGTTTCCTATTTAATATAGATTTTTTTACTTGTGTATTAAAAATGAAAGTAAAACAGATTATTGGTGTAATAATACTGATATGGTACTATAAGGTAAAATATTATAATGTAAATTTAAATTTAGATTTTTTTCTGTTTCCTATTTGTTCCTATTTATTGATGTTTACCCCGTTTCCTATTTAATATTATTTTTTTACTACTTTAACAAGTAATGAGTAACTCAATACACTCCTAAAACATTCGTTACACAAAAATCTTAGTGGATTAAGATTTTACAGCCTATGAAAAGGCAAGAAAGCTGTAGATTTTGAATGTTTATATCTTCTGTATGAGAGTTTTGTGTTTTGGACCATACCCGTTTATATTTATTCTTAAAGGGGACATTTCACAAGACCATTTTAAGATGTCAAATAAATCTTTGGTGTCCCCAGAGTATGTTATGTGAAGTTTTAGCTCAAATTTCCATCTAGATAATTTATGATAACATGTTCAAATTGCCACTTTGTAGGTGTGAGCAAAAATGTGTTGTTTTGGGTGTGTCCTTTATTATGCAAATGAGCTGATCTCTGTACTAAATGGCAGTGCCGTGGTTGGATAGTGCAGATTAAGGGGCGGCATTATCCCCTTCTGACATCACAGGGGGAGCCAAATTTCAACGACCAATTTTTTTCACATGCTTGCAGAGAATGGTTTACCAAAACTAAGTTACTAGGTTGTTCTTTTACACATTTTCTAGGTTTATAGAAACACTGGGGACCCAATTATAGCACTTTTCACTATTTTCATGATATGTCCCCTTTAAGGCTAACGTAATTTTACTAAAAGGAAAAAAGTTTAATTTTATGGGGACTTTAAGTATATAGTTACCATCTGCATTACTCTTAAACATACAGATTTGGCCAAGGTGCCATGCATAATGTTTAGCGACATAACTGCTTTCCAAGTCAATAATCTCACAAAAGTAGATGAAGGTACATTTCTTCCTCACCAAGCAACGGCGTGAGCCAATGTAAATGATGGCCACTTTGCCACATGTCAGAGTCAAGGATGCTTACAGAGACACGTACAGCATGTGCTAAGTGCTGTGACTGACTCTGAGGGCCATTAATTCATGGAGGAAAGGGGGGCAAACATTCAAATGTACACAAAGTTAGACAGTATGTCAAGGTTACCTGAGTGTTTGCTTGTTCGCTGGTGCTTTTTATCTGAAGCAACTCAAGGTTCAGCAATTGCAATGACAGTCCCACAGGCAGCTTCACTCATGAACACAATGTTCACAGGGGATCCTGGTAATGCTCCAACATCACACAATGTGCTAATTACACAATGACTTTCAATGGGTGGGGATGGTAACATTTATTAAAGTGACATAAAGTTAGCAAACCTTGATGTACTTGATAAAATGATAAATAAATATTAAGGTTGTCACAATTTATTTAAAATCGTAAATCAGACCATTGGTGCTGTTGAAAAAGCATCTCAAGGTGAGACCTCAATAATCCGGTTTAAAAAAATGCATGCAGGGTGCAAGCTCTAGTGTGCACCTTAGGTCTATAAAATAATAATTACCATATGCATCTGTGTTTAAACTTATTAATGGACAATCGATAAGCTACGATTGATTATTTAATTGATGATTCATTGTTAACATCAGCAAATCTCATTTTCACTTTCTATAGGGTCACAACAGGTTCACTTGTGGTCCAAATCTTATAGCTGCAACTTCTTTAACCAACACAGACTCTTAATTAGCTTCTCTCCGACAGAAACCGGAAAGACTGGGAATTGTTTGGGTAGCAGTCAACAATTTCTTCAGGGAATCAGACGTATGGACACACAAGGCAATCTCAAGTACTTGAGCTGATGAGCGAATGTCTCATGTTTAAGTGCATCTTTACTGTAGTTTGTTAAATTCTGCGATCTGATTGGCTGGTTGAGAGAGCTATGGACCCTTTGTTAATACGCTTTCCTTTGGTAGCCGAGCTGAACAGAGACAGCAGGAAATAACACAGCTTTCAGAGCATGGCTCTGGTCCTTTGTTTCATTATGCTTTGCCAGGAACTGCAAGATAATAATCAATTCAAGGGCCACATAGCTCTTAGCGGTCTTACATTGCAGACTGACATACAATACAATAAAATATACTAGCTACCTTGTGAATAGGCTTTAATTTTGTTTTAACTTTTTTTTATCTGACTGGACCCAACATGCCATAGTACAATACAATAAATTAAAATGAAATAAAATTGCAGTAAAGAAACACTGAAATATTATCAAGTATCAACCTATTAGTTTTTGTTAGTTAAAATCTTTAACGCGTCATTGCTAATGCTTTTCCGGTGATTTGTGAGTCTTTCTGCATCATGATTAGCTGATTACTCATGAAAAGACCTTCCTGACAAACACATGAGTCTCCAGTACAATACTTGGAAGGCTTGTTGGGACTGGGAATGCGGTTTTCTTTTTCTTCCTCTGTTTTACAAACACCATAAAAACAAAACACGGGGAGACGTGAGGATTAGCCACGCTCGCACCTTTGCCCCCCTCAACATTGCCGGAAGCGGGTCACAGAAACTCATAAGACCCACTGCAGGTGACATCACAAACATTATTTGACATATGTCATATATTACCCTAAAACCAGAGACAAACAAAGCTATTGCTTTGCAATGAAAGTTAAGTATTAATATTATTTATGATTGTTTAGAATCACATTCTTTATTTTAATTTTTCTTTATGTTATTCTTATTATCAGTATTGTTGAATGTAAAAAATACAAATCAGGGCTTGACATTAACTTTTTGAGGAACTTGTCCTTTGGACAAGTAAATTTGTGTTTCACTTGTCCATGCACAAAAGTCACTTGTCCGGGGAAAGATTTATAATATAATGTATTTTTGGTGTTTTGCTAATCAGTGGCGGAGCAAGGGATTTTTCATAGGGGTGGCCAGGCAGGGGCCAGCAGTTACTCTGGGGTGGCACATGAAATCTCTATCATCCAACCTTAAAATACTTTTAAGTAGGTGCGTTAATCACAATGATGTATAACATACAATTGCTACAATACTTTAATTTCAATTAAAAATGAATTGAGATTAACATACAATTTATACTCATAATTCAACCTATTTTTTTAAAACTATTTAATCAAATAAAACTTTTGAAATTTACTTTGAAACCAGAATTTTGAAACCAGGATTTTTTAATGTACAGTGACGAACTCTGTCAGATTCAAATCGGCTGTCACGCGGCGCGCACACACATAGGCGCGCTGAAAGAGAGATTCTTGTTATAAAACAGAAGATTTTAAGCCCATTATGTGTTTTTACCGAACTTTAGAAGAGAAAAAATACGGACTTAAATCGGCTTTTTTGACACACAGTGATGAAAATGTGGTTGAAGTGTCTGTCATTTATACACTTCAATATTCCGCTCGGTGTTTGCACTGCGTGTCGTTAACTGCACATAACGTTAAGTAACATTGTTTGAAATTTAACTTGTCCAGTCGGACAACAAATTTTGTCCTTCAAAAAATCCACTCGTCCCGGACAAGCCTTAATGTCGAGCCCTGGTACATGTACAAGTATATGCATTCTCCTCGCTGTCAGATGCACAGCAGACAACAGACCAAAGTGCAACTATTTACACATTTTCTGAATACTTCATGTGTCCTTCCCGGAAGTACAAAACACATTCCAGATTACAACGGGGATTCAAAGGGAAAGGAAGAGAGGTTCAAAAAGTCAAAGCAGCAGATGAGATGACAAAAATGATTACGATGCACCCCCCCTCAACTCACCCCGTCCCATCGTCGGAGGTCACATTCCTTCATTACTGAATGTCGGGTTAAAAAAACTGTTTTTATTTAATCAGTGCATAGCTCTGTTGGAAACAAAGCAAACATGCTAACATTAAACACATACACACGAAAAATGAGTATGTGACTAAATTAATTACAAAAATATTAATATCAGCTGATGCCTCTGACAATATAGTGAGAACATTATTTTTATCTTTCCACAGGACTCCTTGTTGCACTTAAATTTTAAAGTTTAATCAACATGAATTCAACTTTATTAGACTAGTGAGGAGTAACTATAAATTATAAAAATAAAGTTGGATTATCTTAGGTTATTTCAACTTTATTTTTATAATTTATAGCAACTAGTCAAAAAATTTAAAATGAATTAACAGCTATTAACAGCCCTACTATGTACGCATTCAAGTTAAATGAAGTATTCTTTTCGAGGTGGTGCATCCGTCTGTACGCGCACTCTGACGTATTGTTAAAAAAAGGAACTACGCATCCCCCTTTACACAAACAACAATAAATCCAATTAAAGTGTCTATGAGTATACACAGATACTATTGAATGACACATTATGTTTGTAACCCATACACAGACAATTGTCCCTCCTGCGTGGGTCTCTAAATATAAATTATAAAAAATAAAGTTGGATAAGCTTAAGTTATTTCAACTTTATTTTTATAATTTATAGCAACTAGTCAAAAAATAAAAAATTAATTGTAATTTCTTAAATTTAAGTGCAACAAGGAATGTTTACTGTACATGCAAATAACAAAAAGGTAAGGTTGTAGAATAATTTTTCATCAGATTTAAAAAATAAAGGTCATCTCCATTCATTTAATGCCAAAAGTACTTAAAAAATAAATCCTGTAGATATAAAGCAAGCATCTCATCCAGCAGTAATAACCCCAGCTGGCCTCAGGAAGTGCCAGGTCTCTATTGAATTCCCAGCATGCTGAGTAAGGTAGCACAAATGCATGGGGGACTGCCAAGTGACTCGAGCCGTTCTTCGAGATAAGATGAATGAGTCTTGATGTTAGTTTAGTAGGAACATTTCACTCCATCATTCTGCAGATGGAGGTTTTTTTACTGCTTGCCTTGCACACACTTAACTATCACACAGTTGAAAGAAGATTCATTACACAGTTTAGGGAAGGGGGGCACAACACTGTCAGTATGAAGTCGCATGTGGTTCACACACATTGTGTTGGAACATGCTTGCCTATTGTTTATTTTAAGCCCTCTTTGCAACAAGAACAATAACTATCCTATTACTGTAAAATCAAATGAAGTGCTGGGTCTAAAGGTTAATCATTTGGCACTTTTCCATTGCATAGTACCCCACAGGTTGGTTGAGGTCGGGTCAGCTTAGCTTACTTTTGGGGGCTTTTCCACTGGGAACAGTAAGTAGTACCCGATTCTTTTTTAGTACCACCTCAGTCGGGGTTCCAAGCCAAAATGAGATGCGAAAACACTGTAGATCACTGATTGGTCTGAGAGAATCGTCACTACCAGCGTCATCACTATAATGTAAAGATTAGCTTTACCTTCGTGCTAGCTTGCACCGTCTCAAGTAAACCTGTTGTCATCTGTGCTCCCAAAGTTCCCAAACTTACTTTTAGCGATGAAAAATCAGAAACACCATAACAGTTTTTACAGTCGCAACGCAAACGTTCGCATATATGCTTAAATGCAACTTAAATGAGGCTCAGCGGAGCGCGTCGACTGACGCAAACAGGTGTTTGTACAGAAATGTGAGACAGAGGTAGTGATAAACGCGATGTGAAGAATCTATTTGTGGTGGTCAATTTTAATTTTGTGGTGGACTGAGAAATAAATGAATGTATGGGAATGTACACTGACCCTGTCACTTATAACACAAGCGAGAAATATATCGACACGCCTATAATCCCTCCCACTCTGAAGTGTTTCTAAACTCGATGGAAAAGCTAACCAAGTGAGGTGACCCGACCCAAACCAAACCAAACCGTGGGGTACTATGCATTAGAAAAGCACCAATTTGCCATCTTAAAGGGGAACCCTTTGACATTATGGAGACAAAAAATAAGTCACATCAGCAACGCCATAGAACCAATTTTGGTTCACCAAAAACCTTTCAGTTAAAGGTTTTATTGAAGAACAACTTTCTTACCTTTTTATAATCTGAAAAACATTTTTCACCACAAACTGTAACATAAAGGTTCTTAGGATGTTAAAGGTTCTTTAAGGAACCATACAGCCAAAACAAGTTCTTCTATGACATTTTGTAGACCAGTGCACACCAATAATTTAATGTCATATATACGAAAGATAAACAACTTATTTCTGGATTAAATTTGATTATAAACCTAAAAGCTGTTAAAACCCAAACCAAAACACAAGTCTAAGATTTATTCCAGATGGATTTGTATCAAAGGTCATCTCATGGAACATCTCTGAGATGCACCTGACCACAAGCCATCCATGCCAGTATGCTCGACCATAAATTCAACTCTTGTTTGTCAGGCGCGTGTTAAAAGGTCTCATCTAATGCATCCCGCACAAAAGACCATGACATCCAATTTGTTTTGGCATTTTTAAAAAGCACACAATAAACCTGTAATGACTCAATCGAATCAACCTATTGTAGATAAAATGCAGCTGGGCTTGTTGAAGCGGGCACTTCACATTTATAGAGTACATAACAGGATCTACTTTATATGGGTTTTTTTTCTATTTAATGCTTGTTTTTGGTCTCCGGAAAAAAACCCGTTGTTGTTTCTCAACCAACTTTAGATTTAATCTTCTATTAAACATATTAACATTTCTTAATAGTCCTTACAATGGGGAAAAACATGCAAAAATGCTTTAAAAAACAGTCACAAAACATTCAAGCCTAAAATATTCATGGAATGTGCCAAAAACTAAATGAATTCATCATGAGCCACCGTGATTGATAAAATACAACTTGTGATTCAGAAACGTGTTGTCACAAACAATCCCAGAACAAATATCTAACACAACAACTTAATGACCGATATAAATTTTAAAACAAAACATCTGTTTTCAAGATGTCAAGCATGATTAGACAAATTTGAGAGAGACCACAATGTGGCTGGACTGTAATGACGTGACCCTGACATTCAGCATTGAACTTGAGGCTCAGAGAAATGTACGTGACTCCCCAGCTCTTATATTGAGACTAATATAGAACCAGACTCCCGTGTGACAGACGACAGCTCGATTTCAGACGGTATTTTTAAGTAATATTTTAATACGGATGAAAGTAAATCGTTGATAAACTCTTTGGCTACTACATAATATGTACACTAGCCACCTGAGATAAAAGTAAAACATGTCATAATTGCTATCATTCTTCTGGTATTTGTAAAGAATATAAATTGTTCTAAGTTGCAATAATCGTCTTCCAAAGAAACTTATATACATTAGCCTGATTAAAAAAAATTATGTGAAACTTAAGAAACTGCTTTTCTGTCTATTCAACTTAGAACTTTAATATTTAATATCCATTTTCAGTATCCTGCTGCAGCCATGTTACGGCAGCAAAGTCCTTGATTATTATGCCAGTTTGAGAGTATAGTTACTAGCCATATCTGCCTAGAAAATCGCAACTTTTAATTTTCCGTCAGTCTTAGTACAAAATGTAACTACAGAAGAGTCGAGTTTTAAATAGGAAAATATCGAAACGCTTTCAGATTCAATGGATTATGCTAAGCTATGAAAAACTGCACAAACAAAACAGACCGTAATGCTTGCAAGCTACATCGTAGACCTACTGAACTGCTCCTTGTGGACCTCCGGGACCCATGAGAAGTATTACATGTGTTCAGTACCTATTTACTAGGGGTGGAAATCGTCACTTGTTTTTCGATTTGTTTCAAATGTGATTATTATCAAGGATTTGATCCAGTCCAATATCTTGATGCATCACAATGCATTACATCATTCATTTTTAAGGGCACCTATGGTCTGAATCATGATTTTACATTTCCTTTGGTGTGTAAATGTGTATTAGTACATGTTAATGATATGCATAAGGTAGAAAGCGCAAAATAAGTGATGACGCGAGTCATCGTCTCTTACATGAAACCTCTTTTCTTGGACTACAACAAACACATGGATTGTAAGCAACAGTTTCTTTCTGGGATTGGTGATGTAGAGAAGACCAAATTATCATAATTCCTCCCGGTTCGGACACACAGCCTGCAAGTTAACTCCTGTTAGCACTGCATTGTGACCGAATCTTTCAAACATGGTAAGGAAAATCACATTTCTGGTTGACGTGAGAGGTATTCAGGCCAATTACAACGTACAGATTAATCTTAGATTAATTGTCAATAAGAATAAAATCGATAAAACTTTACCGTTGTGGATTAAGCAAGATCATGCACGTGTGTGCGGCGCCTGCGCAAAAAAAACGAAGCAGCGCGCAGATTTTTTAACTAGCCATGATCACAACAATGCTCGATGCCAAACACACACTTTCAACGTCATGCGAGACGAGGCTGAATGCCAACGCAACGAAATGGCATCTGCAGTGGAATCTTATAGAGTCAGATACAGAAAATGCAAATATGGTTATGATACTGAAAGCAAAGACCCTCTTCAGGGAAGCCTGCAAGATTAGCATAGCAACGCTGCTAACGCTGCTATACACAGGGACGCTTTTTATTGAACAGATTAAAATCTTAAATTTTGGCAAGAAACAGTAAAATGTTCACTGTAACTGACTGCCGTTACACTTTGAACGCCCGCAACATATATAACTGATCATTATTGACTGGCTGAGGCGCTACACGCTAGCCAAGTTGACTGCTAGCAGGTCTAAGCTGAGTTGACGATGGGGAAAATGCCTTACTTGGATATAATTACAATAAACGGTGTATCAATGACTCGGAAAGTGAGGTGAACACTAGAAAAATAACACTTGATGATAATGAAACTTTTATTTTGACATGCCATTGACGCATAGACTCTCATGCGACTGTTGCAGAGTGCACATGTGAGGCGGAGTATAGAGATAAGTCACAATATTTCATTACAAGATAAGTTGAAATTGATGATTTTATCAAAACACCAACTACATTGAATCATTTTACAATCCCACTAGCATGTTATTTAGACAAAATAAAATCTTTTAATTTGCATGAGGAAGCTGGAGTTTTTACGCCCACTTTTATGTCATTGGACTATTACAGTTAACGATTATTCAATTGATTGATCATTAATTTAAACGATCATCAAATATGGGAAATTGCAAAAATTGACATCCCTATTTCAAATCAATGAGTTTTGTACGAAATCTGTTCGTTTCAGGAAGAGAGTTAAATCTGGAGTTGTAAAAATGTACGGTATGTGGAAAATAATGTGCTTTTTAACCATATAAGGCGCGTAACGCTTTGAGATGTAATGTGGCATCTTTAACATGTTAATTGAGTGCTTTTCGAGGTGGTGCATCTGTCTGTGCGCCACTCTGGCATATTATTAAAAAAAGGAACTACGCATCCCCCTTTACACAAACAACAATAAATCCAATTAAAGTGTCTATGAGTATACACAGATACTATTGAATGACACATCATGTTTGTAACCCAAACACAGAAAATTGTCCCTCCTGCGTGGGTCTCTAAATAAGTTTCTAAACTCTTTAATCATTGAAGACTGAATCAGAGAACATCTGTGTCTTAACTGTGTGAGGCCAATAACCTGTCAAGCCAAATTTCATTGTTGTTTGTGGGCCACACATTTGATTTATTGATGGCAACTTTACATTGTAGGTTACACTGTATAGGTTTAATCACTGCACTGATGACAGCAGGTCAACGTCATCCAAGTACCACATAATGGCTAAATTTACATGCAGAAATCTGAACATTAATTCGAGACTAGGTTAAACGCGGCACGCAAGGAGAATAGCTGGCAAACTTCCTCCAAAATTGAAAACACCTTTGGAACGAGCGCAGTAAACACGATGGGGTGTTTTTCGACTCTTTTTATATTTGGAACATTCCTCATCTGTAGCTATTTAGTTCGCTGGGGGTGGAAGGATGATTTTTTTCCCCGTCTGTAGGAGGAAACTTAGCGAAGACAAATCTGTAAACAATAACAATTTACATACCAAGACAAAAATCCAAATTGCCTGACTGGCATGTTAAAAACTTCTATTCAATAAAACTACAAAGACAGGACTGGAGCTATTTCATTACAACCTCAAAGTGTGCTGGTAGAGGCTAGAGACGCACTTAACCCCCAGCGATGAGGTTTTATGAGACCAACAACCAAAACGAATGGGGTTCCATGCCAGCTGACAATTTCCAAAACATGGAGACAATCTGTGACTCGCTACAAATCTTTTATATGATAAACAATGTAAACATCAGGGCCATGCATACGTGCACAAAAGCACATTATAAGCCAACACAACATCAATCTGCCAAAAATGACACACGGTTGAGCTACAGCAATAAAAGACCATAAAGATGGCAAAGCAGCACAATAGACATGGAGCTCATCAAAAACATCTGCTCATACTGACACGTTTGGATGACCTGACATTGCAGAAACTTTGCGAGGGTGGGTGCACATTCTGCTGAATACTTATGTGATGAGGATGATGCTGTGTAGATAAGTTCAAGCCATGTTTCCTGAGGACCAGCAAAACATTTACAAGCCTTTTCGATTCTCTAGCCCACAGGGAATAGTGGCACACCCAATGACATATGCGCAACTCTGGACTATTTTTACTCTACAAATCGGCCGCCATATGTGATGCGCTGTTCCAGAAATGTTCAAAAGAGATGGGAATGTGTGATGAATGTTGTTCTAAATTGATTACTCCGAAACAACATTGTGAAATGTTTTTTTAAAAAAAACTAGGAATTTAATCTAAAAATAATTTTTCTTATAAAAACAAAAAAACAACCTGGCAAATAATTTAACTGAGCAAAATGTGATGTTTGTTGTACTACAAAGTGTGTAGGAAATGGGGAAAAATATCTGGCTGCAGCCATATTCAGTATGAATTTTTACATGTTACACTGTAAAAAAATTCCGTAGAAATTACAATGTTATTGCAGCTGAGTTGCCGGTAATTTACCGTAGATTTAAAGTTATGCTATTTACTGGCAAGAGTTTGTTCAAAGTTAAATACATTTTTAATATTAACAAGTCTTTATCTTTACAGAATAAAACTATACAATAACAGGCTCATGCAAAGCATTCTGGGAACCAGAAATCATCATCAACCTTTTTCTGTTTTTTGCTTCAGATTTTGTTTCCCAGAATGTTTTGCTTGATGCTGTTTTTTTAGTTTTACTCTGTAAAGACAAAGACTTGTAAATGTTTAATGTTCATTTAACTTTGAACAAAATGTTGCCAGTAAATAACATAAATGTAAATCTACGGTAATTTACCGGCAACCCAGCTGCAATTTCTACGGAATTTTTTTACAGTGTATGCTACAGCCCACATACAGTGGATTTGGACATGTCTTTGCACTATATAACAAAATAAATGCAGGCATGTCAAAAACTTTTTAAAAAATGCTTGGCTATTTTCAACACAGTGTTGGGTCAAAAAGGGATGAGTCCAGCACCTTGGGATGTTTCAACTCAAAATGCAAGGTTGTTTTAACCCATTGTTGGGACAAATAATATCAACACATTCTCTTGGTTAATTTAGGTCTACCCTTTTTGACCCAATGCTGGGTTGGCTCTTTTGGAGCCAGCCTCAAACGGCCAGTCGATGAATTGCAGTTTAAGTCACTCCGTATTGGCTTCAACTGAGAGATCGATTGTAACCAAACCGATCAGAGGCCCCATTGACTTACATAGTAGGAAAAATGAATACTATGGAATTGAATGGGGTAGGGATGCACCGATACGGATACTGGTATCGGGTATCGGCCTCGATACCACATTTTCTAAAGTACTCGTACTCGTTAAAAGTCCCCCGATCCCTGGAATCGATACCACGGTCTGAGAAATGTCTATGTTTGAGCGGCGTGTAAGGGGTTAATGCCTCGTGTTGTCCAAAGAAGCAGAGTTTACAACAAACTGGAAAACTAGTCCTTTGTTTTTTTGTTAAATTATATGACTGAAGCTGTTACCTGTAAATTTAAATCATGTTTTTTTAATTAAGTACTCGCTTCGGTATCGGCGAGTACTGAAATGCAAGTACTCGTACTCGTATTCCAAAAAAGTGGTATCGGTGCATCCCTAGAATGGGGCTCATGATGAGGTTTGGTTTCAAACATTCCTCAAAATATCTTCCTTTGTGGTTATTTTCTCTCTGCTCTAAATGGCAGTAGGGCTGTCACTTTTGAGAACAATCAAATTCGAACGGATATCGAATATCATGCAATGTATCCGAATATATTCGAATATCTAGGTGCCCCCCGCGCGCATAAAAAAAAAACGTAATGGTGTTACGTAACAAATGTATTAACAGTGACAGTCATAAACAGGACTGTCTGGATTACTTTTTTACTTAATGTTTGAAACAGCAGGTTATCAACTTATGAATAACAAACTTATATGAAAAAAAAAACGATTCAGACCAGGTACAAACAATAACGTGACAACTTAAACAGCAGCAGGAGTTAGCCAGACCCAAATGGAATCCGCGCCTGCAGATTTCTGCGGAAAACTCAGTGGAATTCTGTGGATTTAACGCCCGTCATTGACAAGCACACATATCCCGCGCTTGAGCGTGTTTGTGAAAAGTAATCTCATTGACAACAAGCACACATACATAGCCTTTCCCGCGCCGCGCGTTTGTGAGCCGTCATTGACGAGTACATTAACCCTGCGCATGCTGTTGCTTGACCGTTTTTAATGATAGAGAGCACAAACCATTTTATACTGGAGATGAAATTAAACTTACAGATGAGTTAAGCAGATCTCACTTGACTCTAATTTCATAATGTGAATGTATTAACACAAGCTTTTTTTTCTGCTATAATATTTAACACTATAAACAATAATATGTCATTTTATATAAAAACTTAAACTATAATTCTATCTTGACATGCACATTAAGTTCATGTTGGTCCAATTTGATTCCCTCTCTTGCGCACAGTTGCCGTCGTCGGTCTAACTCTAAAGAGGAGCGCACACCGGCCCATTAAATTAAATATTAAAATTAAATAGCGCAAGCTTCGTCAGATAGGGTCTACTTCAAAATGTAAAATATACGTTAGCAGCCAATGTTAATCATTAATGATGTGGGACAAATATGATGTTATTTAATGTTAAACTATGTGAGTGGCGCTGTGTGGCGCGACAGGGATTTGAGCAACTTCCTGAGTCACAGCTGGGCGGCGCAGACAGGCGCCACCTGGCGGCGCCGGTGTGCGTATACTCATGTGTTCAGTTGATTTAGAATGGCGCGGCGCTGCGCGACGCTGAGCGGCGCGGCCGGTGTGCGATCCCCTTTAGCCTCATTCCTAGAGGTGTTACTGTAAAAAATGTGCTACACATGGCATTTTAAAAACCGGATGGTTTATTTATAGTTCAAAAACGGATATTTCATGTCATGTTCGAAGGCATATTCGAATATCGAATAAAAAGTGACAGCCCTAAATGGCAGTGCTGTGGTTGAATAGTGCCGATTAAGGGGCAGTATTATTATAATAAGATCTCCTTATGACATCATAAGGAGAGACAAATTTCAATGATGAAATTCATGTGCTTGCAGAGAATGGTTTACCAAAACCAAGTTAGTGGGTTGATCTTTTTCACATTTTCTAGGTTGATAGAAGCACTGGGAACCCAATTATGGCACTTAAACATGTAAAAAGTCAGATTTTCATGTCATGGCCCCTTTAAAAGGCCATGTTAAAAGGTAATACTTTTAATAAAAGTAGGAAACCTTAGTGATTTTCCCTGAAACTCATTGGTGTTAAACATCTATAACTAACCTCTACAACATCTCAAAAGTGGAACAAAATATCTTGCAAACATAACAACCCAGTGAATATCATGCAGTCAAAGCACAAAAATAACTTCAAACACTCAACCTAAATGCATTTCTCTTGTCTTTAAAACAACAACTAAACATGTCTTGAGCTCATTCATAAGTCCATTAAAATGTTCTTGTAACCAAAGGTTAAAAGTCTATGTAAAATAATAACTATGAACACAAAAAAATCATTTTTGGCACCGAATTCAGGCTTACAGTTATTGAAGTTCTCAATGCAAAGGTTCAATGGAGTATTTAAAAAAAAAAGAAATAAAATATAATTCAGTTCTACTGTTAGACAAAAAAAAACAGCACTCCTGCAGTGGGAAAAAACACTAGTAAGAATTTATGGTAAGAATTTGGAGCAATGCCAAGCCCAAGACTGACCTAGATTGTGTAACTTGTTGGCTGACCAGAGCTTCATACACCTGCTGGAAGATCTGGTATACATAACATTTCAGTCATACTGAGTCAGGTGCAACTGAGAGGTTTAAAAACCCAAGAGCTTACACTCCCTCAAACTGTCCAAGATTTCACTATCAACTCATTGCTGGAAATCACAAATGGGATATTCCAATAATTACAGCATTTCTTTGGCAGCACAAAGGCCTTGGGTTTGATTTTCAGGAAACACACATACCGATATAAATGTATACCTTAAATGTAGGGCTGCAACAACTAATTGATCGTTTTTATTTAAGGCTTAAAATATCTACAGTAGTAAAACTGTAAAAGTTTGTGGCTTTTGCACTTTCAAAAGTACACTTCTACATGTGAAAACCCTAATTTAGTGCCTTATTTAGCTATAACAAGTGAAAAAATCTAATTGAGTAAATATTTATGATGTTATCCAAGTAGTTGATTAATCGAAAAAGTAATTGGCCGATTAATCGATTATGAAAATAATCGTTAGTTGCAGCCATACTTTCAAAACTTTTACAAAATTCTAGAAAAAAACAGCATCCCTGTCTATCTGCGATGTGAGAAGGATATACCTCTTGTGATAACCTCTTATAATTTTTGTGATAACTGATACAGTATGTTGGAATATGCCGGGAACGCTACAAGCTGACTCCCTTTTGACCAAGTCAAATAATGATCTCTGCCTTACGATTTCATGCAAAGTTCAAGAATTACGCATTTGTCTTGATAAACAAGTAAACAATCTGAACAAGTAGCCATACAGCAGCCCGACAGCCTGAGCTGAACTCAAGAACCAGGACAAGTTTAAAGCTACTGTCACTGATGAATCACAGCATGTTCTTCTCAAGCTCAGATAAGCAAATACTTGGTACAGCGCTTCAGTGATTTGTGTCTGCTAGTAATTGGACTGCATTGCGTGTGGAGTAAAATCATGGCAAAAAGCGCACAACATTTAAGAAAAGCAGAGACACCCAAACTGGGTGGCAATGATAGGACAGGAAAATTATCATTCCCTTGTGGACAGGACATGGGTTGGAATTCTCCAATTAGAGTAAATGGGGGCGCACGGGATAACCCTTTGAATAAACAGCTGTTATGAATTTGTTGACAAAAGAAAATTCCGGTATGGGAACCTCAAGCACAAAGGCGGATGCATTTACTGACTTCAATTTTCATTACAAAAAATTTCAATTTAAGAAACAACCAAGTCCATATTCTTCAGCAATTGCACATTCTTTAAGTCAGAAGTCAAGAAAGCACACCTGACCAATAGCAGAAAACAAAAAGGGATTTAACCATTTCAGACCTTTCAGAGTTAAATAAGGCTTAATGCCGGGTTTTTAAAATCCACTAGCTTACCATTTCCACGCCCTGAGGAAATGCTGTGCCATCCCAATCCTTTCTGGGAAAGCGTTGAATGATTTTGCCACATCCTTCCCCAGATCCTAGGGAAAGAAATAAATGATGGTGTTATAAGAAACATATTTAACAGGTAACTTCAATTATAATCTTTATTTACCTTATTAAAAAAATCACATTTTCAGAAATAGAAAGATCACATCAGGACAGTGTCGTCTACAAAAAACCTGAATTGCATGATCACAATTCCAGATATTCGAACTGGCACAAATAGCCTTTAAACATTCTTTCTTGTCTTTTTGGGGTCCAAAAACCATCTTTCCTGGCCCCTTTTTTGTTGACAAAGAAAGCATTGTATGAACAGGTCCAGGAGGCTTTCAGCAATAAATGTTTACTAGTGTAAATGTTGTACCACACCAATACTACTTCCAAATAAAACATATAAAACTGTACAGGCTGATAACCAAAACTAGAAAATTTGGCACATCTTAGTGGAATAGTGACTGAAAAGTCAATGTGTTACTGGCTTTTCTGATTTATAACTTAATACAGATGTGGAGTTAAGACTAGGGATGCAACGGTTATAGATTTTATTGGTACGTTTATAGTCTGATAAATAATCACGATTGTACAATTATTATGGATTTATTAATTTGACAACAATTGTTAAATTCTTTTATATTTTTAGTTTGTGTATTTTTTTCTACAATTCTTGCATAAAAAAAAATTGTATATCCTAGCTGGCGTTTGACTTAAACAGAATAGATGCCTTTTGAAACCAGTATTAATTTTAATGATTTGTTTTAATAAATGTAAATTTACATTTGGACTGAAAAAAGATGTCTATTATATTGGTTTGTTTGAAGTTTTAGTAAAAATTATAAAAACCTCTCAAAACGAATAATAACACAGGGTCATCCTGGACCAGGTAGTGCAAGTCATTTTGACAGGTGTTGCTTAATATTACACAAAAATGAAATATAAATATTAGGGCTGGAAGTGTTAACATGTAAACTCATGCTATTAATTCATTAATCAATAACTCAATCATTAACGCAATTAATTGCAACCAGTCAGACGACCAGCACCAAGCCCCGACTTTATCTGCGAGCCGTGGGCAGGAGGTTGTTAATGCACGCATGCAGGCACACGCACACACATACTGTACAAACCAGATGCCAATAACTGATTAATGAACTGATAGTTTTTTAAATGAATACTGGATAAAAAACAAACTGTGCTGAAATTACAAAAGTAATAAAGCAAAAGTACTGAACCATGAAAATGTGCTTAATAAAATAAATGTATAAATAAAATTAGGGATGCATAACGATTAATCGCGATTAAATCCTTAGCAGAATAAAAGTTTTTGTTTACATCATATACGTGTATGAAGTGAACTGTGTATAATAACTTTGTATAAATAAATGCACACACATGCATGTATATATTTAAGAAATGTTTACAAATGTATATTTATGTATAATTTATATTATATTTTTTTTTCTTAAAATTATACATGCATGTGTGCATATTTATATATACATTATTATTATACACAGTTCACACACATAAATGATGTAAACAAAAATGCGATTAATCTATTCTGCTATAGATTAATCGTGATTAATCAGTATGCATTCCTAATAAAATGTATGAATTATATTAAGTATTATTAAAAAAAGAACTGAAATCAGATTCTGATTTGTTGAATATGTTAATGTAGCCGCATTTAGTTTGCAATCTCTCATTAATAACTTAAAATATGGATAAATCAAATATTAAAGTAACCAGATGGATATAAACTAATGCAAATAGATGGTAATAATGATGACATTTGGGTTGAATTTATCTGTGTGTATTTCCTGCAAAACCGATTAATCGGTCAACCTAGTAAACGGGCCATCAGATCTGATGATTTCTCCAGGGCTCCAGACTAACTTTTTTTCACTAGGAGCACTGTGGCCCCCAACTGAAAATTTTAGGGGCACAACCAGAAAATTTAGGGGCACACACTGTAAATCAATATGCTTACAGTACATTCACATTTCTACTAATTTCCACTGTATTACTAATAAATACTTTAATGATAGATGCAGAAAGTACAATGTGCTGTTTCAAATTTAGTGTCACATCACAAAAAAAGTCAAATTTACTGGTCTCACATGTGCGACTGGATGTAAAATTCAGTGGCACACTCTCAAATTTTGGTGGCAGTCTGGAGCCCTGTTTCTCTTTCGGTTTAATTGCAACAATGTATAATTTTAACGTAATTTCATTAATGGAACCTAAAAATGCTTTAAGAAAAACAAGATAGCTGTCAGTGTCCACTTGCATACAGAAAAACATCAAGGTCAATACACAGGCTTCAGGCACACAAAACAGCTTACGTGAACGATGCAGAAAGATACAGACTTACAACAAAAAACAGAGTTGCGTCTTTGACCTGTGGCAGGGTTAGACAACACCGCAAGGAGGGCCGCAAAGAAAAATAAGGATGTAGTTGTATCAAAAATCATTTTCACAACCAATCAGCACTTATGAAACCTCACATTCCAGAACATTTAAAGTTTTATTACCCTCGCCGGACGTCTCTGCACAATGTTATTGGCATGTCCCGATTGACCTCCACAACAGAACACGAAATACAATTTTAAGCATCCACTTTCAATAACAACCATGAGTAACACTGTCAAAGCTGTATTTTCCGTACATTTTCCATGTTTAAAGAACATTTCGTCTTAAGCAATAGTCAAAGCCATAAACATCAAACTTAGATAACTGAGTAAAATTGATTTGCGCTTTTAACCTAAAAACACATTCGACAGCAGAGAACATCACATCCCAAACATGCTATGAAGTGTGATGCTACATATTGGCGGAACGACAAAACAATGACTCAATATCCGAAACGGGTGTCTGACACATTTATGAAAAATGGAACTGAATGGCACATTAAAAAACCTCAAGCTTTTTTTGTGGTTATAATATTGCTAAGCTGCGGTTTTTGTAAAGGGGTTTAAGTGGGTTGTTATGCATGCTATGATAGTGGCTGCTTGCTAGGGCATTGCTGAACTATATGATATCCTGGTCCATATTTATGGTTGGGGTCTATTCCAAAGCCCATGTGACTATCATTCCTCAAATCGTCTGATCATTTGGGATATGAAAAGCCCATATCTTTGTAACAAGCAGCCTGATATGTGTTATTATTTCCATACAGTAGTACATCCAGCACAGGATGAGTTACAAATGGCGAATCATTTGACATATCAAAAGCTCACATCTCCTACCATTTATCTGGAAACTTTAATACATTTATCTGCCCAGACAGTGGACATAAATCAAATTGAGGGAGTCAGGGTCTCTTTGCGTCACCATCATGTTAGCACCTCATCTAAACTGGCTGAGACTGTGCATAGGTGTGCCGAGGAGATCAAGACTAAGATCAAGAAATGCATTTCATTTTAAATGAGCTTTGGAAGACTTCTCTGACTGATGTCTCATCTAACGTAGCTTGAGTCCTGCATTACATCAGTTATGTAAACCAAAGATTTTGCAATTTAAACAAGCGAGTATTTTTCAAATGAGTCACCCTACAATCTGCCATCATAGTGAATTCTAAAAAAACAAGATAGGCAATGCTATCATTTGCATGGTAAAGGGTACAACACAGATTAGCAAATGTGTGATGTCAACGCATCCAAATTCCAGGAAGTTTGCCAGTAAGCCGGAGCAGCTGTGCAAGAGCAGAAAAAATTAATTGTGCGAACGAAATGTAATTCACAGGGTTTTCCAAAGTGTTTATGCGCCAGCAACCGCTACAACACCTATCAAAACGACATAAGCATAATTTATTTTGGCTGTCTGAAGTCAACCATGACACCATGCAAACCATTTTCAAAGTTCATCAAAGTCAAAGAACTTCAGAACCTGATTGACGATCGTATTATGATTTACAATAAAATGAAATTCAATAAAATAAAGTTCGACAATGTCAACAAGTCGGGCTGGACGTCATCCAACTCTTCCCATTCCAAATATTTCCGTATTACAACACAACTGACAGATCGGCCTTCCATGAGACATTTTATCAGAAAACTGGACATGATGAACCAAACTCATCAAGCGATGCTTAAGTCATGATCGAATAACAGTGCAGGCAAATCATTTAACAAACTCAATCATCTTTGTTTTTCCATTTCCATGAAAAAACTTGCATTTGGTTTTCTAATTCACAGAACTCTTGCCTGCTATAATAAACATTTGCTGTCCAATAGCAAATGCATATGATCCAGGCCAAACTATTGCAAAACAGCCTAAAAAGAAAAAGTGACTTCGATCAATTCCTCCATGTCTTTCCATAAAGCACAGCTGAGCCGACCTAAAAATAACAATCTGTAACAAATTAAATATGATAAATCAACATACATTTTTGTCATTTTGTCTAGTTAAAGGTTGTCACAAAGCTCTCTCCATCTAGATAATGTGACACCAATATTGATACTCAATCTTTCTCTTCTTGTCCCAAACTCTTCTGGGTCATTTGGTTGGCCCGTATGCTTACGGAAGCTGTCTTTGCCGAAACAACCAGTGGCAAACGGGAAAGAGTAATCGTAGTCCATAAACAAGCGAGTAGCCCGACAGACGCTATACACTAACTTACACATTTGTCCACGACACTGTTGTCATGTGATTTCTACATCAGTAAAGGCGGTAACAAAAGGTAACATGGATATTAACGCCATTGACCGTGTCACTGTTTAGAATGGCAATTTTCCCACAATTTACAAGTAGTTGAAAATATTAGAGATTGTAAGTAATCAGCTGGATAAAGTCAAAATAAATTTAAAATTTAAGTTGAATTAACTTACATTTTTACGTGTTACCAAGTAACTTTTTAAGTTGATCCGACTTTTCACTTTTTACAGTGTAGGGCTGCACATTACAATTAATCGGAAAAACTATTCGGGATTACAATTATGGGTAAAAAAATTACATAATCGTCAAAAGCCTCAATTACAGCTGTCCATTTGTGCTCATTTCTGTGCATTTTGGAAGTATATATAGTGATGATTTAGAGATTTTAAAATTGATAAGTTGATGTGTCCTTAAGCCATTCATTTTAGATTGTTTACAAACATAACTCCCATAATTATTTGATATTTACATTATATTCTTTAGTTTTGGATGTTACACCTGCTTCACAAAAAGTTATAAAACTTCAATGTAAAATCTATTAATCGACAAAGAATAATCGCAATTGAAATATCAAGATGAATAATCGTCAATTATGAGTTTTGTAAATCGTACAGTCCTACTATCCACAAAATGTGAAATGTGAGCCATATTGTGCCAATTCTGCTTTCCACCATCCAAAAAAATCACAGAAAGAAAAAAAAACATTTGTACTTTTGAATGCACACTTAAAACAGCATAAATGTGAGTATAAGCTAAACAAGTACTCATGTTTTTGTCAGGAATGGAGTAAAATGAATAGACATTAAAATAGGATACCGCACTTAATAAATATGTAGTATTTACAAATATACAAGGGTATATAAATAATCCTCCAATAAACGGTAATCTTACAAAAACCAGAAGTCATTACCCAAAAGGCAGGGGGGGGGGGTGATACTGAATTATACATTCACAATGATGCTGCTAGATTTTCCCTAAGTGCATGTTAGCGGTTACCCTGGTTGGTTACAAAAGTTATGTAAATATTTAATGAAATTCTATATCACGCTCAAATAAAAGCTGTGTCTTGCTTAACACTGTATGACCATATTCTGGAAAGCAGCCAGTCATATTTAGACACAACGGCCATCCAATTATTTAAACTTAGTTAAACATCCAAGAAAAGATTACTCATCCAGTAATTGCTGCAGATCTTCAACACATGCACAAACTCATCAGAGACCTGAGGAGTTTACAACATTATGCGGATCGAGCATTTACAGATCCAAATTTATCATTGCATGCCACTACTCTCAAAGGCTTAAAGCTGCCAAGTAAAAGAGAGACATGACTGAGGAATATACATATGGAAACGCTTGAATCATCCTGATATATTTAGTGTTCCACACCAGGTTTTACTTACATTATGTAATTGATTTTTCAGCATGCAGCAGTAAAAAAATCTTGTGCAGCAAAGCAAACCCCAAGGTTTATATATCTATGTACTTTATTTCAGTGGATTATAAACTGGAAAAAGCAATCACGTTCTTGGTTTTACTTTGCAAATTACTATGCGTAAAGCATGATTTTCACGGCAGCATTTATAGCCCATAAAATACTTGAACTTTATATGAACAGTACTAAAGTTATCAAATGTGGTTTAAACAAGTCTCATTTATAATCATAAGAAATTATGACAATATATTGCAGAGGCTGATATGACGGCCAATATTTGGATTTTCTTAATATCGCCATTGGCCGATACATTTTTCAATAGGCCAGTTAATTTCTCTAATCCTTAAATTTGATGTTTGTAAAAAAAAGACACTCAGTGTCACTCAATGTAAAGCCAAAGTCTGACAGACAGCAAAAGGACCAATCATTATTCACACTTTAACATGACGTTCTGTTGTGTCACTCACACACAACCACACATTGGTTCGAACACTTATTCAAACACTATGAGATGTCAGATCCACATTATTATGTCTTGTCAGTATGTTTTAAGTACTTTAAAAGGGCATATTTATAAATGTTATGCAAGCATACATTCTTTTTTCTGTTTGTATCTTATTTACTAAAATGACATTTGCCTTAAAATGGCCATACAGTCTTAATATCGGTATCGACCATAAAAAAATTAAAAAAACATATTGGTCGACCATTAGTAGTGATCCTCATCATTCTGGAAGCTATCGTGGAAAGCTATTTGTGTTAAAAGCCAATAAAGCAGTCAGACAGGATTTGCGCATTTAAACGTTTTGTATTGATAGCAAAGGTCTGCAACAGACAGTCTTTCAATTTATCATGGTGAATGTCTAACAGATAATTGCATTGAAAGTTTACTGTCAGTTTGATGACTGGCAAATAATGGCAATTTTCATCCTTGTTTATGAAATTTCCGAACAGCAGAATCCAAGGAGTCAATATGGATGCTGACAGGTGACATCATCATTCCCTTCGATAACCGTAGATGAGACAAAGTACAATTCCAGCATTATGGATGTAATATTTTTAGTCAAAAATGTCAAATAATTTTTTTAGAGAATGTTTTTATTACTAACATATTAAACCATCTGTTTATGTTTTCATAACCTTCCAATGATAGAGTCCAGACATCAGCAGTCTATGCATGCGATGAGCAATTTTTTTAGATGAGGGAAGTATTCATGTGTTATGCATGTGCATGGCAAAAATGTTTTTGGGTGACATTATTTGTAGGAAATCTGTGATGGAAAAAAATCCAAAAACTAAGCAATAATACTCTACAAATATAGAAAGAACGGTTCTTCACAGAACAAAAAAAAATTATTTAATTTAAATTTTTTCATGCATGCACTTGTGAGGAAAAACAGCATTATGGATGTGGCAGTTTTAAAATAGTTTACATAGGAAATAAATAATTGTTTTTTTATGGGGATTTATGCCACCAAATACAAAAAAATTTTGGTTCAAACTAGGGGTGGGTTGATACAACTTTATCCATTACCGATCCGATTTCGATACCTGATACGCATCAGGAGAATTTCATGTCAAGTGTAAAAACCAATTTAAAATGAGATACAAGGTAACGCAAAGTATCGGATTTGGATCGGCCCCATTAGTCCAATATCTGGTCCAGCAAAAAAAGTCTTTATCAACCCACGCCTAGTTAAATTTTTTTTTAAAGGTAAGACATTTGCAAGGAATTGCTCAGCAAGTCTACAATAATCTGACCGTGCAAGGACATCCTTAGAATAAGGACTGCGTGTTGCCTTTTTCCTCATTAACCACCCCCCCAGATGCCAGGAACACTAAGTTCCCCAAGCACAAGACACTTATTTATGCACTGGCAAATTGTAAAAGCCTAAAGGGGGACACACTGGTTATCTATTCATACAAGCATTTGCTACTAGCGACAGAGAAACGTCAGTTTATATTGTGTAGAAAAGCCAAGTTTGTCTGATGCCTTCAGTAGAGGCAAATTAGTTGCTTTGCACACAAGCAGTCAAATTAATGAAAGAAAAGCCCCAGTCATTTTAACTTTCATTGATACACTGTCAACACCAAGATTTGTCCAAAATACATGCAGATGTCCTTACACAAGAAACATCACAATGAAGATACTAGAAATGGTTTGAGTTGGTCTTACAGTTAAAAATCTAACTAGACTAATTGATTGTGTACTGTAGGCTCTTTAAATACACTATCACACGTCAACAATGTCCTTGTTACCTGACCTATATTACTGAAATAGGAATCCCAAAATATCTCATCTCTGTGACAGCCCTGGACTCTGTACATGACAAACAATGTGAATAACTGATGCTTTGAGCTGCATTATGCCTTCAAATCTACAAAGATAAATTTTCTATATTTAAAAAGTCTCACAGTGCATTTAAGGTTTACGCTTTATCAGTCCATGCATTCAATCGAACCAACACTGTTGTTGTACTTAAATTTTTAAGTTTAATCAACTTGAATTTACAAATTATTTCAACTTTCTTGACTAGCGAGGAGTTGCTATAAATTATAAACATAAAGTTGAATTAGTTTAATTATTTCAACTTTATTTTTTAAATTTAAAGCAACTCCTTACTACCGAGTCCCTAAGGTGAGATTGGAGTAAAAAAAATCTAAGGTTTAGTTTCATGTGCTCACGCGAAACGTTCGTGTGCTCACGCGAAACGTTCGTGTGCTCACGCGAAACTTTCGTGTGCTCACGCAAAACTTTCGTGTGCTCACGCGAAACGTTCGTGTGCTCACGCGAAACGTTCGTGTGCTCACGCGAAACGTTCGTGTGCTCACGCGAAACTTTCGTGTGCTCACGCGAAACTTTCGTGTGCTCACGCGAAACTTTCGTGTGCTCACGCGAAACTTTCGTGTGCTCACGCGAAACCTTCGTGTGCTCACGCGAAACCTTCATGTGCAGATTTTTTTTTAAAGTTTTGTTTCGCGCGCGCACGTGAACCTTTCGCTTTCACATGTGCGCACGATAGTTTCAAGTGAGCACGCGGATAACACTCAGAGAGACTGTCAATCATAACGTCACGCCCCATTTCTATAGCATCAAATTACTAGCTAAAATGAACAATTGAACATATATCAGCGTGATAACAGCTTAAAGAGAATGACCTGCTCAAAGTTTGTAAAACAACTATTTCAAATGCTGAAGTAATTTTCTTTTCTTATTTATTAGTTAAAATATGTATAACATTGGGGCAGTTTCCCAGATAGGGATTAGACTAGTCCTCGACTAAAATAAATGTAAGATCAGTTCACACTGAAAACAACTTGCACTGACATATCTTAAAATACATCAAGGCCCATTGTTTTGCCTCAAAATGCATGGCAGTAACGTCTTTTTTGTAGTGAGCCAAGTTTGTTAAAACTAGTTATATTTCCTAATTAAACTAAGGCCTAGTCCTGGCTTAAGACAATATCTGTCCGGGACCACCCCTTAATCTTTTTACTAATTGAAAAAGCTGAATAATCGTTCAAAATGTACTGATTAGTTGTTGAAATAATCGATGATTAGTCAATTAATCGGTCTAATAATCGACAGGTTAATCGATTACCAAAATAATAATAATTTGTTGCAGACCTACTTTAAAGAACCATTTCTTTCCTTTTTATTCAGTATAACAATTTTGCTCTATGTAATATACTTTAATATCACATGGAAATGAAAGGCCCTTTCATGAAACCATTGTAAATTGCAAAAAGCATTTGTTTGCCTACTATGAGACTTCTCCAGGTCGTAGAAGATAAGCACAAATACTTAATATACTCCCCTCTTCCATTTATAGGCCTAAATGCCTTTATGTGATATGAAACTAGATGGTTTCTTGTGGAGGGGTTGCCAGGTGACCTGTTTCATCCCTTAGGCATGTAAGGTTAAGTATGATCATGTACAGTAAATGAGAGCAATGCGCATTACCTGTGGACTCAACACTATCACGTTAGTCCTGTTTCCTCTGCATCCGCTTTCCACAACACAGGAAGACACACACACGCACAAAGCATCCAAACCTCTCACAACTGATCAAAACCCCACGGCTAACTTATAAATCAATGCTTTAATGAGCGCACAAATCCTCCATTAGGAGATCAATGCGTGTGTTTTGGAAACAGACATCAATGTTACATTTAACCGCGTTACATCACGCTTCATTTTCGCTTTGTTTACATGTACACGCTGAGATATACAGTGGGTGTGTGCTGAGATTTTCCTTTAAAAATCCACATATATCAAATATAAACACTTTATATGTCGCTTTTTTGACGAATTGAAAGTGTTATCTAAACCTGTTACATGCAAAAACACCATTAATGCTAGCGTTCCTTTCAATCTCTCACAATCACATCCTGCTTAATTCATAAGTTACACACCAACGGGACGAGACAGCAACCGCTTTAAACTGCAACAAGTGAGCCATAAATCCAATACACATTACAGTATAGGCCATAATAAGTGAAATAGAGTACAATCCATCTCGTTAATGTCCCTCATCGCAGCAGTTGTATTACAAGAGTTGTTGCTAACGCAACAACAGTGACGGCCTAAATAAATCACATCAACGCTCACTCCCGCACCGCGTCTTACCGGCTTTATCCTGATCGTATCCTACCACTATGAAATAATCAGCCAGTCGTGCCATGCTTTCCTCTTTTGGCGAGATTCCTCAACACAATTCAGCATTTTTCTTTCTTCAAAAGCACAGCCATGTTTGACACAGAGCGAGCCACTGCGCATGCGGTTGTCCGTGCATGGGCGTGGGTCGCGCGCGTTCACTCTCGCTACCAACATACATGTAGTCTCAAATACTGCATTCAAAAGTATTTTCCTTATGTTTACGCAAAATGAATGAATGTATTTTATCATTATAGATACATATTTAAAAACGAAAATGTATTGTAAAGATAAAAAAGTAAAAAAAATAATAATAGTAAATTAGTTGTATTATGCGTTAAGTATGATTATTGTCAAACACTGGTTAAAATGAAATAAATAAATAAACTTGTTTCCTGTATTTAAACGTTAACAGTAGTTAACAGAATAATTAGGCATAACTAGTCTTTTGTGTATAGGATTTCAATGCAATTGTATTAGTGCATGTACCATCATATTCAGTAAATTGATTATTATTCATTTTACATTGTACTCCAAGATACTGTACACAATACCAGGGTGGGTGCTTTCATGGTACTATGTCTAAAAGTATGCTGTACAATACTTTTTTGTACCTACTAAATAAATCCATGTGGCTTTTAAAAGTTAGTTTTGGAAGATGTTATCATGTCATGAAGTTTATCATGGTTTGAAATTAAAAACATTTGGGGGATGCCTCAGTTTTTAAATAACTTAAGGAATTGCCACTACACCACTGAATACTCACTGGCCTCAGTCCCATTGTTCCCTGGTGATTCATTGGCAGCACAGTACACTTGAAAATTAAACTTGTATACAAATCTTCCCCCCTGCCTCTTCGGTTACATCATAACTGATCAAATATCAGTGTTTCTGATAACAGTGACATATTGGTTTGGCAAACAATAATTACCATATATGGACAGAGAAGCAAACAACTCCACGATGGTGTAATTGTTTATCTGGTTGTGCAATCCTTGACTCTCCATTAAAGGATAAATCATTGGAATGCAATAATTCATTTGAGTTAATGACAACTAAAGTTATGAATTGTCATTTGCTTTGCACAACCTCTTTTCCACCTTTTCCAACCATATATTTTAACTAATGTATGTGATTTTATATATATATAATCAGATATATATAAAGAAGAGAATGCATTTATTTATTTTTTTAAATATAAGGACACATTTTTTATGATCAGATAAATGTAATGATATTAAATTTGGGTATATTGGTTTTGATTCATGCGTTTAATCTATGTGCAAACATTTAACTAGGTGAAGGTCATTCGGCATTCTCCCCAAAATTTAAAGGGACCCAGTACCTTTATTCTACTGTACCTTTCAACTTTTATCTCTGTTGGCATATCCAAGTATAGGCATTCTTTAGTCCTTACGTGAAAAAAACCCAGGCAGGTGTAATTAAGCTCTATGAAGTTTAGCCAAATGCAAACAATCGTTTGACCAAAAATTCCCAGCATAGTAGTTTGCACTCTTTCCCAGAATATTTTTTTTTTATTTATAAAAATTTCAGTTTCGTTTTCTTACTTCTGCGAGGAAGTGTACATACAGGCTTCGTGTGGGATGTGAGAGTGTGTCAGGCAGTGAGCCCCTCCCACCTCCATCCAGTATAAATGTCCTCACGCCTGCTGTGGGGACTCAGACTATTAGCAGAGATCACAGCTGCATTACCAGCAAGTAAAAGAGCCTCTGGATTATTTCACGCACGGACTCCTATAAGGAAAACTTAAATCCGAGTGAATTGTACTTCTTTACAGGTATGTACTCTTATAGTGTAAGCAAGGCTTGTGTGTTTTTGTTAGTTCTTGTTTTTTCTTTTAAGGTCAAAGCTAATGCATGCACAGTTACTGTATATATATATTGATAAGTCAGATATTAAGCCTTGGTTTTGCATAAAAAAACAAGAAAGTGTTTTTGTTTGTTGAGCAAATATAATAATATTAGTTAATGTAAATTATTAAAGTACATTTGAATGCATCTTTGCCCAGTTTATTACACACCAGGGGCCTGAAACATAGTTGTAAGTTAACTTAGTCATTGAAAGTGTGACCTCAGCTTGACATTGTACATAAATGTTTGATGAGTGTAAATAGTTTGGCTTTTGGACTCTTGTGCAAGCAAGACCAAAGCATGGCATTGAGAGAGGGACTTGCATGCATATGTGACTGGATGTTTCATTTGCTTTGTGACTGAATGGATATCTAACAGATGCTCTTTATATTTCTACCTTAAAGGTTTCAGGCAAAATGCAATTGATTCTGCAGACCGTCTTCTGCTGTTGCCTGCTGGCCACCGTTGCTTTGTGTGTACACGGTGCAAAATATGACCTGAGACAAGTTTTGAAAAGAAGGTAAGCTGATGTGTATTTCGATTTGTTGGTCGAGTTTTGCATCGCTTTACGAGTTTCTAATGAAAACCATTCTTCTTGTTGATCATTAGCGTCTGGCCGCAGAGATCAAAAAGGGATTTGATTCCGGCTGCACTGAGGACGTTAGAAAACAGCCAATTTGTCAGACCAGACGACATCAAGGACAGCTTGATGCCACATTCCAGGTGAGATAAAACTTTCTTCACATGTCTCTCATGCTGAGCGTGGCTCAGCGTAACGTATTAAACTTTTCAAACAATAATATTAAAGCGCACCAAGGCTGTGATTTGTGATTGCTCCGGGCAGGGATTAACGTCTTGTCTTCCTCTCTGCCTCTCCAGGACTGACATCAGCGTAAGAACGAAACGCTCCAACAACCAGTTCAGAAGAGTAGGCTGCTCGCTTGCCACCTGCACGGTGCATGTGCTGGCTCACCGTCTTCATGATGCCAGCATGAACAAAATTGGACATGCGCCCCTGGACAAGATCAGTCCCTTGGGTTACGGCCGCAGGCGAAGATCGGTTCCAGAAAAAGTGATAAGCCTGAGGCAGGAGGGCAGGAGGCTGCGACCTGTGTGGAGCAGCCCGGACTCTCGATCCCAGCTGCGCAAACTGGAAGCGCTACTCAAACGGACTTGAACGTGAGGAGGTGGGAGCGCACGAGGGACGCGATGAATCGTGTCGGCCAACTCCGAAATTCTCCACATGCCTCAGGCTTCTGCCAAGAGTTCTCCAGCACATTCTCTCCCAAGCACAGGGATTGGGAGAGCAGTCTTATCTCTTGAAGCCTGTCCTCGAAGGAGAGAAAATGAAGGAGGCATACGCAGAAAGAGGTGCGGGGATGGAGCGCAATAGCTGAATCGGTGTGCCTTGAGGATACTACAATGGGCACAGTCGACTGTCCTCAGGGAAAAAGCAGTACCTCCTCTCCCAGGACTACCAGTTAGTGGGATTATATATGTGACTGTACGAAGAGACTTTGGACTTTAAGTCGATTCAACAGGGAAACGTATAGATTCATGGTTCTAGAAAGGAATACACAGAAGCGTTCTCCTTATTGCAATTACATTAGTGGACACTGTAAACCTTAGCTTATATGAAATGTCTGTGCCAGTCCATATGGATTGTATTCTAACTTACTTGAACATTGTTATTGTTATTATTATTATTATTATAGAGATATGTGCAATCAAATGTTTTTTATTCCAAGTATGTGTATATTTGAAGAAAGTGGTCAAATATCATTATTTAATTGTTTTATATTACTTTATACTACTTCCAGAGAACTATTTTTGTACAGGAAAATATAAGGGCATTGAAGCATTATATATAATGTATATTATTCATTTGTGTCAAGAATGTCTCAAGCTGTGGTAAATAATAGGATAACTTTGAATGCTATTATATATTTGTAAATGGGATTTATTTTATTTGTGTGTGAGTGTGTGAAAAAGAGTTACACTACATTGTCATTAAATAAACCTTTGCATACAAGTCAACGTCTTCCAGTCGTCCTCTGTTCTCTTCCACAGGAAGTGAAGGTAGTAAAAGGAAATAGTCTATCCGTTGTTCTTATTTCGGATTGGCAAGATGACAGACAGATGATCAGCACCTGGTCTGGGTTATTGTATGTTAAAGACCCTCGGAGGCATGCGGGTGCCAAGTGCATTCTTTATTTCTGTCCTCTATTCCTTCCCACTTCATGCAATACCAAAGTATGCAGTGGAGCTACTGGACTTCTGATTTGTTTTTTGAAGGAAGTATGGACTGTCTTTAATGAGAGCTCTGCGGGGTGGCTTTGCAGGATGTAGAGCAAAGGGCTTTGTAGTGCGGGGCAAAGTGAGAGGCACACTCACTTAAACACATCATTAGCATTCCTCTTTTAATGAGATGGAACTTCAAAAATGCACTTTTACTGTAGCACCCAAAGTGCCATGATATACTTTAAACAGAAATGTAAAAAATAATGCAAATATTCAAACATATGAATGAATAAAGAAAATTATATATTTTTTTAAAGTATTATAAATTGCTACATTCTAGGTTAATAATAGATTTATGAGTTTATGAGTTGAGTGTTGTGTGACAACTAGTCATAGGTTCTCAATTCAAATCAGTTAGTGTTTAATAAATGGTCAATGGATGTGTGTTGAAGATATTATTGTGCTATAAACAAGTTAATTACATGTCCAGCTGATGATGACGTAGGCTACTTACTTAGGACGAGTGGTCCAATTTATCATTAATGTTATAGCGCCATCTCGTGGTAACAATGTTAAAAGTCCAGCAAGTTGAGTACATCTTCATTCCTCTAAGGGTACACAGAACTACATTCAGACCTACATAAACGAACATGTGCTAATGTTTACAGGACTCTTGTTGTTACAAACCTGTATGCATTATTTGTTCTTTTGAACACAAAGGAATGTTTGTAACCAAACCAATCATGAGCCCCATTCACTTCCATAGTAGGAAAAATAATACTATGGAAGTAAATAGGGCTCATGAACAGTTTATTGTAGGTATAATGTTTATGCATGTTTATAATGTATAATTGACATACATTATTAATAAAATACTCTTGCTTAAGTTTATATAAACAAAAGAGAAGATATCTCATCAATAACTGAGCACCAACACAATCACAAAAATTATACAACCCACAGTAAAAACTTTGATCCCATATGGTTTGTATGTAGATTGTGATTTGAGTTGTTTCTTATTACTCAATAATTTAACACACCTCTTATTCGTGTCGGTTCCAGAGGTCTGCTCTGATGATGACGACTCAGTGTAAAGTCTCCACCTATTGGACGTATAAAGAACAACAGGGGATTAAAGGTCTGCAGCCTCCTCTTCTCTACAAAGAGGAGTGAGAAGCATAGTACATATACATAATAAAGGCTAGATGTCTCGTCTGCGGCTGCGCTGCTGGCCAATGGAGGTCGAAGTCCGCACCTGGCGGCCATCTTGTCACAGGCAGCTTGCTCACTCGTAACATTGTTTTAACGGTGCATGTCACGATTTTCTAACTGTTTGGTTTGTTATAAACGTCAGAGATGTACTTATGACACTGCATACCTATGGATAATGTTCATGAAATATGTTTAAGCATGCAGAATTATAGCCACGTTAATAATGTTTGTAAGAAACCAAACCATTTGTAAATCCGTCCGTCAATATTTAAAGGAACATTATGTAGGAAATTTATATCAATTTATCATAAAATGGCCCTGATATGTCATTAGACATTAAGAAATAATTTTCATACAAAATACTTGTAGCCCTCAACTGATGATTATGTTGTCATGTTGTGTATTGGCCACCAGTTGTGTGATTGCAGTACCATTTTTAGCCACAATCCTACATACTGTTCCTTTAAAGCCCGGAATACACTGCAGGATTTTTGCCCTCTTATAAGATCATTAACTTATCACACTGTGCGACATGGATCGTTTAAACTCAGGCATGTAGACTGTACGATGATGACACGGAAGCTTCGGTGGCGCGACGTCACCATCATGCGCTCGTGGTAAACAAATACCAGTACGCAGGTCGTAGCAGCAAACACGCTGTGCGGTGATCATGCTGAATTTCTGACACTGTCAGAAAACTATTGTAGGCTATCTTTGGACGCAAGACCGGGAAAACGGCCGTCTTTGAATCTCTCTCACTGTACGACATAGGACCACCGATAAAGAGCCACGATAACAAAAATTGCGCCGATTGTTTCACGATGGCAATCTTTCGTCTGGGACAGCCAATAATCGTGCAGTGTATCCCGGGCTTAAGCGAGATGAGAGTATTTGTGTTGGTGCAGAATGTTCACTCACCTCACATCAGGTACCACAGAGCAAGCTTGCCTGTGACAAGATGGCCGCCGGTGATGATGTTAGAGACTCCGCTGTATATTTTCATAGATATGTACACTAGATGTCGCCTTGGCTACGGCAGTTCATTGGACCGAATGCTTCAAATAGAGCCGCCATCTTAAAACAGGGGAACCCAGCATCAAAGTCATTGTAGGCAATGGTGTAACGCAAATAAAATCACCATAAATCGTCATGAATGCGATTTTCTTGGTTTTTTTTTGGTTCGTTTCAACAGTCAAACATGTATTTAGCATTGAGTCCAGAAAAAAATCTAAGTTTTGATATTATGAAAATCTACTTTTTCTAACTATAATGCAGTGTTTCCCAATCCAGGTCCTCGGGCACCCCCTCCCAGAAAGTTTTAGATGTCTCTTTATTAAACACACCTGATTCGACTCATCAGCCTCCTTCCAAAATAGTAGACATGTGTCCCTAACAAGCTGATGAGTTAAATCAGGTGTGTTAAATAAGGAGACATCTAAAACTTTCTGGGAGGGGGTGCCCGAGGACCAGGGTTGGGAAACACTGCTATAATGCATAGTGCTAGTAAGCCATCCATACGCAGCACAAAAGTCCGGCATCGTCCATGAATTCGAAGTACAGGTGTATATAGCAACTTTACCTAGCTATTTCCTATGACAAGACCCCTGTTCCAAGATGGCGGCAGTTTTGACGCATGCTTAGAACCCCAAGGCGACATCTAGTGTACATACCTATGGTATATATTAGGCTTGTTCGACTTCATGCGGCGCAACAAGAACCAACAGCCGGATGACGTCAAAGTACCGCGAGAGCGAGACGAAATTAGACTTGGTATGATTTCTCTAATCTTTCTCACGGTACTTTGACGTTTTCCAGCTGTCGGTTCCTGCGGCGCCGCATGAAGTCGAAAAGAAGCCTATAGCCTTTATATATATCTATGGTGAGAAGCTTCTTGAGAAGTCCTGATTTACGCAAGTATAAATCTCCTCCCCTTCACATCGTCATGTCTTTAAACAAGCATAAATCTTGATATATTAATCATTAAATTATTGTAAATGTAGACTCGTTTCAGACAGTTAATTTAATATTTATTTTATTTAGTAATTAAGGCTATAAACTCAAACTGTGCATTTAACTTTTTTTTCTTATTAAATATTTTGGGTTTTGAATGCAATGAACTTTACACAGAGAGTGAGGAATGAGGATGCCATTTCACTTAATACCTCGTCTCCTCCTCCGTCCTCGCTTGCATCCTAGGAGGGTGGAGCTAACTCCAGGAAGGAAACAAGGATGCACAAATAAAAATTGAGAAGCACCCTTTGATTTTGGACACCACTACAAAATGGCTGTCCCCTCAAATAGTGCACTATTTAAGGGCATATGGAGCTATTTCGAACACAGCCTATGATTAAACTTACGCACGCTACAGTGCGTTTAATCTTTGCAATAACTACATTTTCATATTCCTGCTGAATATTAGTGAGAGACCATACGCGTAATAATTTTGCTATTTATTTTATGTTTGTATTATGCTATTCATAATAATCATGAAAACGAACAGGTTTTTCCCTGCCTGAGCAACAGTTCAAGGTTGGTGAACTTCGATCAACATGGGATGAAGAATCATAGACCTCTACAAAGAATACAAACCTCAAAGCTGCAGGCTTTACAGTGAAGGTGAAGCCGACGGAAAACTTTAGTATTTGTGTGGATTATTATTTGTGATTAAAACAAGCGCTGGAGCATAAAATCAGTTTCCGATATTCAGAAAAAAAGTCCTCGCTGGCTGCGAAATGTAGCGCGCTTGCGTAGTTTTAATACGCATGCGCATTAGCAAGTTTACGTACGTTAAAATCGTCATATTTTATTACAGTAAAATACGTTTTTAATATTTTTAAAAATACATTATTTACAGGTAAACACGGTTTATACAACTTGCTAACATGTTTTTTTTATTTTATAAAATCATATATTGTCAATCTATCTAAGCATACGTTTACAATTATAACCGAACAATTTTATATAAAAACTTGCATGTGTTGCACGTTCTCTTGAGATTTAGCTGCAATTCCTCTGGTTCATGTGTTATATCTCTACAGTCACTTGGGGGCAGAAATGAGCATGTTGTTTTTGTCATTTTCTTTCCCGGAGATCTTATATTAGCAATCCGGCTGCAGTAAGGAAGCAGACTTTTGATACAGTAGGCTAGATCTGAGGGTTGGGTAAGTGTTTGAGTATGATTACTAACATCTATCGGATTATAAATGTATATTCATTACTTCAACGTTTATTCTTAAAGGTTATGTCTGCATGAAACCGTGAGTTTACATTATGCTGAGCATTTCACAGCCATACGGATGATTTGTTACAGATAGTTGAGGCTGATGCAAACATGTCATAGAGTCTATTACAACATTGTAAATGTAAGCAATACCTGAATGTGTTTGTTAAGATGTAGCCTAGAATTGCACAGGTGCTGTACATTCTGATGCATCCTCTCCCTGTCCAGGCCTGATCACACAACATGCGAAGATTTAAGACACCCATGATGAGGCAAATCTCCAGCCCCAGTTTGAGCAAGGGTAAGCACTTAATCGTGGACCCATCTTGTTCATCTACATTTATTCATTTAGCAAATGCATCATACAAAAGCACTTTATCCTAATGCAACAGAAAGCAACATGAAAAGTGATACTATACAAATGCATATCTGTACATGCATATATAAAATGCTTAAAAATACTGTTCAAAAGTAATGGTTTAACTTATAAACAGAAGTCAAACTATACCAGGAATTTCCTGGGACTTCCTGTCTGAATCCCTGCAACAGTTCATTCTGCAATGTAAAACTGTCTTAACTGTATTTAATGCGTTACCTCATTATACTAAGGAAACATTTTATTTGTACTGTAGCTTTATTCTCACAGCATCATATATGTTAGTATATTTATATGTAAACTCACTGAGGATGGATGGATGAATTGATAGATACGACAGACGGACAAACAAATAGATACCATAGACAGACAGACAGATAACATGGATAGATACCATAAACACGATGGATGGATGGATGGATGGATGGATGGATGGATGGATGGATGGATGGATGGATGGATGGATGGATGGATAGATAGATACGAAAGAGAGATACAAAAGATAGATACGAAAGAGATATACGACAGACAGATAGATAGATACTATAGACAGGGAGACAGACAGATATCATAGATAGATAGATAACATAAACATCATGGATGGATGGATACGACAGACGGACAGCCAAATAGATACCATAGACAGACAGACAGATACCATAGATATACCATAAACACAATAGATGGATAGATGGATACATACCATAAACACGATAGATAGATACCATAATAAACACGTTAGATAGATAGATACCATAAACACGATATATAGATTGTCCCCACAAAGATAGGAATATCAGTATTTTGGTGACCTTGTGGGGACATTTTGACGTCCCCATGAGGAAACAAGCTTATAAATCAAACAAAATTATGTATTTTGAAAATGTGAAGTAGGATAAGGGTTTCTGTGATGGTTGGCCTTAGAGACTGGGGTAGGTAAGGGGAATAGAATATATAGATTGCGCAGTATAAAATGCATTACGTCTATGGAATGTCCCGACAAAACATGGAAACCAGAATGTGTGTGGCAGACAGACAGATACCATAGAAAGAGACCATAAACACCATAGATAGATAGACAGGCAAACAGATCCCATAGATAGATAGATAGATGTATAGATAGATGGATAGTTAACATAGACATATCCCATAGATAGATAACATAAACACCATAGATGGATGGATGGATGGATGGAAAGTTACTATAGACAGATACCATAGATAGATAACATAAAAACCATAGATGGATGGATGGATGGATGGATGGAAAGTTACCATAGACAGATATCATAGATAGATAACATAAACACCATAGATAGATTGAGAGGCAAACAGATCCCATAGATAGATAGATAGATGTATAGATAGATGGATAGTTAACATAGACATATACCATAGATAGATAACATAAACACCATAGATGGATGGATGGATAGATGGATGGAAAGTTACCATAGACAGATACCATAAACACCATAGATAGATGGATGGCTATATAGATAGATGGATGGCTAGATAGATAGATGGATGGCTAGATAGATAGATAGATAGACAGATACCTTAGACAGATACCATAGACAGATACCGTAGATAGATAACATAAACACCATAGATACGGATGGCTAGATTGATAGATGCCAAATTGTCCATCCACCAACCTGTGTCTGGATTAACTTGTGTGAATAAACTTGTGTATGAATTAACCAGTTTTTGCCATGAATATAGCCTTAGATGCTGAAAGGGCGTAATGAAAAAAGAAAGAAGATAACATAAACACCATAGCATAGATAGATGGATGGATATATAGATGGATATATAGAAAGATAGATGGATAGTTACCATAGACAGACATGGAGACAGATACCATAGATAACATAAACACCATAGATAGATAGACAGGCAGACAGATACCATAGATAATATAAACACCGTAGATAGATAGATGGATAGACATATAGTCTGCAAAGCAATGTATAAACTGGTGCAGATATTGTGATAGTGTGTGTTTATGTCAGAGTATATCTGGGTCATCAAATAGACCCATAGAAAACCGAGTGGTTGTCATTTATTATTTATATACGCCTTTACAGGATCAGTGTAGCAAGGCATTGAAACAAAGATCTTATATTACAGATCTAGACTCTGTGGCTTTATTTTAGCTTCCCTTACACTCCGCTCTGAGCAGAAGCCATTAAGACCTGCGTGTACAACATTAATCTCCCATGAAGCTTTGCACCACACAGATCCCTCAGCTACAGCGTGCAGAATGCTCTCTCTGATCGTTAAGATGGAGGGAGAGAGATGGAGACATTCAAGCTGCACCTAACCAGTCGATTGCTGATTCTTCCCTTACTGGGTTTAAGACTGCGTTTATATCAGCTTACAGTATGCGTGTGCTTATGTTTATCTTATCATATGCTGTGGTTGTCATACAATACATACGTACATACAGTATTCTATGGTTTCGAATTGTTGTGATACAAATAGATTCTGAGTATGCCTTCCTGTAGTTGGACAACATGAAGATCACCCGTCCTGTCAACACCCAGCATAAGCTACAGAGGAGGTGTCCGGTGATTACAGTACCTCTAGAGTAGACTAAATGATATGATGCCTCCTATGTAGTCCTGTTAATGGCCAGCGGTATTGTTTATCTGCAGCTAAAAGGATATGTGCTCAAAGCAAGGTCAAAGCAAAAGCTAAGGGGTGCGAGATGCCTGGAGTCAACAGGATCCACTGTCCTGAACACAGAGTCAGCTTACATGTGCTGTCAAGGTTTTAGAGTGTAGTTTGGGTGACTAATGGTGGATTTTTTGAGAGTAGTAAAGAGTGAATCCTAAAGTCAGGATTGTATACATAAGATGGTTTGGGTAAGGTCCTGTTAGCAAGCAGATGGGATTGCTTTTTGTTGACAGCACTGGTGACATTCAAAGGATTAGTAGCTCTGTGGACGTGAGCCTTTTGGCCTCCTAAAATAGATAGAGAGAGAGAGACAGACACTCAAGAAAACAAAAGAGTATTCAGACAGCATCCCTAAAATAGAGAGTGAGAGACACTCACCAAAACAAAACTCAATTCAGACAACAGCAGTTTTTCAGAGCTTCACTGGACATGACCCATATCAGACACATAGAGAGTTAAACATATGCCCAGTAACAAACTTGGATTGCGGGTGCTTAAATCAGCCGGTCCTGAGATGGCAGTGTCAGGGGCTGAAGGTAAGACGACAACATTCATACAGCTGTGGATTTAGCAGACGCCTTTATCTGACAGTGCATTACAAGCTATACATTTATCAGTATGTGTGTTCCTTGGGGTTTAGAGATGCACCAATATTACATTTTTCCGCCTGCCGATAGTTTGATGGTTATATTAACTTGCATCATCTAAATTCTGAAGATACAATTTTCTGAATGTTATTCATTCATATAATGACCATTAATATTGAATATAAAGCTAGTGATGTTTCTTTACATTTCTATAAGCAGAGCTCAAATTCATTGCATTTTTCCATTCTCTTTTGATTAGGATATATCAGCAATCTGCATATAGCCGATACCTATTATTAGCAGATAAATTGTGCATTTGTAGTTTAAACCTATGATCTTTGCAAATGCAATTTTGTTCCAATTGAGCTACAGGAGATTTTTTTGATATACCTTTATTCATTATAAAGAAAGACGCTAAAGTTCTTGTAGGCAAAGTGTTTGCACGTGTGCATGTTTTTGTAGCTCGACTGGTAGAGCATTACGCTAGCAAAGCAAAGATCATAGGTTCGATTCTCAGGGAAAAAAAATATGATAGATAAGTATAGATAAAACATAAATGAAGAGTTTAGATGCAAAACCCTCTTAACTCCCACTAGCGTAAAAAAAAAATGTTGCCAGCCAGCACCAGCATTTTTCATGATTTTCACAAAAGTTTAATGCCTTCCCGAAAATGTTCTTTTTTAAATATATAATTATAAGGGCTGTCAAAGATTAAAATATTTAATCTAGATTAATCGCATGATTTCATGAGTTAACTCGCGATTAATCGCAAATTAATCTCACATTTTTATCTGTTCTAAATTACCTAAATTTAACAATTTTCTGTTTTTTAATGCTCTAATCAACATGGGTGTGGAAATTTAGATGCTTTATGCAAATTTATATTACACCAGCCTGTTTACATTTTCAACAGAACCATCAGCCATTGTTAAGTATATGAATTTTCCTTTCAGAAGACCATTTTCATTCTCCATTTCTGTTTGCTGCTGCATCATTCATTGCAGAGCTGTGCTGACAAATTAAGTCGGAATGAGCTAATATTATAAAATGAGTGTTTTATATTTTAACATTCTCTATTAAAAAAAAAAAAACTTCAAAACAATGCATGACTTTTTGAACCTATTTGAAGTTGACTTAGTCAGCAAAGGTAATTTTGAGAAAAATCCCAAATTACCACAAAATGACCACATCCACACCTTAAAATAATAGATTTAATAAATAGATTTATCACACATAAAGTCAAAAACAATATCAATATATGTTAAACTTTTTTCTTTCTTCTTGTTTGACTTTCTTAAAAGGACTTTGGCCTTAAATGTATTTAAAAAATTTGACAGTCTTTTGCTAAACATTTTTTTTCTAAAAAAAGCACTTTGGACAAGATATAGTAAACAGTTGCAAAATCATTAAATATGCAACTAGTAGGGCCCTGTGATTTACGCAATGCAAAAAAAAAAAAACACAGACTGAACCACAGAATTAAGACATGAAAATGGAATTTACTTTACAGTGCGGAATTTTACGGAGTTTGGCAAATTTTGTATAAACCATTTACCCATTTATAGCCATTATAAAGCCAAATTGGAATAAAAAAACAAACGGAATCTAAGCAGAACAAAATGATAGAAAAAACTAAAATATTCAAATTAGGGGTGGGCGGAATGGCCAAAAATCTATTTCACGGAATGAGTCATTTTATTTCACGGAACGGAATATTTCACGGTATATATGTTTTTCAGTTTATATTGTTTTTTGATAATAAAAATGTACAGAAATACACCACTCACTATAGCTTTTGACTAAATGCTCACCACAGTTTTAAAATATGAGCAATTTAAAGTTAATAATGTTAAAGTGAAAATGTCCAGAAGATAACAACAGATAAGTCTTGATTAGACAGAATCTTGTTTTTAATTGAGTTATTAATTTTATAGACTATTGAAGCTATAGTATGGCTTCATTGTATTTTGTATTTATGCATACATTACATTAAACACATGCAATATGTAAAATGAACAGGTATAAATATATGCAAAAACCTACAGACAGGATAAATACCTGTATATGAGAGAAGAAGCTCTAGATATTATAAATGTAACAGGTGCTATGATGTGATGATCATAAAGTTTGTTTTAAGGTCTTGACGCCCTTTACTTTCTATTAGACCTTAACATTTGCATCTCTTTCTCGTCTTTCCGATCAAATATGTTTGTATAAGCAAATGGCGCCACAGCAGCGCACGTGTCACTGATATAAACGCGAGTTTTGTCTTAGCTTGCTTAAAGTTCAGAAAACTTTACATTATGTGCGAGAAGAACTCTTTATTTGGCGTCGCAGGCACAGCTCCTTGCGCTTGCCTAGAGAGACCTCTGCACGCGAGAGACCGGCCGGCTGCTGCATGAGGAGAGAGAGAGCGCGTGCGCGCGAGAGAGAGAGCGTGAGAGCCAGCAAGACAAGAGTCTCGCTGCGTGACCCGCGGTGGATTCACTGGCACTTGTTATTAAAAAATACACAAATAACTCGTTCATTTTTTATAAGTGAACTATTTTACATGTTTCTCGTCACAGTCAATCTAACATGCTGGAGGGCAGAGTTAGCCACGCCCACTTATTTGCATTCCGCGGAATAGACGGAATAGAAAAATGTGTTACGTCTGACATTTTATTCCGCGGTAACGGAATATACCGTCATACCGCCCAGCCCTAATTCAAATAGAACAAAATGGAATTAAAAAAATTAAAAGTTTAACAGAAGAATGTGGAATCCAAAAAACAGAAAAAATTAAGCAGAACAAAATGGAATTTAAAAAAAAAACAAACAAAAAATTTTAACAAAACAAAATAGAATAAAAAACAGAAAAATTTAAGCGGAATAAAGTGGAATCCAAAAATAGAAAATTAAGCAGAACAAAATGGAATTAAAGAAAAATGAAAAATTCAAATGGAACAAAATTTAATAAAAAAATAGAAAAATTTAAGCAGAACAAAGTGAAATCGAAAAACCTGAAAGATTTAAGCAGAACAAAGTGGAATCCAAAAAATAGAAAAATTAAGCAGAACAAAATAGAAAAAAGAAAAGAAAAATTTAAACAGAACAAAATGGATTTCAATAACATTTAATGAAAAAATAGAATTCAGATAAATAAAAATGAATTTGAGAAAAAGTAAATAGAATTTAACCTACTTCATGGGGCCTTAAACTAGAAACTAGAAAGTCAGAATGTAAAAATAAGTAAACTAAGCCACACATTAGGGGGCGCTGTGATACATGTGGCTGCAACATTCAGGTTGTAATCCGGTCCAAATTCTCACAAGGGACACAAGTTTGAATGTGATACATGGTCGTTTCACATTCGTCTACTGTTCACCAGATTTTTCCACCAAAACCGATATATCTGAGTGACCTAAAGCGGATTTGAAGCTTAAGTATTTGATTAACATATAATACGTACGAGAGCGGTCGTTATCATTATCTCATTTTTAACGAAGGTGGCGTTTTATGGCTGTTGCATCTGAGCTCATCAAATATAGATAGAATGCTTTGCATAAAAACACATGCCAGATGCATCACCACCAGTTTACATTTCATATCATAGTTTAATTTCTTAACCAATAGATCAAGATGGTACCTTCTCCAATTGGATGCCTTGAACTTTCTTATTCTCAAATGTTTGTGGTACCTGTGGTTATACAACTGTTAGTCAGTATGATACGAGTACATACGATGTTGTCACTGTGGGCAAACTGTTCAGGGAAAATGTATCAACTCACAGCCAGGGCTCAGACACTTGATCCGTCTTAACTTTATATGTATGCCTGCAGCTGTGTGCTGGCCTATTGACTGACTTTACAGGCCAGAAGCAATAGCTGGGAAATCCACACGACTATTTATAACAAGCGTGCTGTTGTGAACCGTAAAACATCTATCAAAGGAGTGGTGACAGCAAGCACTCCAACATTTTTGTTTAGTTTCATGACATGTATACTGGGACATGCATATGGTATTGGTGAACAAATGCTTTGGTCTTAAAATTATGGTTTAAACAACTAAATGTGATCGCGTTCGATCCGTACAGACCTGCCACGGCAGTTCCCGAAGATTGCTCTAAGTGATGTGGATGAGGAAGTTCGACTACTGGCAGAGAAGGTGTACGCTTCGGTGCTCAAGGAAGAGGACAGTAAAGATGCCATGTCCTTGTACACGGTCTCTGAGGACTGTCCCATCGGCATACAGGAAGCCAAAGAAAGAGAGCTGCTCAGAGAACTGGCTGAGCAACAGTCTGAAGAAAGTGCAAAGCGGTTAGCATGAATGGTCCTTCAGTTTGTAAATTTAAAGTTTAATCATTTAATAACTAGTTTGACTAACCTTTTTAATCTGTGTACTGTAGGAAGAAAAGTCTACAGATTATTAGATCCCAGTCAATGTCACTGCAAATCCCAATGAGTACAGACAGTGTGGTGACCCCCATCGTGCCTCCTGGATCTATTTGCCCTTTGATGCCACAAAAATTCCCAGATTTCCAAAGAGTCATCATCAGTGGAGACTACTGCGCTGGGGTGTGTATTACTGGACTTTTTATTGCCACTGTCTCGTTAATTTTTATGATTTTGCCAATAAAGATATACAGATGGCATCCATGTGCATGATCGTGGCAAGAAAATTGTGTTGATAATTTGTGTGATTTTGCTAATAACAGATTTTGCATCCTTGTGCGTGGTAGTTGCACAAAAAATGTATCTCAATAATTTCTGCGACTTCGTTGGGACAGATAAACACACCGTATTTTGCATGCGACTGTGAGGAATATGTCAATAATTTTAGCGATTTTTGCTGAAAAATATAGATATGTAGCATCCTTTTGTGCGATAGTGGCAAAAAAAAGTATGCCGATAATTTGTGTGATTTTGCTAATAACAATAAACAGATGATATTTTGCAACCTTGTGTGTGGTAGTTGCACAAAAATGTATCTTGATCATTTCTGCGACTTCGTTGGGACAGATAAACACACGGTATGTTGCGTGCGACCATGAGGGATATGTCAATAATTTCAGCGGTTTTTGCTGATAAATATAGATATTTAGCATCCTTGTGTGCGATAGTGGCAAAAATGTATGTTGATAATTTGTGTGATTTTGCTAATAACGATAAACAGATGAGATTTAGCATCCTTTTGCGCTGTGGTTGCACACAAAAATATCTTGGTAATTTCTGCGTTTTCACTGGGTAAATAAACACCCAGTATTTTGCATCCTTTTGTGCGAAGGTGTGGGGGGATGTCGATAATTTTAGCGATTTTGCTAATATATATAGATATTTAGCATCCTTGTGTGCGATCGTGGCAAAAAAAAGTATGCCGATAATTTGTGTGATTTTGCTAATAACAATAAACAGATGAGATTTTGCAACCTTGTGCGTGGTAGTTGCACAAAACTGTATCTCGATCATTTCTGCGGTTTCGCTGCGGCAGATAAACACACTGTATTTTGCATCCTTGTGTGCGGTTGTGGGGAGGTTGTGTCGATAATGTAACCGATTTTGCTGATAAAGAGATGATATTTAGCATCCTTGTGTCCGATGGTTGTCAAAAAAAAAAATGATGTTGATAATTTGTGTGACTTTGCTGATAATGATAAACTGGCCATATTTAGCGGCCTTGTCTGCGATGGTTGCGGTGGTTGGTAAATATATTGATATTAAGCATCCTTGTGTGCGATAGTGGACTAAAAAAAGTTAATAATTTGTGTGATTCTGCTAATAATGTTGGGTCTGCCGATATTTAACATACTTGTGCGCTGTGGTTGTACACAAAAATATCTCGGTAATTTCTTGGACTTTGTTGGGGTAAATAAACACACGGTATTTTGCATCGTTGTGCGCAAAGGTTTGGGGGATATGTCGATAATTTTAACGATTTTGTTAATATAGATAGATTTTTAGCATCCTTGTGTGCGATAGTGGCAAAAAAGTATGTTGATAATTTGTGTGATTTTGCTAATAACGATAAACAGATGAGCATTCTTTTGCGTGGTAGTTGCGCAAAAATGTATCTCGATAATTTCTGCGGTTTCGCTGCAGCAAATAAACACACAATATTTTGCATCCTTGTGCGTGGTTGTGGGGAGGTTGTGTCGATAATGTAACCGATTTCGCTGATAAATTTAGACGATATTTACCATCATTGTGTGCGATGGTAGCCAAAATAAAAATATGTTGATAATTTGTGTGACTTTGCTGATAATGATAAACTGGCAATATTTAGCGGCCTTGTGTGCGTTGGTTGCACACACAAAAAATATACCACGGTAATTTCTGCGACTTCGCTGGGGCAGATAAACACGTAGTGTTTTGCATCCTTGTGCACGAACGTGGGGGGATATGTCAATAATTTTAGCGATTTTTATATTTAGCATCCTTGTGCGCGGTAGTGGCCGAAAAAAGTTAATCATTTTGTGATTTTGCTAATAATGATGAACTGCCGATATTTAACATACTTGTGCGCTGTGGTTGCACACAAAAATATCTCGGTAATTTCTTCGACTTCGATGGGGTAAATAAACACACGGTATTTTGCATCCTTGTGCGCGAAGGTGTGGGGGGGGATAACGATAATTTTAGCGGTTTTGCTAATATAGATAGATATTTAGCATCCTTTTGCGCAATACTGGCAAAAAAAAGTATGTGGGTAATTTGTGTGATTTTGCTGATAACGATAAACAGACGAGATTTTGCATCCTTGTGCATGGCCGTGGGGGGGTTGTGTTGATAATTTTACCGATTCTGCTGATAAAGATAGATATTTAGCATCCTTTTGTGTGATGGTGGCCCAAAAAAGTATGTTCATAATTTTGTGCAATTTTGTTAATCATGATAAACAGACAATATTTAACATCCTTGTGTGCATTAGTGGCAAAATAAAGTATGTTAATAATTATACTTTTATATTTACACTATACTTTTTTAATATACTTTTTTGCCTTTACATGGCACAACAATATATACATGTATCACACAACTGTACTGGAAAGCACTTACTGAGTATTTGATAAATCTGTGATCATTTTCTGTGAAAGCCATTGACTATTTCAGTAGCTGATAATAATGTATTGGTCTCAATCACTGTGCATTTGTAGATAACAGTGGAGGACTATGAGCAAGCAGCTAAGAGTCTTCTCAAAGCACTGTTTATTCGAGAAAAATACTCAAAGCTGGCATATCACCGCTTCCCTCGGGTCACCTCACAGTTTCTGCATAACGCTGCGAATGAAATGTGGAGAGAAGAGGATGAAATCCTACCAGGTACGTTTGCCTCATAACCAGACCTTGACACATGTCCTCTATCTTGGCTCATTTTAGCTTCTGTAAACATTTCATTGCAATGTCTGTTCAAGGCTATTTTTGTTTAAAGACTCTCTTTAGTCCCTGTCCAAAGTTCATTCCCAAGAATTTAACATTTAAACAAATTTTAGACCCGATGGCCTGGCGAGAGAGACAGTGATTCTTTATTTTTACAGAAAGAATATGAAACATGAATGTTGGTTATGTCATTTTTAGTTTATATGTATTGATTATAATTAGATTTTGCGAACTTAAAGCAACACCAAAGAGTTACCGTAAAATAACATTTCCAAAAAAGTTTTAGTCGTTCATCCACTCGAAACAGGGTGAACGGCACTTTCACATTTGCTTTGCAGCCCTCTATCGGCCAAAACCGAACTAAAGAAGTTTCCAACTGTTGGGTCGCGGTCCTGTAGTTCGAGTGAAAACTACAAAAACTTGCTTTACGGCAGACCTACAATCCAGTCAGAGCCATCTTTGCTGCAGTAGGCTAAATTATTTACGACAGTGGTAATGGACAAATCCACTTCCAACCTGTAGGGGGAGCAAAGAGCAAAAACTCTTTAGTGTTGCTTTAAAGAACCAGTGTGTAGATTTTAGCGCCATCTAGTGGTGAGACTGCATATTGAAGCTACAGTAGCCACCACAGGACAAACACATCATTGTCTGGGAAAACTTAGTTACAGAGTGCGCCCTGTAGAGCAGTTTGTTTGTTTAAGCCGTATACACACCAAATGCGAGGCATCGCATTTCTCGCTCTTTTAATCTTGTGTCATGCTAATTTTTCGCTTGAGTTGAATATTTTCAACTTGTGTTAAGATGCGTTCGAGGCGAATAGATCGTGTTTTTGTGCAATGGCGCCGCCTGGTTTGTGTCATTCGCATTCCCCCGTACAAGTTTGCGTCTGTTCGCATCTTTGCATTTAATTTGTATGTAATCTACTCGCACAAATCATTGAAATTGCGTTTGGTGTGTACGCCCCATAAGGCTACTTTAGAAACATAGAGGCGACATGTATGTAGATAAAAACGGCTCATTCTAAGGTAATAAAAAAACTATACAGGTCATTATGTAAGGTCTTTATACAACACTGATAGTGTAGTTATGTATATTATATTGCATTTATGCCAAAAGATTCTGCTAAATGTTACACAATGCACCTTTAAAGCATTATAGCATCACATATCGTATATCACATTATTAAAGGGACATTGTACTTTTTTTGAAAATATGCTCATTTTCCAGCTCCCCTAGAGTTAAACATTTGATTTTTACCATTTTGGAATCCATTCAGCTGATCTCTGGGTCTGTCGCTACCACTTTTAGCATAGCTTAGCATAATCCATTGAATCTGATTAGACCATTAGCATCGCGCTAAAAATACAGAAGAGCTTTGATATTTTTCCTATTTAAACTTGACTCTTCTGTTGTTACATTGTGTACTAAGACTGACGGAAAATTGAAAGTTGGGATTTTCTAGGCAGATATGGCTAGGAACTATACTCTCAAACTGGCGTAATAATCAAGGACTTGCTGATGTAACATGGTTGGTTATTTTTTACCACGATGCTAATGGTCTAACCAGATTCCATGGATTGTGCTAAGCTATGCTAAAAGTGCTAGCGCCAGATCCGGAGGTCAGCTGAATGGATTTCAAAACGGTAAAAAGCAAATGTTTAACTCTAGGGGAGCTGGAAAATGAGCATATTTTCAAAAAAAGTGGAATGTCCCTTTAAGCGTTATCGCATCCCATGCAACCCTTTCTTTAAACTTCTCTGCTCTTCACAGATATCTGCCCTTGCCCCGGTGAGGGAGAGGACCCTTATAGCATGGAGAATATTCCAGAAAATCTCAATTACGAGTTGAAGATGAAGGATGGCATCATTTATGTATATGAAAACAGTGAAGCTCTGAGCATGAACAAACCACACTGTCTGCCTTACCCAGACCTGGAGACATTCGCCATAGACATGAGTCACGTGCTCGCCATGATCATCGACGGGCCCACGTAAGCATCTTGACGTCCATATTCATTCATGCCGTACGCACATCTTATTTACCGCTAAATGTATCTCCCATTCAAACAGGAAGACCTACTGCCACAGAAGACTAAACTTTCTCGGATCCAAGTTTTACTTGCATGAAATGTTGAACGAAATGGCAGAGCTGAAGGAACTCAAGAGCGTTCCTCACAGAGATTTCTACAATGTCAGAAAGGTGCGATCGATACACTGATGTACTCGCTAATGTATTTAATTTAAGTTTGACTGATGTAAACATGTACATGGCTGCCTACAGGTGGACACGCACATCCATGCAGCGGCCTGTATGAGCCAAAAACACCTTCTTGATTTCATCCAGACCACCTATAAATCTGACGCGGACAGGGTCGTGTTGGAGAAAGCCGGGCAGAAATTAACTCTCAAACAAGTGTTTGATAATTTGAACATGGACCCTTACGATCTCACCGTGGACTCCTTAGACGTTCATGCTGTAAGTAACATTAACAACTATGTACTGTATGTTGTTTTTATATGTGTATAAATTAAATTGAACTGTATTGACAGGGAAGACAAACATTTCACCGCTTCGACAAATTTAACTCCAAATACAATCCGGTAGGAGCCAGCGAGCTGCGGGAAATCTACTTAAAGACGGACAACTACATCAAGGGGGAGTATTTTGCACGCTTGATTAAGGTATGATGGAATTTTGGCACCCTTTATGCCAAAACAGCACAATACTGTCGTGTATATGGTCATGAGTCTTTACTGCATACAAATTTCTTGTATTTTCTGATTGTATTCTACTGTAATAATAAGTAATTATGATCGCTACCATTGCAAAAACTGCTAATCTAATGGTGGCATGGTGGGCTTTTGCACCATACTGTGTAATACTGATCTCGCGTGCCTCCTTGTCTTTATCAGGAGGTAGCACATGATCTGGAGGAGAGCAAGTATCAGCACGCTGAACCACGGCTGTCCATCTACGGACGCTCCACTGAGGAGTGGGATAGTCTCTCGAATTGGTTCATTCAGCAAAAAGTGTACTCGCCAAACATGCGCTGGATCATTCAGGTTCCCAGAATATAGTAAGCATTATAGCTTCATAAAGACTAGAGCATGAAATATTTTAGATTTTACTAATGGGTTATGGTTCGTCTAGGGTGACCACCCGTCTTGCATAGCGCGTGCGCACACAGCGTTTGAAGCACAATTCATGCGTACCGCTAATTGGGACTTTGTCACACATAAACAATGCTTGCTCAAATAAAAAGTTGGTCTCTCTATTTCCCTTGAGCCCCAGGCAGCCAAACGAACATTACTTGACATTTCAGACTCGCTCGCCACTCGCTACTCGCACGCTACTGTTGCCCCTCAGTTGAACTGGGGCCGGTTGCACCAGCTGTGCGTAAGTTACAACGTAGCTTAGTTACGACGTAAATAGGCACTAAGTTACAACTTACGCACTACTAAATGTTTTTGCGTTGCACCATTAAACTTAGTTTAAACGTAACAATACGTTGTAACTAAATATTTACGGAAGCCCCTGTCCATGAATAACGTTTGGAATAAGATGTCATCCAGATTATATAACATCGATGAGCTCGTATTAATTATGAAGAGCCGCAAATTCGTCAACGACTTTTCAAGAACTGTTTAATTTTCTGTGTATCCATCAATTAAAATAAGATTTAAAATTTCTTCCTGTTTATTTTCTCTTCCATGTGTGGGATATATATTTTCAATTAAAAGTGTAATGTTTTGAGTTCGATAACATATGCTTTAACGTCTTTTTTTAACTTTAAGTTTAGGCGAGACAAGAATGAGTTTGAAATTACGTACTGTTCAGACTATTTCCTGCTTGCCCATTATAAGGCTTGTGATTGGGTTAAGGAAAATAAACGTCATTCTATGCGACAACGCATTACTTTATGGAGAGCTTACGACCTGCTAGCTACGTTCTGCCTTAAGAACAAGTGGTGCAACCGAATTAAGTAAAGAGTTAGTTATAAACTAGCTAGTAGTTACTAAGCCTCTAGTTTGGACTTTACGTCCCAGTTTAAGTAAGAACTTACGAACGACTGGTGCAACCCTACCCTGCTGACTAGGTTGTTTTCAACTTTTTCATGGTTGTCATGACAGCGCAGTGCACACGCAGCCACGCACGTGCATAACTTTTAGATGCGCGCTTTCCAATTTGAAAATGGAGAAAGAGACTGATTCTGACTCTTCACGGCTATCATCAATTAAAAAGAGACGGTGTGGGTATAAGAAAGACTGGGAAAATAAATAGTTGTGGCTGAAAGTCCATAAGATGTCCCCAGAACACTGAACAGTTCTTTTTCCTGTGCCTGACTTTACTAACATGCAAGTTCACCATCATTCCTCCCCCTTCTCGTCAGTTAAGACTTTTTTAACTGTTCCAGTGTTGTTGAGCAACTACAATTTGTGTTATTCCTATAATTTTATATGATACTTTATTTAAAGTGAATAATTGTAATTAAAAATAAATTAAATTAAATAGGCTAGCTAAAGTAAATCGTAAGTGGAAGTGCATCTGTCAATTCATTGAATGTTCAAAATATTATGAATCTTTATTTAGAAAAAATACACATTGGTTGGCCTATTCATGAGCATACATCATGTTTAGGGGAATAGGGCATTATTAATATGCCATGTACACTGCAAAAAATGATTTTCAAGAAAAAAATTCTTAGTAGACTATTTTTGTCTTGTTTTTAGTAATAATATCCAAAAATTCTTAAATTTTTAAGAAGTTAAGTGATTTTGCGCATAAAACAAGCAAAAAAATCTGCCAATGAATTTTTCTTGAATTTGGTGTTTATTTTTTGCTTACCCCATTGGCAGATTTTTTTTGCTTGTTTTATGCACAGAATCACTTAAATTTGATATTTTTGGTCTAAAAACTAGATTTATATTCTTGGGTTGTTTTGATCATCAAGAAAAAGCATCTTAATTTAAGAATTTTTAGATATTTTTACTGAAATCGAGACAAAAATACTAATATTTTTTTTCCTGAAAATCATTTTTTGCAGTGTAAGGTGGTATGTGCTAGAAATGGGTAAACCACTATAAATAAATCTGCCCGTGGGTTGGGTGCACAGCCGCACCAGGTAGTGTCCCACATTGTCCCTCAGAAACATACCCCTTGTCCCCCCTTGGGGCTTATTAGTAGGTGGTCACCCTAGGTTCGTCTCACAAATGTACTTTGTACTATTTTTTTCAGTGACATTTTTAAATCACGCAAGCTGGTTCCTAATTTCGCCAAGATGCTCGAGAACATTTTCCTTCCTCTGTTTGAAGCAACGGTGAACCCTCAGAAACACAAAGAGCTCCATGTATTTCTAAAATATGTAAGTTTATATGTTTGTGATACATGTTTATTACCAATGTAGTTACGATAAACTTTACACTAAACACTTTACAATAAGATTGTATTTGTTAACATTAGTTAATGCTTTACTGTAGGTAACATAAACTAAAGGAAAGAATGTATTTGAATGGGTAAATTTGTAGCAATAGCCAACAACACTTTGTATGGGTCGAAATGGGTTTTTATTTATTTATTTATTTTGATGCAAAAAATCACTAGGATATGAACTAGCATGTCTCATGAAGATATTTGGTAAATTCCCTACAATAAATTTATCAAAAATAAATAAATATAAATTTATCATTAATAAAATGTGTTGCTAAGAACTTTGTTTGGATGATTTTCTCAATATTCAAATTTTTTGGCATGCTCATTTTAATTTCAGCATTTACCAATACATTAAAATCAAAAGTTTCAACAGCTTTAGCATAGCTTAGCATAATCCATTGAATCCATTGAAGCCCATAAGCTTCACGCTCAAAAATGACCAGAGTTTCGATATTTTTCCTATTTAAAACTTGACTCTTCTGTTGCTATATCGTGAACTAAGACTGACGGAAAATTAAAAGTTGTGATTTTCCAGGCAGATATGGTTAGGAACTATTCTCTCATTCAGGCGTAATAATCAAGGACTTTGCTTCAGTACCATGGCTGCAGCAGGCAAAATGATATTATGCAGCAATAATTATTTACTGACTCTTTTACTGTATTATTAACAGTTTCGGACATGTTCCTCTTTCTCAGGTAACTGGCTTTGATAGTGTGGATGATGAATCCAAGCACAGCGATCATATGTTTTCTTATAAGAGCCCTAAACCTGAGCAATGGACAACAGATGATAATCCGCCCTATAGCTACTACCTCTTCCACATGTATGCCAACATCATGGTGCTCAACAACCTCAGGAAGTACGTCAGAAACGTAATCTGTCCAAGAAATGCCTATGAACTGGAAAATGACATTGAAGGAAGGGAGAGGCCACATAACAATAGAGAAGCTGTCTTTGTTATGAGAGGGATTACTGTAATATTTGCAATAAAGAGTTACTCTTACTTTACTGTCAGGCTTTACTCTGTAACCCTGAATAACACTTACAAGGTACCATAGTATTCTTTAAAATCATCTTCAACTTTGTCCTGTTACATTCCTCTTTACTGTTTATTGTATTTAGTTTTTAAAGTAAACATTTTGTACCTTCGCACAGGGAACGTGGCCTTAGTACGTTTCAGTTTCGTCCTCACTGTGGTGAAGCCGGGTCCATCACTCATCTGGTTTCGGCTTTCCTCACCGCAGACAACATCTCTCATGGCTTAAACCTTAAGAAGGTAAGCAGTACCTGAAGCTAAAATTTGGTGCTTTGTGTAGGATCTGCTCTGCACCCATTGTAAAATAGCAAAAAAATGATAGAGACTGTGTAGGTATAGCAAACTGGAAAATCTGTGCACCCTTACTGCACACAATTAATGCTTTCCTGGTCAATATTATGTTTTTGTTATAGTCACGAAAAATGTGATTCATTTATTCATGTCCATGGCACGAAAAAATGAATGTCTTTGTCGTGTCACTTGCACAAATTTCTATAAATCGTTTTTCGTGTCCGTGGCACGACTTTCTTTTTCGTTTCATTTTATCTATTTTTCTCATTGTCGTTTCCTGTTTTCTTACCATTGTCACTTGGGGTTGGGGTTAGAATCACTTTCTGTTACATTTTTAGACATCTTAACCACGGCTTGACATGAACTTTTTTGCTCACCAGCCAAAGTTGGTAATTGTTTCCTAAAGTTACTAGCCACTCAGCATTTTCACTAGCCACAATTTTGTTGCTAGGAAAATACATTTTATATGATTAAACTTGACTTTGGCATCCTAAAATGACTTTAATTTGAGCAAATTTACTTGACCACCCATATTAAGACAACATTTATTAGCTGGTATATACCAGGTATATCAGTATAGATCATATCAACTATTTAGGTGCATGAAAAACATGCTAGTAAGGCATATATAGATTAAAGGGATAGTTCGGCCAAAAATGATATTAAACCCATGATTTACTCACCCCCAAGCTGTCTGAGTTGCATATGTCCATCGTTTTTACAGACAAACACATTTTCGGATATTTTAGAAAATATTTTAGATCTTTCAGTTGATTAAATGTAATGTTACGGGGTCCACGACCTTCAAGTCCAAAAAAAGTGCGTCCATCCTTCACAAAATAAATCCAAATGGCTCCAGGATGATAAACAAAGGTCTTCTGAGGGTAACCCACGCTGTGTTGTTGTAGAAATATCCATATTTAAAACTTATTTAACGAAAATAAATACCGTCCGGTAGCACCGCCATCTTAGTCGCGTCCGCATTCAGGATGAGAGCTTACGCAGCCTACGGAGGCTACTCTGCTGCTGCTCTGTGCCCCCGCCCTCCGAATTTGTCATACGTCACTAAGAAAAGTGCGTAGACTACGCTAATACTCTCTCCTGAATACAGAGGAGTCTAAGATGGCGGCGCTACCGGAAGGTATTTATTTTTGTTAATAAAGTTTTAAATATGGATATTTCTACAACAACACCGCACGGATTACGCTCAGAAGACCTTTGTTTATCATCCTGGAGCCGTTTGGATTTAATTTGTGAAGGATGGACGCACTTTTTTTGGACTTGAAGGTCGTGGACCCCGTAACATTACATTTAATCAACTGAAAGATCTAAAACATTTTCTAAAATATCCGAAAATGTGTTTGTCTGAAAAACGATGGACATATGCAACTCGGACAGCTTGGGGGTGAGTAAATCATGGGTTTAATATCATTTTTGGCCGAACTATCCCTTTAACTTTGAATGAATATATTAAAAGTGGAGAAGGGGTGTAGAAGATTAACTGAAAAGATAAACACAAAACCCATTGACAACCACTTTAAATATTTATTAACAACAGCAGTAAATACTGTCAAGAAATGTACACGAATTTAACTGTCAACGTGTTTATGCAGATTGTATTTTATAAGCTTGATCATGGTTTCTGTTAAAAGTGATTTAAGACTTTTAATGACAAATGTCGAGAGGGCATTATTGTTACATTAAAATGATGCGCGAACCTCTCAGCTGGCAGGTTTCCTTTGATTTCTTGTGCATTCAGGTATGCAATTAATTTCTCTCCGTTCTTGCCCTGAGAGTGTGCAACCAATTTATATCTCTTTCATTTCTTAAATACAATTGTTTTATCTTTCCCGAAGTGTGTATGCGCTCAGACTGCATCCTCTTGTGCATTCGCAAATCCAAGAGCGCTTGCGCTCTCTCTGGAAGGCGGAGCTTTGGTCCGCAACGCTCCGCTGACCGCGGGCACGTCTCAACAAACAGTCTCTGTGCGTTGCGCTGGGTGCAGAGTCCTCATGGGAGTTGTAGTTTCCCAGTGTCGAATTGCACATTGTTTATCATTTCGCATTACTTGAAAGAAAACTACAATTAAAAAATTATATTCAACCAGCCAAAGCTGTCTTACCCGCCACAGCCGAAATCTACCCGCATTTGGCGGGTTGGTGGGTGTTAATGTTAAAGTCCTGATCCTAACCCCAACTCCAGGTGAGAATAGTTTTAAAAGCTAAAAAAAACATGTGGACACCAATACATAAAAGTACATCCTAAGCCAAAATCTAACTCCAACCCCAAGCGACAATACATAAAATGACACAAAAACGAAAGTTGTGCCAAGGACACGAAAAACTATTTATAGAAAGTCGTGCGAGTGACACAACAAAGACATATTCTGTGACTATAACACGACTTTCCATGAGATCATGTTAGTTTGTTGCATGCAGTCACCTCCATAAACATTGAGAGGCACATTTTGTGTTATTTTAGCTGTTTACCAACATTTATTCTAGTTAAAGTCATATAAAGAATGCTTTTAGCTTTACATAGAGGATATTCAGATCCAAATTGGATGAAGGGTTTAGGAATTACACCCATTTAATTAGGTTGACCATATGCAGGGTTTCCCGCAGAAAATTTGTTAGTTAAGGTGGTAGGGTTGTGCAGGTGGGCGGGCCAGGGGCATGGCAATCAAAGGGGCGTATGCGTCATGATAAAATATTTTTATTTAAAACACTCAAATAAAACTCAATTTTGAAGAAACTATGACAGAAAATGAACACATACTAGATTATTAATGAATTAAATGTTTTATCAACAGGCTAGTTATCCCTCAGACAGTGACGGACCATGTCTTTCTCTCATTTCGGCCATGTGGCGTTTGCTGGAATTTTTTTTTTGGACGACCTAGTTAAGGTGGTAGGGTATCCCAGCTTAGGTGGGCCGCCCGAACTGAAAAGTGCTGCGGGAGACCCTGATATGTGCCATTCTTTCCGGATGCGTCCTGTCCAGGATTTTGGTGCGTCTTCCGGAAGTAGTATTTGTTGACCGCATACGCCAAGTTAAAAACATAAGATATACAATTGTAGTTTCATTCTTACTGTTCCTTAAAATTTTACGGTTGCTTTTCTGTAATAATAATAATAATAATAATCCTATATGATGTATGCGATTGAAAAATACGACTTCCGGAAGAGGCACCTGAGATTCCTGGACAGGACGCGTCCAGGAAGAAAGGCACGTATGGTCACCCAAATTTAATATGTAACCTCCTCCCTTTAAAAGAGGCCAAAAGTAATGGATTGTTGAGCTGTTTTATGGACAGGTATTGTCTTTTTGTTAAATAATTTCCTCATAACTGAAGGATGTTAAAGATCTGGAGTTGATTTTTAAGTGTGGTATTTGGAAGCTACTACTGAACCCACATTGTGTGATTCAGGGAGATCTTCATGCAAGTGATATAGACCATATTTAGGTTTCAAAACACAACAAATCCATCAGTCAGACAGGAGGAATGTTAGTAGATGCCAGATAAACAATTTGGTACATTCTGAGAAAAAAACGTCCATATAAGATAACAATGGTGGATGATTGCATTATCTTCTCCATGATAAAGAAAAACCCCTTGTAAAATCATTAAAAGAAAAATCATGATAGGGGCTCTTTAAAACTAACATATTCACACTAAAAGCCCCAAACCTTTATTTATTATTTCATGTACTTTCAGAAATGAAGTACATGAAACTGCAAATGAGCTGATCTCTGCACTAAATGGCAGTGTCGTGGTTGAATAGTGCAGATTAAGGTGCGGTATTATCCCCTTCTGACGTCACAAGGGGAGCCAAATTTCAATGACCTATTTTGTTCACATGCTTGCAGAGATTGGTTTACCAAAACTAAATGACTGAGTTTATCTTTTTCACATTTTCTAGGTTGATAAAAGCACTGGGGACCCAATTATAGCACTTAAACATGGAAAAAGTCAGATTTTCATGATATGTCCCCTTTAAAGATGTTTAAATCTGTTCACATGTATGTATGTTTTCTCAGAGTCCTGTGCTGCAGTACCTGTATTATCTTGCTCAACTGCCCATCGCTATGTCCCCGCTAAGTAACAACAGTCTGTTTTTGGAGTACTCGAAGAATCCTTTAAAAGAGTTTCTACATAAGGGCCTGTGTGTGTCGCTCTCCACCGATGACCCTATGCAGTTTCACTACACAAAGGTCAGACTTATACACACACATAAAATAAATCTTTCCTATAGCTATTGTTTTCTGTTTTATTTAAGAAATAAAAGATAAAACAAAAAAGCAATTAAAGTAGACTGAATACTGCCGACAGATGTACTGGAGTAATATATCATTGGTTTTACGTTGTGTGAAGAATATATGATAACCACAGACCTTATTTTACTCGTATATTGAAAACTGCTATTCTAAAAAAATTCTAGAAGGAAGCCATTACCCAACCTTTCCTTCCTTTAACTGTTTTGCGATGTGTACTGCCTACTACAGGAGGCTTTAATGGAGGAGTATGCTATCGCAGCCCAGCTATGGAAGTTAAGCACATGTGACGTGTGTGAGATTGCCAGGAACAGCGTCCTACAGAGCGGCCATTCCCATGAGGTACTGCACTCTTGGTACATATATGCAAACATTTATACAGCACTTATATCTTTATCTTTAATAGGAGAAGAAGCACTTCATCGGGGTGAATTACCTGAAGGACGGGCCCGAGGGAAATGACATCCGGAGGACTAACGTTGCACAGATCCGAATGGCCTACAGATATGAAACGCTGTGCAATGAACTCAGTTTCCTAGTGGATGCTGTTAAATCAGAAGTCAATGGATCACAGTAACCTTTCAAAACAGATCTGCAGGCTCTCTGTGCCTATTTATGCATGGTCGTTTTTTGTTTAGGATTGAATCAAAGGAACGCAAATGTAATGTAATTATTATAAACGAATCTTACTCTGCGTTTGAGACATTGTGTGCTTGTTTTAATGTGAAGTGGGTGTTTCACAATGGGTGTGATGTAACATGACATTACATTACATTCACTTGGCTTTGTCTCCCCCAAGTGGAGATTCAAGTCTCAAAACATGTATGTGCAGGTGAAATAGAGATGTTTGCTCGTCTCTCTTTTTATCTGCCATATCAGACATTACTTAAAAAAATGCTTACTGTATAATCACAGGTGTGAAAACGGTATAAGGACGTATGGTTATGTCAGAGCTCTTGTTTAGCAGATCTCCCTCTTGTTTTTATTCCACCAAATTCTCTATGGCTTCCCAACTGTCAATGATAAAGAAATAAACAAAACATAGACTGCAAAAACATTACACATAATTAGCGTTAAACTGAATGTAGCGTGTAGAATTATGTTTATACACAGAGGAAAAAAACTATATTGTTTGACTTATTTTGTATATTATATAGTATATTATTATTGTTTGGAAATTGTACTTTTGTTTGACACGGTGTCTGTAATGTATGTGATAGAAACAAGAAATTAAGAAATAACACTGAAAAATATCTTTTTTTTTCTTTTTTTATTGCTTTATATAGCAAATATATTATATGATTTCATATGCTGTCTTTTGCGTGTTTTATCATACTTTCCATGCTTATTTAGTTGTACTCATATAGCTCTGATTTCAAAATTTTACTATCTAAAAGTGCACTTTTTAGATTTAATAACTTTAGCTTTGCAAACATCAATTTTGTTTTCAAATTAAAGCAGGTAAACTATAATCATATAACCATTAAAACTAGTTTAATTTTGTAACAGGTATAGATAACAGAAGTGCGATAATTAAATGTGTTCTCAGTTCGTCATACCACAGGAAAATTTAAAATGATTGAAAACCACTAAGTAAATAAAGTAAATTATCAAAATCTTGGAAACATTGGCAAGATTACCTTCGCTCAAATGCTGGGGGCGTGTCCCCTGAAACCACGCCTACTCGCAGGAAAAGCTATCTTAAGTCCTGTCTTTCAAACAGATGTAATTTTACTTAGTTAATCCCTAAGAAAATGTATCATGAATTTATTATAGAGAAGTGTACACATCTATGTAGAGAAGTAACCATGTTTTTGAGGATCTGAATGGATGCTCGCGATTGTGTTGGGGCGGGGCCATGCTCGGTGGTTCCTCCGTTTTAGCCCCGCCCAAATAATCTCGAACACAAAAATGTGGAAAAACTTTTTAACGGTACTCCACAATTTAGTACTAGTTCACAGTCTTTCTGTTTCAAAAATACATTTATAATGTGTTTTCACCGACTTAAACCCTCATAAGCCCCTATTTTCCTGTATACGGGGTAAAAATGACCTAAAAATTAAAAAGGTGATTACAAAAAATATACATTTTTAATGATACAAATAATATATAATTTTTTTTTGTTTACTTACCATTTATACACCAATGCTGTGTTTTTGGGAGATATGAAGTATTTACCTGTTTACCACTCAATTCCTCAACTACACCTTTGCTTGCCTGTAAAATATCACATTTTTTATGAAACATTCACATAAATTAAGATCTAAATTTTATTTAAATTGTTTTTAGATATTTATATAGATGTTAACAGTTAGATTACAGTTTTATGGTTACAGTTTAGGAAATAAATCGTGACCAGCAGATGCATTGGCCATAGAGACCCATTCATTTCACTGAATGTGGCCAACATCAACTTTAGTGAAACATTTTGTGATTTTATGTTTATATAAACAATAGAAAGGTCATTAAAAATAAAAATGATTTCAAATAGTAGAATTTTTTGTAGTTTTTGATGCATTTTGAAATGTCTGTTTTTACAAAAATTTGATTAAATGTAAGGGTGTTTGTCTGTGTTTGTGTCTGTGTATGTTTGTGACTTTGTCTTTTTGTGTGTGTCTGTGTCTTTATGTTTGTGTAAGTTTTACTGTGTTTGTGTGTGTGATTGAGCATGTCTTTTCTATATTGAATTTGTGCCAGGCCTTCCTTTCTGTGTCAAAATTTTCAGATTTATTCTGGATGCATCGATTTTATTTGATGAATAACAAGAAAAAAATGATTTTTTTTGCTTTTCCCATTCATTTCAATTGGGGTCATTTTTACCCCCAAAGGGCCTCTTTTGGTGATTTTTTTACACCTCTTTAGAACGACCGAATCAAGCCCAGTTTTTTTATATGAATCTTGAAAGATAATCTGGAAAGGTCACAAAATCTTATTCCACTGATATGAAGGGAACCATGTTTTTAACTAAATAAAAGTGGCTTGAGGGTAAGATTGACCCCAAGGGACTTATTAAGGTTAACTAAACTAATGTAGTAGCTGATAACATGGATATAAAAATAACATTTATTTTAGAGAATAAACAACAACTTTCCTCACAACATGAAAAAAAACATTTCTTATTACATAGAAAAATGAATTTTAATTAAATAGCTAAAAAAAATTAGATTAGAAATTAAAATTTTGATGTTATAAAATAATTAGTCACAGTTCACATATAAATACACACTTTTGCATTTCGTTACATAACTTCAGCATTGTGGCACACACAGACAACACTCGACTCTCAGGCATCCCATAATGTTTTGTTAAATTAAATCATCAGTTTCAGTCTTGGTCAGTCTTGCTGTTATTGTTGTTGTTTTCTTTCTCCTCTATCTCCTCCTGTGGTTTCTGCAGGTCTTTCTTACTGTAGTGCTCCAAAACCTCCGTCTCAATGTTATCCTGTCGCTGCTCAACATCCCAGAATGTCGGGCAGGTTTTGTTCCTGTGACACAGAGACACTTCAGTCTGACTCTTAACATATAAGTCTAACATGATACTACTCTCATGATAGGTATCATATTTGCTTTCTGTTGAGCTTGTTGATATTGAACTCCCCTTTTGGATTAATACAAGTTTTTGATCATACACTGTCCGAATAAATGGTCAAAAAATGGTGGAAAGCTGTCAATGGGGCAGTACACTTTAAAAATGCCCTAATATGTACCATTTTGATACAGAAATGTATACATTTGGTTCCAATACTTAGCACTGAGGGACTAATATGAGCTCTTAAGATGTACTTTTTAAAAGTGTACTAATGTTTAAGGTTTGGCAGTCACAATAGTCTTTGCGACCCACCTCCCAGAATGTCTTCACTGTCTCTTTATAAAAACCACCAAACAGCGTTTCAAATGCCAACCTCTGTACACCGTAAAAAGTAAAAGTTGGATCATTTCAATTGGTAACACTTAAATAGTTACTTTTAAGTGAAGAATTTAAGTTAAAAATGTTTAAATATTTTATGCCTAATCAATTGAAGTTTTTTTTTTTATTGATCCGACATTTTCGTTTTACGACTATTTGATTATCGCAAAAACAAAGCTTTGTGTTTACCAAAAGTTTATGACACACATTTTGTCCAACAAGTTTGTATTCACAGATGAAAAAAACTTTTATGAAATTTTGATTATGTAAATTGTCGCTAGTCGCTTTTTTGAAAAAAAAAAGTTGTATTGATTCTGATTATCGTGCAATAGATACCCCAAATTCCCCTTTTGCATGATACACCAGTCTTTCCTATTCACTTATATGGCGAATCGTTTCGTGTCGTTTTATTTTAATGGTTTCTCATTTGTTTTCTGTTTTTTTTTCCATTGTCGCTTGGGTTTTGAGTTAGAACAACTTTTTGTAACATAAAATGACATCCTAACCCCAACTCCAAGCGACAAATGATTTAAAAATCGACAAAACATGGAGAAACCTATATATTAAATAACATACTAAAGCAAAACCTAAATCTAACCCTAAACCCAAGCGAAAATGGTTTAAAAAACAGAAAACTAATGAGAAACCAATAAATAAAATGTCACGAAACGATTCGCCATATAAGTGAAAGGGAAGGATTGGCATATCATATGCACGCAAAATGGAATTTGGCGTATGTATTGCACGATAATCACACTGCGTGTCATTTGTACGCATCTTGGTGAGAATGGGTAGGAACGTCATTAAAGGGGTCTGGAAAGTCGCTAAGCAAATTCAATTGATCATATTTTGTCCATGAAACAAAGTAACAGATGAAAATATGCTAAGTTGGTTTAAATATTTTAGGTGTTACCGATTAAAGTAATAAAAAAATCACGTTAAAATGTTCACTTAAAGTAAGAAAATAGAAGTTTATAAAACTAAATTTTTTTAGGTGTTACCAATTGAAGAAAGGTTTTTATTGATCCGACTTTTACTGTTCTATAGTGTATTTTCAATGGAAAGTAGCAAAAGTTTGCTAGGAAAGTCACTAAATAGTTGGCAAATTCAACTTTTTAGCCTTCTTTCATCAAAGGATTGCTAGACTTCATGTGGCACCGCGCAGAACGATCAGTACGTGACATCGCAGTGACATCACAGTATCGCTAGAGCGATTAAAAAGCATATGGAGTACTCTCTGATCACTTTCGCGCGACTATGATGTCTCATGCCGATAGGTCTGCGATGCGCCGCTGAATTCGAACAAACTTGTTTCCCACAGTGGTTCTCAAACTTTTTCGGGTTCCTCCCAAGAAAATTTATGACATAAAAATTCCAAAACTAAAAATTTTAATCAAAGGACAAGTTCGGTATTTTACACTTAAAGCCTTGTTTTCAAATTGTTTATGATTAAATGGAACGGTTTTGACTGAAATTTCGACATATTCGGCTGCCCCGAGAATTTTCGGGTGTTTGTGTTTTATCTCCCACCCTTACAATGGTTTAATGGTGCACTGGAACAATCCTTCCTAAAATGCATTAAACTTTCGTTTACAAAGACGTGAAACTCACCGAGTGGTCAGGGGTGTTCACTGATATGCTCACACAAAAATCGCTTTAAAAGACGCATTCCAACAGGTTTAATCGTCGTTTTTGCCAACTCCATTGACTTGTATTAGTTGTGCTGTAAGGTACGGTATTACTCCGCGCCGGGAACTTTGTTTCTATTCTTGCAATTGGCAATGGCGAATAAGCGCCACCACCTGGGCTGGAGTGTTTATTATTCAAGCTCTAAGCGGAAGAATGTACGGGTGTGAGGCGTTTGAAAAAATATATCCACAAGTTAACAACGAATGCTAAAACACCTGTTGGAAAGCATCTTTTGCAGCGATTTTTGTGTGAGCATATCAGTGAACACCCCTGACCACTCGGTGAGTTTCACGTCTTTGTAAACAAAAGTTTAATGCATTTTAGGAAGGATTGTTCCAGTGCACCATTAAACCCATTGTAGAGGTAGGAGCTGAAACACAAACACCCGAAAATTCTCGGGGCAGCCGCATATGTCGAAATTTCAGTCAAAACCTGAAAACAGGGCTTTAAGTGTAAAATACAGAACTTGTCCTTTAAACAAAACATATTAAATTATACAATGTAGTGCTGTCGGTTAGTAGCCTTATTTTTCTTAGATTTAATTACACAAAATTAATTTATCATAAATTCTATAAAATGTCATAAAACTGGGCCAGGGCCCCCTGGCACCATCTCAGGGCCCCCAGTTTGAGAACCACTGCTTTAACACACTAACAAGCTAATAACTTGAATCACGTAGGTATATATGAAGACATCTAAAACATCTTGGGAGGTGGGGCACATTTTTTAACTTATGATTACTTATGAACTTACTGTGTGGACAGAGATTAATCTTTATCTTAATTTTAGGTATAAATATAAGTTTAAATCAATTAACATTTACATGACACATTGTCACAAAAGACTTACATTTTAAAATAGTAAAGTGCAAAAATGACAGCCAGGAGAACAACAGAGGCGACCGTGATCAGCAGAGCCACTGGGACAGCTGAAGATCAGAAAAGAGAAAACCGTAAATACTAACCAACATTAGTGTTGATATATCATCAATAACTGAGTTTGTTCTTACAGCAAACACTTACCACCGACTGAATGTATAAGCAAATGTTTCTCCTCCATGTTATTAAATGAGAGATTGTGTGCAGTAGAGAAGAAACCGGGTGGAGATGATGCTGAAGATTCAGTGCTTGTTTTTGGCATCTCTGTGCTCTTTCGGTCTGCGGCCATGGCAGCCTGGATCTCAAAATCTGTAAACACAGAACCGGTTTAGGCGTGTTCCTTAATAGAAAATGAAACAAATCTCAGTGTTCAGATATCCGCCAATTCATCTGATGGACTTCCTTCCTTCATCACATTTGTGGGCTTATAGGAAACAAATCTATGATGATCTCATATCCAGAATTTCCCATTTCCTTGGCATACTAACAACTTATTTTGATTTGATGCCAAATGATACAAACCTGGACGGGAGTGCATAAAAAAACCTGTATCCTTACAATGAAATATAGGCATTAGCATTAGGGATGCACCGAAATGAAAATTCTTGGCCGAAACCGAAAACCGAAAATGAGGAAACCAAGGCCGAAAAACCGAAACCGAAACACCGAAATAAATTATTATGCCAATTATTTGTACAAATGCATTTATGGCTATCACTGTGTACTACCTTTACTAGGGGTGTGTGACAGATCACAAAACTCACGGTTCAGATCACATTACAGTTTTTGAGGCACGGATTAGATTATTTTTCAGATCAGCAAAAAGGGGGTGGGGAAAATCTAATAACAAATAAAGAAATTACCAACATTTATAAAAAAGAACAAAGCTGCACATTAATAAGGGCTAACATTAAGTACAGAAATCGAATTAAATGAGTCATCATAGCACTGTCTTTATTGTATAAATGACATATATTATTATTTCTAGAGCTATTTGTCTCTTTGTTAGACTTAAGTAGGTTAATTGAGGTGTCTCTTTAAATAAGCAGAGACTTATGACTGTAATCTATACATACACTTAAGACATAAACAAATGTTTTTATTAGAAAAAGAATACTTTGGAGATAATTTTGTTTATATGTGCCCTGTCAATAACAGAAAGATTTTACGTTCGCTTGTTTGCGTCTCACTCGTGTGTGCACTATCGAGGGAACTTAAACGCGCGCGCACAACGAGAACGAAGGCGAATCCCAAACAGCGCAGCATAAAAACGTTACGTTGTTTTTCATTGCTTTATTCGGCACATGTATGTTAATGGACTATTCTAGCCTGGTTAGCCAGACCTACATCAAGATGTAAGGTCTGGCAACTCTTCACACAAACAGCTCAATGCAAGGGGCGGGATATAAGGTTGTCCCTCAAAATGCCTCTGCACGCAATAGGATAGCGCTATGACTAATCAGAGCAACGAAGAAGGTGACGTAGTTACCGTAACCAGTCGGCAAAACTCCAAACACATCTTTCTTGCTTAAAAAGGACTTCAGTAGGGTTATTTGCTCTTCTCTCAAAGAAAAACATAAGTATAATGGTGCGTTCCAGGCAGGTTTTTAAACCCGTGAGTTACGACTTCAAAACCACGACTCACGACCTTATGCGTTCCAGGCAGCCCGTAACTCGTGTTTTTACAACCTTCTACCGGTGAAAGTGCACTGGAACGGCAGTCAAACCCGTGACTTCCCACCCGTGAACTCGTACTAGATCGATGTACTCCCAGTTCAGAGTCGTGAGGCGTGGTTTTGAACTCGTGAGTTACGGGTTACGGGTTGCCTGGAACGCAGCATAAGTCCTCCAGAGTCGCGGCCAAAGCCGCTTCAAAAGAAAGCTGTTCGCCAGAAGCAGCAGCAGCCATTCAAGTAGGAACCGTTGCAGCTCTGTCGTCATCATGTTAAGCCCGCCCCACAGACGCTACACACGATGTGATTGGCCTGACCAAATTTTGGTTTTTGGAGCTGTTAAGTGTATTGTGAGTGCCTAGACTAAACCCTGGCAGCAAATATATTTTGCGGCCGCTAGGGTGCGTCTAGATTTCTAGGCTAGGACTATTCAGTATGAGACACATTTGCGCGACTCTCTCTAAAGTTTACACATCAAGAGTTCTGATCTTTGAAGAGCGTACTCACTGTGATGATCACGTCTGGACCGGACACAACCGCATGTGCCTCTGTGCGTACTTTAGCGCCTTTTTGCGGTTAAATACATCCACGCCGCATACATGTTGCTTCAGACAAGCACGTGCAGGTCGCGGTTTCTGTTTGCGTCATCACAACATTTCGGCCGTATTGTTTCGGTGATAAAAGTCTTTCGGCCGAAAGCCGAAAATGCTATTTTGGGGCATTTTCGGCCGAAAATTTTCGGTGGCCGAATATTCGGTGCATCCCTAATTAGCATATACACTGCAAAAAATGACTTTCAAGAAAAAAATTCTTAGTATTTTTGTCTTGTTTTCGGTAAAAATATCTAAAAATTGCTTTTATTAAGATGCTTTTTCTTGACGAGCAAAACAACCCAAGAAAATAAGTCTAGTTTTTGGACCAAAAATATCAAATTTAAGTGATTTTGTGCATAAAACAAGCAAAAAAATCTGCCAATGGGGTAAGCAAAATTTTCTTGAATATAGTGTTTAAGAAAATGTTCAAGATTTTTTGCTTACTCCATTGGCAGATTTCTTTGCTTGTGCACAAAATCACTTAAATTTGATATTTTTGGTCTATAAACTAGACTTATTTTCTTGGGTCATTTTGCTCATCACACTGCAAAAAAATGATTTTCAAGAAAAACAATTCTTAGTATTTGGTCTTGTTTTTAGTAAAAATATTTAAAAATTATTAAATTAAGATGCTTTTTCTTGATGAGCAAAACGACCCAAGAAATTAAGTCTAGTTTTTAGACCAAAAATATCAAATTTAAGTGATTTTGTGCATAAAACAAGCAAAAAATCTGCCAATGGGGTAAGCAAAATTTTCTTGAATTTAGTGTTTAAGAAAATGTTCAAGATTTTTTGCTTACTCCATTGGCAGATTTCTTTGCTTGTGCACAAAATCACTTAAATTTTATATTTTTGGTCTATAAACTAGACTTATTTTCCTGGGTCATTTTGCTCATCACACTGCAAAAAAATGATTTTCAAGAAAAAAATTCTTAGTATTTTTGTCTTGTTTTCAGTAAAAATATCTAAAAATTCTTAAATGAAGATGCTTTTTCTTGATGAGCAAAACGACCCAAGAAAATGAGTCTAGTTTTTAGACCAAAAACATGAAATGTAAGTGATTTTGCATAAAACAAGCAAAAAAGCTGCCAATTTTTCTTGAATTTTTTAAAATTTTCTGTTTAAGAAAAATGTTCAAGATTTTTTTGCTTACCCCATTGACAGTTTTTTTGCTTGTTTTATGCACAAAATCACTTAAATTTGATTTTTTTGTCTAAAAACTAGAAAGAAAGAAACAGCATCTTAATTTAAGAATTTTTTGATATTTTTACTGAAAACAAGACAAAAAACTAAGAATTTTTTTCTTAAAAAAATATTTTTTGCAGTGTGGATATTTATTTGCAATCATAAATATTAATACACAAAGGAACATGGTTTACAACCTACAAATATCTATAAAAATATACCGCATCAAGAAACATATTTTACCTGTTAAATTGAAGCAAAAGACATCAAATGGTTTATTGAGTTCTGCTCGCCACACGACAACTCCGTCTTTACCATTGCCACAGATTGTGCTAACATGAACTCTTGGAATAACAGCAATTTGCTCATCTACCCACCCAAACCTTAGATTCAAATCATATAAACAATAAAAAATTAATTTTAGACAGTGAATTTACCATAATATCATTTTGAAAATATTAACAATTTAAAATGTTTACCTGCATGTTTCCAGACCATGTTTCTGGGCCTCCGTTACCTGTGCTTTGCTTGCGATAGTCACACCCAGATGGTCACAAACAAGACGGGCAGCCGATACATTTAAGGCATATTTATTTCCCAGGGTAACTTCAAATACACCCATGATGGCTTGTTTAGGGTTCACTGTTCATCAGAAGGAAAACAAAAAATGAAATGAAACAATATTTTATAATTAGGCTTTTGTATGTTAAGCTGTTGAAGGTCAATGTCAAACATGTTATTAGCAGCTTTTATTATTATATATAGATTTATTATATATATACACTAGTCAACATTTGAAGTGGATCATAAAAGTTTATTAAAGTTGCAAATTGTTTTAAGACAATTTATATATTATACAAGTTATTTTTAGGAATTTAAGAATAAGAATTTTACCTTTAATAAGTTGGAGATCCATAGAAAGACCAAACATGAAGAAACTATTCAAAAGCACCAGCATCCGGACACCTGCCATGTTGAAGTCTTCACACTGAGTAGTTTCGGAGCAGCGTTCAGTAATTTGGACCCGAGTGCCAAGTGGAGAGGTTATAAACTCTACGGCTAAACTCCCCAGGGGTGCGGCCAGTGCGAGGAGGGGCGGTTATTTTATAAATGACCTGTACAAAGTGTCATGACCGAGCCGACGCGACGGGGAAGAGGAAACAGGAGGTTTGCGTGCATCTCTGGATGAGCACTTCAGGAGTTCCCTTCAGGCCAAGGAGAGAGGATCACTCGGTGTTGATTGAAGATCTCCTGACGCACTGTACCACATTGGGAAATATTTCCGTGTCTTGATGTCATAGCAGCTATAGTGAGAGAGGAAATCTAAAATTTAAAGGAAAATTCCCATATTGCTGCTCTTTATTACTGGAGACTTAATGGAGGTCTCCAGTGAGTTTGCTTTATTTAACTTGGCCTGAGATGTACCAAGATTGCTTATAAGGTGCATAATTTCTTTACACTGTCAGAAATAAAGGTACAAAACTCTCACTGGGCGTACCCTAACAAAAAGTATATACTTAAAGGAATCCTCCAGCCATATATAAAAATTAACCCGTGATTTACCCAGCCTCAAGCAATTTGAGATACGTATGCCCATCATCTTTCAGACGAACACATTTGGAGTTACTTTCAAACTTTAGGGATCATGGAACTTCCGACTTTAAACCCCCAAAAAAGTGCATTAATTCTTCACATCAGTAATCCACATGACTTTAATGGGTTAATAAAGGTCTTATGCGGGTAATCGATGCGATTTTGTAAGAAAAATATCCAGATTTCAAGCCTTATAGACATTAATAATGTTGGGGTTAACTCATTACAAGTATGTGGATTTTGTAATAATATTACTTTTCTAAAGTAACGAGTAAAGTAACGCATTACTTTTTAAATGTACACATTAATATTAAAAAATGATAAAAAATGATGTACTGAATTAAACTGAACGTAAGCATTACTTTCTATGAAAAGTAACTAAGTAACGTACTTAGTTACTTTTTTTTGGGAGTAACTTAATATTGTAATGCATTACTTTTAAAAGAAAATTTTCCCCAACAATGTGACTAACTAGCTTCAGTAACTGTGCCATCTTGGCGTAGTGAGCTTGGTGTAGTCACATTATGCACTTTATGCATACACGCCTGTGTCTGAACAGTTAAAAACTCAGAAACTGAGATGGCAGGCCAGAGCTTGACATTTTTGTGATTAAATACTTTTTAGTCATAAAAAACACCTGCAAGGCCTAAAAGAGATCAAGCCTCAGCCAAGAAAAAGTAACGCAAAAGTTAAAAAGTAGCATAAGCATTACTTTCTATGAAAAGTAACTAAGTAACGCAATTAGTTACTTTTTTTGGGAGTAACTTAATATTGTAATGCATTACTTTTAAAAGAAAATCTTCCCCAATACTGTGACTAACTAGCTTCCAGTAACCGTGCCATCTTGGCGTAGTGAGCTTGGTTGACATGGGTACATTGCACAGTGACTGTCGTGAGTCCAAGATGACGTTGTTACCTGAAGCTAGTTATTATACTTTATAAAAGTTAAAATATGGACTTTTTTACAAAATCACATCAATTACATGCAAAATATCTTATTTAACCCTTTGGAGCCGTGTGGATTACTTATGTGAAGAATGGATGCACTTTTTGGGCTTCAAAGTCTGTTTTTGTTCCCTGATCACTTTTTTCTAGTGTTATAAACTTGCAAAGTCTAGCAAACATATTTACTAAAATAACTCCAAATGTGCTCATGTGAAACATGATGGACATTTGTATCTTGGATTGCTTAAAGGATTAGTCCATTTTCTTAAAAAAATCCAGATAATTTACTCACCCCCATGTCATCCCAAATTTAGATGTCTTTCTTTGTTCAGTCGAGAAGAAATTATGTTTTTTTTAAGGAAACATTGCAGGATTTTTCTCATTTTAATGGACTTTAATAGAGCCCAACATTTAATACTTAACTCAACACTTAACAGTTTTTTTCAACGGAGTTTCAAAGGACTCTAAACGATCCCAAACGAGGCATAAGGGTCTTATCTAGCGAAACGATTGTCATTTTTGACAATAAAAATAACAAATATGAACTTTTAAAGCACAACTTCTCGTCTAGATCCGGTCCTGAAAGCGCCAGCGTGACCTCACGCAATACGTCATGACGTCAAGAGGTCACAGAGGACGAACGCGAAACTCCGCCCCAGTGTTTACAAATGTGAAGAAAGAGGACCGTTCCGACGTTGTTGTATGTCAACTGATACTAATGAATGTATTTGTGTCAGTTTATTGTTTAAAATGGTCCGCAAATGTGCGTTTTATATATGTAACACGTGACCTCCCTACGTCACTACGCATTTACGTGAGGTTGCGCTGGACCGGACCTAGATGAAAAGTTGTGGTTTAAAAGTGTATATTTGTTATTTTTCTTGTCAAAAATGACAATCGTTTTGCTAGATAAGACTCTTATGCCTCGTTTGGGATCGTTTAGAGTCCTTTGAAACTCCGTTAAAAAAAACTGTTAAGTGTTGAGTTAAGTATTAAGTGTTGGGCTCTATTAAAGTCCATTCAAATGAGAAAAATCCTGCAGTTTTCCTCAAAAAACATAATTTCATCTCGACTGAACAAAGAAAGACATCAACATTTTGGATGACATGGTGGTGAGTAAATTATCTGGATTTTTTTTGGACTAATCCTTTAATGTTATCCAATGTCTTGTTTTCTGTAGAAAAATCTTAAAATTATTAAATCAATATGTATTTTCTTGATGAGCAAAATCTAGTTTTTAGACAAAAAATAAAATTTAAGTGAATTTGTGCCAATGAGGTGAGAAGTGTTTAAGAAAAAAGTCAACTAATTTCAAGATTTTTTTCTTAGCCCTTTGGCAGATATTTTTGCTTGTTTTAAAAACAAATTCCCTTAATTTTTTTTTTGTCTAAAAGCTAGTTTTAGTGTTGCGATTCAACAGCAGCTTAGCACACTTTGTCTGGTAAGGTCACACCAAATTGAGAAAGCTGTCGTCAGCAAATGCCAAACAAAGGGGATTTGTATGGAATAAATTTCCCGCCTAATGTATTGAGGTCACGGATTAAAAAATAATATGCATGAATAAAATAATAATACGCGCAAATCAGTACTTTAAACAGATTTAAAGTTATATTGCACAAAACTGAAAAACGAATGCAAAGTTATCCAAATTGCATACAAAATGACGTTTTCTTTGATTATATTTTTCATTTTTTTCTTCTCTCTAATATATTCTGCTCATATTATTTTTTTTTGTATGCTTGTGCTGTTTTTCCCTTGCTCTTATTTCCACACTCTGCGCTTGCATTTCCAAAAGTTGCAGTTAGAGTTTCATGCAAATCAGGGCAGACTTTAAGTGTCGCCATTGGTCCGCTAGTTTTAGATTGACAGCTCCTCCTCTAGCCAATCAGTCGAAGAGAGGGTGTTGACGTCACTTCGGTGCGACTCAAAGCAGGCGATCGTGCAGGTGAAGATGGATAACCGTCAGATGGGCTTTGATAATTTCAGATAACTTTTTGTATATTCACAGGTAGTGAAGTATGCATGTACAGTTTCTTTAAATATAATTATTGGCATTTATAGAGTCCGTTTTGAGAGAAAATTGAATTTTTCTACTGTTATTGAGCTTAGTTACACTTAGCAGTTAGCGCTTAGCGTATTTACCTCAAAGTTTACTTCAGTAATATTACCTTTATTTAAGTAATAATAGTACAGTTTGCATATCAATCCTGCTTCTTTATGTTTATTCATGAATTTATGCTGTTATGTGAAGTCATGAGAGCTATATTTATTGTAATACGAGACATTAAATGACGTTATGTGAATACTTTTGCTTTTAATGTGCTCATTATACACTCACAGTGGCATTTTTGTGCTGGATTTAAATGCATGTTTATATATTTGTTTTTACGTTTATATTGCAAACGTTTTGGCACAATATTACGTGGTCTTATTGCAACAGGCCCTATAAAACTGTACACTGTACACGTGCCTTCCCGTGTACAGTTTGAAACACATGTAGCCTTTCTACAACCCTGCCTGTCACCTAATAATCTTAATATATGTGGAGATAAATAAACCTTTGCACTAAATCTGGCTACTTTGATCCATTTCTGTGTTCTGGCTCTGACACACCAAGAGACATGCTGGAGATTTAAACATCTTTAAACCAATCTCCTTATGTCCAATATTTATATATGTCCAATATTTAAAGTATATTATGTGTATCTATTCACACACGTCATATGCAAGAAAGTAATGCAGTGTTTTTAAACTTATTTTCTTTGTATGCTGTCAGAATATGAATATTGGCTCAATAAAGGACTATTAATGGAAATTCACAATTCAGAGATTGTATATATTTAGTTTTATTTTGTGCAGCTTGCTGGATTGGAGCTTAAAGCATCAGTTTATAATTTATGTAAATTTAGCATACAGTTATTTTAATTTGTGTCATTTAACTCGGTTATGCAGTTCCTAGCACAGATAATAAACAAAGCCTTTTCTGTATTGTTGAGTTGTATTATTTATTTGTATTAATACAAATAATGTAATGCCCGAGTAAACACAATGGGTCTGAAAATAAAACAAAAGCAATTGGTTTGAAAATGCTTTATTTCTTATCAATATTGGGAAATCCCCTACAGTAGTGTTAAACACAAAGCTTCCTTTTATAACATGTTATAACTACTGTACATTTATTCAAAATAAAAACCTGAAGCACCACACTGATATTCAGGCCGTTTGCTATTATGTTTTTTTTAGTCAAGATCGTTCAGATGTACAACTTGGCTGAAGTCTACCAATGGTAATTTCATAAATATATTTGTCTGCATCTATGAAAGGTCTGAATGCTTATGATATCGTAATATTTTTTGTTTTATACTGTATACGTTTGCACATAACTTAACTATTATCACTTTATCATTATAGTGTACTGAGCATAGAATGTGTAAAGCCAATGTATGTAATTCATTTTAGCCTTAAACTGCAAAGACTCACTCCACTGCCTAAACCTAAACTAGCTAAAAGGATTCGTGTTAACAGACTTTCATTTACTTGGATGACACATTATCTTAAAGAACTGACAAAGAGTACTCACAACAGACATAAGTGTATTTCTGTCAAACACTAACAATATTTTGTTTAATGATATTTAATTGTCTAATATTTGCCAGCTGACGGTTATCCATCCTCTCCTGCACGACTATGCAGCCACTGGAGTCACTGGAGTGACGTCAACTTCCTCTTCAACTGAGTGGCTAAAGGAGCTGTCAATCTACAGCTGTCAATCTACAACTAGCGGACCAATGGTGACGCTTAAGTCCGCCCTGATTTGCATGAAACTCTAACGGCAACTTTTGGAAAAGCAAGCGCAGAGTGTGGAAATAAGAGCGAGAATAAAAACAGCACAAGCATACAAAACAAATAAATATGAGCAGAAAATATTAGAGAGAAGAAATAAAGGAGTAATATAAACAAAGAAAATGTCATTTTGTATGCAATTTGGATAACTTTGCATTCGTTTTTCAGTTTTGTGCAATTTAATTTTAATTCTGTTTAAAGATCAAATTTGCGCTTATTATTTTTTCATTCACGCATATTTTTTTTTGAACCGTGACCTCATTACATTTGGCGGGAAATTTATTCCATAGATTTGACTCTGGGATGAAAATAACAAGGTGGAAGCGCAACAAGGTGACGCCCTTTTTTGGCGTATTCCTGTATTCAGAATATAGTTGTAAGTAGAGGGCTGAAGTCCAAATTAGCCGTTCTCTGTAGTCCTTGAAAAGCAAATTCTGTTAAAGAAAACATATTGCTTGGCATTGAACTTCGAGCTTAATAATTTTGCAGGTATTATTAATGCTCTAATGGCAACATTACACACTAACTAAAGAACTAAAACGGCACATTTAAAGGATACAGCTCTTGTACCTCCTGTACCTTTATTTCTGACAGTCCAGTGATTCATAGAAGAACCATTTTTGGTTCCCCAAAGAATTATTCAGTCAAATAATCTTAAAAGAGCAATTTCTTTTTCATGTTTTTATATTCTAAAGTAGTAGAGTAAAATTTACTTGTTGCACTTACATTTTTAGGTTTATTCAACTTGAAATTTACAATTAATTTAAACTTTTTTTGACTAGTGATGAGATGCTATAAATTATAAAAATTATTTTTTATTTATTATTAAAATTTAAAGAATTTATAGCAACTCCTCACTGGTCAAGAAAGTTGAAATTAATTGTAAATTAATGTTGAATTTTTACAGTGTATAGTGAGAGTGTGGTTTTAAAATAAAAATACGAATGAAAATGAAAGTTTGATAAGAATTGTTTTTCAGTTAATGCAAAAATTTCTGATTCTCACAGGATTGAGGCTGTCATGGATATTGGGCACTACTTGTTCACTATCCAAAATAACTCCATTGTTTATGAAGACGAAGGCCAGATTATTGTTGTGACTTCTGAGGTTGTTTGTTCATTTTGTTCAATTTCCTCTTGTTCCCCCAGTGCTGGATTATTAACAGGGTGATGTTCATCTAACTTCCTGTGATAGTACACAGTTCATCTCACTTCCAGCAAAACATCTCACACACATACAGTACAGTACAATATAGACATACATTATCATCATCTCACTACCAGGAAAAATAGATTTTGAATAAGATACACCTAAATTGTTTAGTGTTCATGTATTCTTGTACTGTATTTAATTTATGCTGAACAATTTACAATAAGGTTCAATAAGTTAACATTATTATCTCATTTAACATTATTTTCAGCATTTACTGTACTAGTACATTTTTTAAAGCAAATGCTGGATCTATTAACATTAGTTAATGTACAACAACTAAAAAGATAGCATATAATAAATAAAGCAATAAGCTTTTTGCCTATCATGACAATTTTATAATGCAAAAAATTTGTGAAATAGTGTTTATGTATGGTTCGATTCCCGGTGAACACACACATATGACCTGGATATCAAAACAACATAAATAGCACGGGTATATTTGTAGCAATAGTCAAACAATACATTGTATGCACTGTAAAAAAATTCTGTAGAAATTACAACGTTATTGCAGCTGGGTTGCCGGTAATTTACCGTAGATTTAAATTTATGTTATTTACTGGCAAGAGTTTGTTCAAAGTTAAATAAATTTTAAATATTAACAGGTCTTTATCTTTACAGAATAAAACTATACAATAAAAGCCTCATGCAAAGCATTCTGGGAACCAGAAATCATCATCAACCTTTTTCTGTTTTTTGCTTCAGATTTTGTTTCCCAGAATGTTTTGCTTGATGCAGTTTTTTTAGTTTTACTCTGTAAAGAAAAAGACTTGTAAATGTTTAATGTTCATTTAACTTTGAACAAAATGTTGCCAGTAAAAAACGTAAATCTACGGTAAATTACCGGCAACCCAGCTGCAATTTCTACGGGGTTTTTTTTACAGTGTGGGTCAAAATTGTCGCTTTTTATGGCAAAAATCATTATGATATTAAGTAAAGATCATGTTCCATGAAGATTTTTTCAAAATTTCCTGCCGTAAATATATTAAACATTTATTTATCATTAGTAATATGTATTGCCAAGGACTTCATTTGGACAACTTTAAAAGCAATGTTCGCAATATTTAGATTTTTTGCACCCTCAAACAGTCCATTTTCAGATACTTGTATCTCAGCCAAATATCTAACAAACCAACATACATCAATGGAAAGCTTATTTATGTAGATAATGTATAAATATTCATTTTAAAAATTGACATTGGTTTTGTGGTCGAGGGTCACATATTAACTCATTCCCTGCCAGCCTTATTTTGAAAAGTTGCCCGCCAGCATTTTTTGTGAAAAGTTTCACAAAACGCCTTCCAGGAAAATGTTCTTCTATAAATATATAAACATACAAATATATCAAAAGAAAGAACAGACCCTCTGCTTTCAAACAAACTAAACGGGGAAAAACAATTTTTATCAAATATATATATTTCCTTTGCTTATAAACTCTTAAATATGGGTATTTTTCTTAGAAAATAATTTTTTTAAGCAAAAAGCTGAAATAATTGCATGCTTGTGTAGGATTTTTTGTTAGAGATTAGATTCAGAAAGATTATCAAAGCATACACAAAGTGTAAAATTAATAAATAACTTTTTGATTCAGTTTGTAAATAGACCCCTTGCACGTGACGTCACGGTCTACTCGCGCGAATTATGGACGCCATGACGGACGGCGGAAGTGCTATATTGTAGACGGACGGCAAGCCGAACAAGTACGTGTTTGTGTTCGTTAGGGTCATAAAATGGTTATTTCGTGTTGCTATGATGCACCTACCATTACAGAAAAGTGGCATAAATACATTATTTTTACATGAATGTTATTGTTTAATGCTGCAGTGACACCATAAATCATAGCTGCTAACTCCCACGCATCGCAATTGACCCCATTCTCACATAGATATGTATATAAAGGCTAGATGGCTCAAGGCGGAGTCAGCTGTGTCGTCACTTGGCGGCCATCTTAGGTCAGTGCTGCCATAGTGCTGCTCCCTGCTGCTGTGGACGGAAGGTGAGTGACATACGCCAACTAAAATGCTCGTAACTTGCTGAATTCTTGACGGATTTACAAACGGTTTGGTTTTTTACAAACGTTATTAACGTGGCTATAATTCTGGAGGCTTTAACATGTTTCATGAATGTTTTATTTATTTTTAGTATACGTATTCAGTGTCATAGGTACATCTTTGACGTTTATAACAAACCAATCCGTTTGAAAATCGGTAAAAAATTAAGCAAGTTATGGTCATTTAAAAGTACCTGCATCATTAAAACTCAATGCTACGAGTGAGCGAGCGCCCTGTCCTAAGATGGCCGCCAAAATGCGGACGTTCCACTCAATTGGCCATCAGCGCGGACGAGCCATCTAGCCTTTATATACATATCTATGCATTCTCACGCCACATATCCATTTTCACGATGTAAGTAGCTAAACCAGTGCTCGCAGTACTGACACTTTTATATTTAAGCGTACCTTCACTGTCTTTTGCGTGCCACCACTTCTCATGTTGCTGGTACTTTGCTGCAAAGAGTCAAAGAGCATTTCACTTTATGTGGCGCTGCGCAGGAAGTTCGGCAGCGAGGACATCAGAGTACCGCGAGAGCAAGTCGAAATGTTACAAAAGGGTCCGCCTTTACCTTTGCTCTCGCGTTACTCTGATGTCATACGCCGATCAGTCAGCTCCGCACCAGTCGAACACACAAAGCGTCAAGGTCTGGATGAAAAGCAGAGACCTGCCCGGAATCCACGCACGCAGATACCCTCAGAAAACAGCAATTTTAATCAACCATCACTCGCGTGTGCATGTTTGCAAGCAGTACAAGCCTGCGTGATGTTTGCGGTGACAGGTTTTAATAAAAAAAAAGTCAATTGATATTTGACATCTATAAACAATAATATATACGAAATATAATTATATGGTCTTGACATACACATTATCTGTTGCTTTAGTTTAATATAAACTACTCATTTGGTTTATTTGGTTTTGACAGTCCCTCTATCACAAATCATCACTTTACGCTTCTCTTTCTCAGTGGATAAACTGAATCAAACCTGCTGTTATCTGCAGTTATACATTTTACAGAGACCAGTAGCCCATTCATTAGATTTTATCAGAAGAAAAGCATAATAGAAGTGTATAAAATAATAGTAAAGACTCTAATCTCAGGCATTTAAACTCAGGAAAAGCTTTTATTTCAATTTAATTTCTAAAATATGATTCGATTTGTACTGTGAACCATTTTAACGCAGTCTTTTCCAACTATTTAACACAGAAATAGCTAAAATCCACACTATTATCAGTTGGCAAATGGTTAGGACTCAGAAGTTGGCAGCTCTGCAGACTTTTAAAAGCCTTAAGATCAGCACCAGTGTATGGGGATATCCCGTTTACCCCATAGTGGTACAAATCATGCGGGCTGAAGTCGGGCAGATTCGGCGATTTAATGAGGTCCGTGAAAATTGAAGGAGGAAGAAGGTAAGGGTCGGTATCCAGTCCCGCTATCTCTAACTTCTCTAAATAGCGCTTTTTGTGAGGACCTACCAAATGCCCTACCTCGACCGATAACGGCACAACAACTTCCTTAATATAAGAAGCCATGTATTTTAGTGTAATATATATTTAAACTGTTTAAAACTAATCAAAAATCCCGCTCGTCTATTACTAATCAACCTAGTGCGCCAGTAATTTTGCCGTCCAGCATGGCGTCGTCACGTGGTCTAGGTCACGTGTTTGCAAAGGGTCTATAAATTGCATAAGCCACCTAGTGGATAATCGCGGTATTACAGATAACAATAAAAACTTATCAAGAACACTTTTTTTAATGCAAATGTTTTCTCTTAATTGACAAGATAACTAGACAAGGACAAAGGAAGAGTTTAAAAAAAATTATAGCTTAAATGTATTGTAATTTGCTTGGACAAAAGCAAAATCTGTGCCAGATGCATAAATGTATAAAAAATCTTGATGATAAAAATTTATTTCATTAATTTAGTGCAAAATTGTATTTATTTTCTTTGGATTTAGCAGAAAATGTTGACATTTCACCCATGCATCAACACACAAACAAATAACATGAAATCCAAGTGCATCTGTTTGTAAAACACCTTTATTTCAAGGTGAAGTGGCACAACAAAAACACAAGCACACATGTGCAAATATGAAATTGTAACTTTCGTGCTATTTAAAAGTGCTCTTTAAAACTGTGAAAAAACTCTACTATTAAAATCAGTGCTCTGTACAAACACAACAGTCAACTATTGCACTTCAGGATCTACCTTGGAATGTCAATTCAAATAACAACAAACAATTGCAAAAGACTAGAAAACATACCGTATCAAACATTAAAGTTTTTAAATATCGTACTTAATATTTCAAATATATCTATTTCACAAAACCTGAGAATTTTTAATAATAAGGTTCGAGTGGTATCATATACATGTCAAAAGTGACATTAGTCTCCATAAAATATCTCTGTCCGATAACAAGAAATCCCAACCATTCAATGCAAATCTGATTTGTTATCCGAGCACGCTTGGTCCCTAAATGATAACCAATAAATCTGTTATTTGCAGTGTCATAGACTCACAGATGATACGGGGTAAAGGACAAGCATGTGTCCGTTCACGAATGGTTTCATTCTGGGGCGGGGCTCTTGGACCCTACATTCAGTCCAAAAAACGTTTTCTTGCCTGGGATGGCCGACTTCTCTGCAGACGTGTCTCCGCTATCGCTGTAGCGGTGACTGAAAAAGTTCATGATATTGACAAACAGGAATAAAACAAAAAATACAGTGATGACTATCCAAAGCAAACGGTTTCGTCTGAAGACCTTTGGAAAAATCCGGTCAATGAATTCCAGTGCCTCCTCGTACCTGCTGCAAAAAAAAAGAAAACTCATATTTATATTTTTATGGTGAGGTTTATACACAAGTTGATGGACAATTCAACATCTCCAATTTAACTAACTGCATGTTTTTGGACTGTGGGAGGAAACTAGACATCTAGACGACTCCCGACCCAGCCGAGACATACGGTAAACCCCAGGGATCTTCTTGCTGTGAGGCAACAGTGCTACCCACTGAGCCGCCCAATATAAAAGGCTTAATTGGAGATTTAATATTATTGTAAAAATTACCAGCCATGTCAGAGTTACCTGTTAGGCTTTCTGTTTTCATCAGCACCTCCTCTTATCTCTTCCTCAGACTCCAGCAGCTTCTCCTCAGCTTTCTCCTCATCCTCCTTAAGTTCTTGGAGTTCTTTACTCCTTTTGAGTCCTTCTTGGTACCTATAGAGAAGCATTTTAATTTAGTAATAAACAAGCCATAAACATTTAAATGAAGCATTAAGCTTAAGATTGAGGAAAATACATTTGCTATAAGAGTATCCCTCTCAGGAAATAATAAGTGCATTATAATGTTGTGTTTTTTAGACTTTAAAGGGACACTCCACTTTTTTTGGAAAAAATGCTCATTTTCCAGCTCCCCTAGAGTTAAACATTTGATTTTTACCGTTTTGGAATCCATTCAGCTGATCTCTAGGTCTGGCGGTACCACTTTTAGCATAGCTTAGCATAATCCATTGAATCTGATTAGACCATTAGCATCACGCTCAAAAATAACCAAAGAGTTTCAATATTTTTTCTATTTAAAACTTGACTCTTCTGTAGTTACATTGTGTACTAAGACCGATGGAAATTTAATGTTTTTCTATGCTGATATGGATAGGAGCTATACTCTCCTTCCAGCATAATGATTTTGCTGCCGTAACATGGCTGCAGCAGGCGCAATGATATTACGCAGTGCCTGAAAATAGTCCCTTGCTATTGAAAGTGACAAAGAGGACTATTTTCGGGCACTGCGTATATCATTGCTGCTTCCGATATCCAAACTCTTTGGTCATTTTTGAGCGCAATGCTAATGGCCTAATCAGATTCAATGGATTATGCTTAGCTATGCTAAAAATGCTAGCGCCATACCCAGAGATGCTGAATGGATTCCAAAACAGTAAAAATCTAATGTTAACCTCTAGAGGAGCAGGAAAATGAGCATATTTTCAAAAAAAGTGGAGTGTCCCTTTAAATAAATTTGCATACCCTCATTTCATCAGTATTATAACCTCAGTGTGTCATATAGAAAATAAGTATTTCTACCTCTATTTTGGTTACATTGGACTTTTTGTTTAACCCCCATTTAAAAACAATCTATTCCTCTACATGTCAAACATCTGACTGTTTCTTGTGAATGACAGATAACCCAGCAAGCAATAGCCTTTATTTTATTGTCTAGGTTAACTATAGCCCCATTATAGTTTGACTATGAGTAACCCACCTCTAGCCGAAATGAACTTGAAATGTATTATATTTCATAATGTAAGCAAAGTTAATCATGATTACAGAGTGTTTGGTTTTATTTATTTAATTTTATTTATCTTTAGGCTATAGTTAGGCATCTACTTCATTTATTTCACTGTCACCCTTGTTTTAGCCTAGACGTCTTTGCTGTGATTGGACGGCTAATAAACGTCTTTTAAAGGTGCACTGTGAGTAGATTGTAGCGGCATCAAGTGATGAAATTGTGAATTGCAATAAACCGCTCAGCCATCCCTTTCGAAGCACATAGAAAAGCTACGATAGCCGCCACAGGACAAACATGTCGCAGGGTATGCGCAGAAGGAATCATCCGTGGAGCCCTGAGGCAGAACGGTGGTATCAAACTTGTGCGCCCAATTCAACCAAGCGCCTTGAACGCCTCATTTGACTGGTTTGCTAAAATAAGTTCCATACAACTCATTTTGGTGGTGTGAAATAACACAGAAAATAAATAGTTAGTTATATCTTCAATCTTTACTCGAAGTATAGAGAGTCCGTTCAGAGAAGCTGTCAATCATACATGTCAATCATAACGACACGCCTTGTTTCTATAGCATCAAATTACGAGCTAAACTGAAACTTAATCACAAAAATGAACAATTGAACATATATCAACCAAGCATGCAGCACAAGCCCTGAAAAGTGAAGCCAAAACGTCTCGATCGCCCCCCCCCCCCCCTGTGACTGGTCCCAGTATAGGTCATAAACCCCACCTCGCCCATGTTATTCAATTGAGACTTGAGACCAACGAAACGATTTAATTACACTTCAATTATCTTTTTTCCGAAGCTGGTGTCTTGTCATTTACTGTCGTTTTTATCACGCTGATGTAAATTCAAGTGTTTGTTTTTAAAATAAGTTTGTTTTAGTTAGTTATTTAATGCTACAAAAACGGTGGTGTGACATCATTATTGACAGCTGTGATATGCTAATTCTGCGAGAGCGAGGGTGGGCCTTGATTTCGCGGCTTTACTTCCTGCCCACTACTGCGAAGGACTGGTCCCGAAAGCATTAGTGCTCGTATTCAGCATCGTATCAGGACACTGGCGGCTTCTGTTTTCACCAATGGAAGAGAGCAAATGGGCGTCATCCATCTTTTTTTACAGTCTATGATATCAACATGATAACAACTATCTTAAAGGACTAAAACCATCTTTTGAAAAAAAAATTTGGAAGTTATCTATTTCTTTTATTTTGACCCGAGTTCGTATGCATTGAGAGGGCGGGGTTTATGACATGCACTGCAGCCAACCACCAGGGGGCGATCAAAAAGCCAGCAGTTTCACTTTTCACGACTTCCATGTAAGAGGACCAGCGGTAATTAAATGCTAAGTTAATAAAAACATAATGGTTTATTATGTAAGGCCTTTATTTACCACTGAAAACACTGCTATGTATATTATATTCATTTATGTCAATAGATCCTCCTAAAATGTACACATTGCATCTTTAAACGCAAAAATGCTTGCTGGGAAAGGTGTGCGTGTTTCTGTGATAGTGTGCTAATATAGAGATTGAAAAATGGTAAGACATTACCCTTTGTTATAAGCTTCTTCTTCAAGCTTGGCTTTGATCTCATCTGTAATCTTCTCTGGATTGCAATGAACTCTGCTTGGCATGGCTTCACCTTCCTGTTCTGGCAAACGGTTTCCATTGCTTTGTTTCACATAGGAAAGAAAAGTGAGTGCTGCAGCAATAAAAATATTACCATTACGCAGATCAGGGGGAACTACAGAGGTGACTTTTTGTAAATAACAATGGGACTCTACCCTGATGAAGATACATTTAAATGCCATATAAAAAACAGCACAGAAGGTGTGAAATAAATAGTTTAAAAACAAAGCCAATGTGACAAGACGTACAGTACACCCGGAGGTCTTTAACTGGCCTTACAATAGTGTTTAGGAAACTTGTTATTGTCTATCAGGGGAATTAACAGCTGGATATTAGAGGTTGATATAACTGTTTACTGTTCTTTGTTAATACAGTAAGCCTACACACCGATGCCTGGTTCTTCTCAAACAGACCTGTCAAAATGTTTAGATTTAGTCCCAAAATAGCACTGACTGTAGATGGGACTTTGTGGGATGCTTGTGTGTTATTTTAAGCACAAAAGTGAGAAAATTGCATACGTTTAATACATCGTACTATAGATAAATAATCTTCTGTACGTGGGTTTCCTGTCAACCAAGTAAACATGCAACATTATCCTGTCACAGCGTGAAATATCTATTGATAAGACTCAATCTGACCTGCTGTTTTTAGGGAAATAGCAGGTCAGCCTGAGGCTGTCAAGGAATACATTTCAACAGCTTGGCTTTATAGATGTAAACGGACTCCCACATCCCACAACATGTAAAAACATCTAAAACCGCATCTTTCCATAAATACTTCACAGGAATATATTGAATGTTCTGGCTATGCAAAAATGAATGTCACACTTTAACAATAACCATAATTATATGCATTATAACTTGTCCATAAGCAAGCGTGTAGCCCGACAGGCGCTAACGCATAGTTCCGCATTTGTCCACGACACTGGGTCGCTGCGTCCGAAAACTCAAGGCAGTGACTTGTTGTCTCGCTGCCTCATGAGGCCATGACTTCGAAGGCATAAAGGCAGCATGTTTGAAATATAAACGGAGAGCGCCTTTGTGATAACTAATCACATATTTGAAAACTACAATACTAATTTCTCGCTAGAAATGCAATTAAAATTTGTAAAAAGTGAAAATATACGTTTATTTACACTACATTTTTGCTCCGGTCACTTCCTTGGCCGCCATTTAAATTATTTTGAACTCGACCACTGTTGTCATGTGGTTTTTACGTCAGTAAAGGCGGTGACAAAGGGTCACATGGATATTAACGTCATTGATAGAAGACTGCACTGCCCGTGTCAATGTTTTGAATGGCAATTTTCTCACGATTTACAAGTAGTTGAAAACATTACAGATATTGATAGTAATCAGCTGGACAAAATATATAACACTGGCCTAGTGGTTTTTGGACATTTTACTGCAAATATTTTACAAATTGCACCTTTAAGCGAGTATCTAGCAACGAGCGCCTCTTTTATCATAAACCCTTACAAAGGTATTTTGACGCGCAATGCACATAGGTTCACATGACGCACAGAACACATATTTTGACATGACGGTCCACATACACTACAATGTTTTGACGAGTTTCGCATTCGTGCCTCCTTGGAAAAGAAGTAACGAGCCAACAGAGTCCTGCAACGGGTCGGGTACCCGCGGATACCTGCATAAAAGTGTCTAAAACGAGAGGATTGTGACATTCCTAAAATTCACGGGCGGGGATGCGGGCGGAAAATAATCTCTGTGCAGACGGGTAGTAGCGTGAATAAAAATATGTGCAATATTTGTACATCTAAATTACCATTACACGTGTAATTGGAATGATTTTAGCGTGTGTGATTTATGCGTGTGCGGGTCGGGTAACATGCCAAATATTAAAGGACAAGTTCGGTATTTTAGACTTAAAGCCCTGTTTTCAGATTGTTTATGGTGAAATAGAACGGTTTTGACTGAAATTTCGACATTTGCGGCTGCCCTGAGAATTTTCGCGTGATTGTGTTTCACCTCAGGCCTCTACAATGGGTTTAATGGTGCACTGAAACAATCCTTCCTAAAATGCATTAAACTTTCGTTTACAAAGACGTGAAACTCACCGAGTGGTCAGGGGTGTTCACTGATATGCTCACACAAAAATCGCTGCAAAAGACGCATTCCAACAGGTTTTATCGTAGTTTATACCAACTCCATTGACTGTATTAGACGTCCTGTGAGGTACGGTATTACTCCGCGCCGGGAACTTTGTTTCTATTCTTGCAATTGGCAAAGGCGGATTAGCGCCACCACCTGGGCTGGAGTGTTTATTATTCAAGCTCTAAGCGGAAGAATGTACGGGTGTGAGGCGTTTGGAAAAATAGATCCACAAGTTAACAACGAATGCTAAAACACCTGTTGGAAAGCATCTTTTGCAGCGATTTTTGTGTGAGCATATCAGTGAACACCCCTGACCACTCGGTGACTTTCACTTCTTTGTAAACGAAAGTTTAATGCATTTTAGGAAGGATTGTTCCAGTGCACCATTAAACCCATTGTAGAGGTCTGAGGTGAAACACAATCACGCGAAAATTCTCAGGGCTGCCGCAAATGTCGAAATTTCAGTCAAAACCATTCTATTTCACCATAAACAATCTGAAAACAGGGCTTTAAGTCTAAAATACCGAACTTGTCCTTTAACGGTCCGGGCAGGTGCGGATTTAATTTTGATATTATCACGGGTGACGGGTCGGATCTGGTGCTGAACTTTGCGGGTTCGACGGGAGCGGGTCTCTTAAAATGAACCCGTGCAGGACTCTGCGAGCCACCACTGAATATACAATGATTTTTAAAACTATATTTTAGCTAGGTAAGTGTTTAGAGTAAAGAGGACATAAACTTACTTCCTCTCAAGTACATCTTGATGGGTGGAGTCTGATGAATTACAGTTTCTAATGGTGTTGGCCTCACACTAAAGAAAAGAAAAATCGGATTGACCTTATGTATGTAAAGGTTTTATACAGAGTAATTGTTTTGGTGTTAGTGTCAGCAAGACAAAATGTCACATGCAGGAAACTTAAAGATAAAACATCATTAACAACATATGGCTTCTGACAGACCGTATGAAAAGAGCTGAGCACACAGTATACATTTACCAGTACAGGAAGAGCACTGGACACAGTTGAGGTCTGTCCGGGGACATTCAGTAGATTAAACTTAGGAACTACAGCCACACTGACTCTTCGTCTGGGCAAGGCCTTCAAGAGACAACAACACATAATTTATCACAAACACTAAATCGATAGCTTTTCTGCATGTCAAGGTCATGGGTTCGATTCCCAGGAAACACACATACAGTACTGACAAAATGCACACAAGGCAACATGCACAACAAATACAGACTGATACATATTCTTACTCATTTATTAACCTGCATCTGAAATCGCATACTGTGACAGTATAACTTTATCTCAAGGCAACTCGTATGTATTTTACGAGGTGGCTAATTCGCATTAATTCGTCTGACAATTTTCGCACATTTTGGCGTTGGAATTTTGTAATAGTTTTTTTATGTACCTACTCCTCGACTGTTAAAACAGTATATTGTGTATAGTATGAATATGGGTAGTGTGAATGAAATTCAGAGGCACTATATTCGCCATGTTGAAATATCATGTGACATGCGCGTCATTAAGAGGCTGTTTACACTTGGCATTAACATGCGTTTTCGTCGATCGCATCACAAGTGGACGACGTTAATGCCAGGTGTAAACGATGTTCAAAACGTTTTGAACGCGTCCACTTTCGACCACTTTCAACCACATCCAGAGGTAGTCGAAACCACTTTCGATCGGATCGCTTTGGAGCTGCGGAATTCAATGTTGTTGAATGTGTTCGAACAGCCACACGGGACCGCCTTCTCTCCACCCATTTATCTAATCTGAGGTATTAAACACAAGTTTTACGTCTTTTTTTGACTTCTGGCGTGAACATACGCTGAACAGCGCTATTTTTAGCCTTTCATTGATACAACTACTGCAGGTGTTCTCCGTAGTTTCGTTTTGAAAGCGTGAAAGTTGCGCGATCCTATTTCATCAATTGCGCTGAAAATTCAGAGAAAGCTCTAACATACACACGTACAAAACACTGTGCAGCATGTTTACTTGCTAAAAAAGCAGTGGACTCCGACATAATATTAGTTTGCGTCCATATAAACTCATAATTACTCCCGCTCGCGTTTGAATGACAGCAGAGAGACTCGCCCACCGTCTCACAGACCACCCCCTCACAGTATTCAGGACAGAAGCGGTCAAAAGTGGACAAAAGAGACGGATTTAAATACCAGGTGTAAACGTAATGTGTCTCTCTCGTCCACTTGTGATCCGATCGGTGAAAACACATCTTAATACCAAGTGTAAACAGCCCCAAAAAGAAGCGAGTCATTAACTCAGATGACCACAATGACCAACTTATGTATTTACATTTGAATAGAGAGGTGTCACCGCTTTCTGACATTTTTGACTATGACAACATTTACATTCCATTTAGGCATTTCGCAGACGTTTTTGTCCAAAAGCAACTTACAAAGATTAGAAAACAATAAAAGCGATGTGCCATAGGGAGGCAATAGTACAAAAGGTGCTTATAAAAAGATACAAGTTTTCTAAACAATAACTGTTGAGAGAGTTAGTTGGGTATTAAAGATTCAACGTCTATCCTGTGACAGATTCTGCCCAGTTTGATTTAGGCAAAGGTATGAGGCACTGGCCGGCGCATGTTTTTTTGATGTTGATGTCTTTGCAATGTTTTAAGAGAAAGACAGTTCGTCATCAAAGACTAAACCAAGGTTTCTCGCCGTTTTGGAAGGAGAAAGGTTGTGTTGCCAAGTTGAATGGATAGGTCGTGCTGTAGCGTGGGTTGTGGCAGAAAAACAAGCAACTTCGTCTTAGCGACTTCATCCAAGCCGAGATGTCTTCTAAGCAGGCTGTAAAACATGCTGCTATGGTGTGATCATCAGGGTGAAATGTGAGAAAGATCTGTGTGTCATCAGCTTATCATTTGCCTGTATGATAGGTCCTTTTGTGTAAAAAATAGGAGTGGACCAAACACAGTTCCCTGCGGAACCCCAGTGACCATCTGGTGTGGACCACGCACCCTTCCATGACACCCTGAAGGATCTCTCGTAGAGATACGATTTGAACCATTGGAGGGGTGTACCCGTGATCCCTAGGGATGATAGGATGGCAAGTAGGATCTGATGATTGACTGTGTCAAAGGCTACCGATAAATCTAGTAAAATCAGAACCGAGGATATGGATTCTGCCTTAGCTAGCCGCCCCCCCTTCTCATTCTTTGGGTGAATCCTCTCCCAGGCGCTCGAGGGATAGGAAAGTGTCCATCAAATGCACACTTAAAATTTTTTGCCAGAAGTAGTAACTCATCCGAGTACTTCTCGCCTACAGACGACTCAGTATGATTTCTCAAATTGCTCACGTGGTAATTTGACATCACCCGCCTGCTGGTTTTTGGGGAACAGCATAAAGTCAAACACACATAAAAAGTTAAATCAGGTGTTTTATACTATATATAGAGACAACTAAAACATTCTTGGAGGGGTTAAATGAGGACTGGAGTTGGGAAGCTCGAGTCTTTTAAAAGTCTCTTCTGTAACAGTACAGTTACTTATAAAGGTTCTTCAAGAGTATCGAACTGTGAAAACACTTATGGATCATTTATTGTTCATTTGTCATTTATTTTAAGACTGGAAAAGTTATTTACCTTCCCAAGTTGTGGTGATATGAATCTGGATGGACGTTGAACACCATCATCTGTATAAAATAAGATGAAGGATGAACAGGCATTCATATCAAGTGGAAACCGAACTGAAGCCTATTTGTCGTGAAGCATTTACCTCCAGTGTCTACTGAGCCGCTGTAGCAGCGATTGGAGTTTTGGTTGGCCAGCTTTTTAAACTCCATCAGCTCAGCGTGGTCCTTCTCATAAGTCCTTTTCAGATTCTCCACATATTGCATCATCACCTCTGTGGCCTTGTTCATTCTCTTCTCCTGTTGCGGGAAACAATGCTTACTGTACATATGAGGAGCCCAGTTGCAAAAGCCGCTAAACGTCAAAAATGGGATAATATTATATGCTCTTGGTACATATTATACGTTCTTTAAATAAATTTGGCTTCAAATCCGCTTAATCCCAGCCTCAGGCCATTTAGAAATAACTGACATGTCTGATAAACAAGGTTCCCACTCCAAGCCAAATGTCAAATTCCCTGACTTTCACTGACTAAAAATCTGATTTTTGAAATGCCATGAGCCAGATAATGAAAATTATAATAAAAAATGTTGCTTAAATGCGTGAAATAAATAAAAAAATGCCAATAAGCAGCTGTTTAAATTGTAGTCTCACTTGAAATCAGTGGATGCTTGGACCTGGGAACGGCATTCCTTTTGCGGATTACATTTTAATAAATGCTAATTAAATTTAAGGCGACAAACAAAATCTGTGATATCCCATGATTTTCATTGTCTGTAATAGAACTTTTAAAATTCCATGTTATTCCAGAAATTCCAAGACACGTAGATAAAAATGCTCATTTACAAGAAAACCTGTCAGACGCATTTTGAGGGTTTGCATCTGAGCTCTTTATATGATGTAGACTCACATAAGAGTAAGGCTCAGTAAGTTGTTGTAATGACACCGTCCAGATCCTAATATTAATAGCGTCGCCACTGGCAGCATACCAGTGAGTGCGTCTCCATTTATTTGGTTTACTTTGGCATGCGCACTAACTTGAGGGCAAGCATAAGACTAAGCTAAATCAATCACAAACATATCTTATCTGCTGGAAAATAAACATTCCCGTGCCCCTTTACTCCACAAAGGCCAGTTTTCTCATAAAAACAGCATAAGCATGTTAAGTTTCCGCAATAAAGTTGAAACGTGGGGCAGAGAGACCCTAGACACCTAACAGGAAAGCAATGACGTCCGTCTCACCTGCCGTACGGCTCCGACCATCTCGGCCCTGCTGGAGAGGCGGTTGGTCAGTCGATGAAATACAGAAATGGTTTCTATAAGATGCTGGTAAAACTCTCTCTGTTCTGCATTCTGCCACAGTGACACGGTGCTCTGCAACAGTTAACCAATCCCTGTTATATCCACTTCATTCCCAAAATACAGCATATGTACATGGTTTATAATGGGTGCCGACCTTGATGGCACATTTAAACTCTTCCAGTTCCTTCTCAGTGTTTTCCTCCGTCAGGTTGCGCTCTCTCTCTGCCTGTTTGAGTCGAGACTCCAGTGTGTAGTTGTCATTGCGATAAGCCAAGGACAGCTGCACAAAAGCATTCTGCAGGGAGAAAATAACAACAACGTGATGAATGCCCATGCTTTAATACACAAGACACGATACAATGCATAGTAAAACTAACCCTCACTGAATACTTTCACATTTATGCATTTGACAGGTCCTTTCATCCAAAGAGAACCACATGGTTCTTGTATGGCATCGTGAAGTAACTTTATTTTTGCATGTGTTTGTTTTTTTAATATGAGTACATAGTGTACCAAGGAAAGCAGTAATAACACAACAGGATCAAAGTGTGCAGTGTACAGCGAGTATTGTGTGACTATTAAAGAGGAAGATATGTCCAACCCTTGACCCTCACTAGCGTCATCCTGGGAGCAGATTGTATCCACAAAGGCATGTTTGTGTTTCCTCACAGGGGACAGGAACTCACTAAAGCTCATCAAATTGCCACGCACTGAACAAGGCTGTGGAGAGCCATGGCCTTCGCATATGTATAAAAACAGGTTCATTCTGGAAAAGACTGCTGTAGTAGAGCAGACATGACGCAATACTGACAATATACTGGACACAACATCCATTTATTACACTGAATACAATACACAGCTTCTTGCATCAATGTATTCGTCAGATCACTGCAAAAAATGAACGTCTTACTTAGTATTGTTGTCTTGTTTTCTGGTATAAATATCTGAAAATTCCTAAATTGAGATACATTTACTTGGTAAGCAAGTGGCTTAAGATTTTAAATCTTGTTTATTAAAATAAATGATGAAAATCAAGAGTGTTTTTACTTAAAACAAGTCAAAATATCTGCCACATTGCAAAAAATGATTTTTTTAAGAAAAAAAAAAAATGGTTAGTATTTTTGTCTTGTCTTCAGTAAAAATATCTAAAAATTCTTAAATGAAGATGTTTTTTTTTGACGAACAAAACGCCCAAAAAAGTCTAGTTTTTAGACCAAAAATATAAATTTTAAGTGATTTTGTGCATAAAACAAGCAAAAAATATGCCAATGGGATAAGCAAATTTTTCTTGAATTTAGTGTTTAAGAATTTTTTTTGCTTATTTTATGCACAAAATCACTTACATTTGACATTTTTGGTCTAAAAACTAGACTTATTTTTTTTGGGTCGTTTTGATCATCAAGAAAGAGCATCTTAATTTAAGAATTTTTTGATATTTTTACAACAAAAACAATCTTGAAAATCATTTTTTGCAGTGCAGTAAGAAAAATAAACTTAATTCAGTAAATTTAATTTAAGTTGATTTTTCTTACTGCACTGGCAGATATTTTGACTTGTTTTAAGTAAACAGGACTTAATATCTTAAGCCACTTGCTTACCAAGTAAATGTATTTCAATTTAAGAATGTTCAGATATTTATATTAGAAAACAAGACAAAAATACTAAGACGACATTCATTTTTTGCAATGATGAAACTAAATTATGCACATCAATGAACAAACTCTTGTCGTTGTTCATTTTAAACTTTTTAATCTTATTTTTTTTTTCTTTGTTTGTACACTGCAAAAAATTATTTTCAAGAAAAAATCTATGTATTTTTGTCTTGTTTACAGTAAAAATATCAAAAAATTCTTAAATTAAGATTCTTTTCTTGATGAGCAAAACGACCCAAGAAAATAAGTCTAGTTTTTAGACCAAAAATATTACATTTAAGTGATTTTGTGCATAAAACAAGAAAAAAAAAATTTGCTTACCCCATTGGCAGATTTTTTTGCTTGTTTTATGACCAAAATCACTTAAATTTGATATTTTTAGTCTAAAAACTAGACTTATTTTCTTGGGTAATTTTGTTCATCAAGAAAAAGCATCTTAATTTAAGAATTTTTTGATATTTTTACTGAAGACAAGACAAAAATACTAAGAATTTTTTTCTTGAAAATAATTTTTTTACAGTGTATCTTAAGCCACTTGCTTGCCAAGTAAATGTATCTCAATTTAAGAATTTTCAGATATTTATATTAGAAAACAAGACAAAAATACTAAATAATGCACATCAATGAAACAAACTCCTGTCGTTGTTCATTTTAATCTTATTTTTTGTATGTAAGAAAGTATGTATGTCTGTATGGAAGAGACCACTTCAAGATTCAATTTTCTGAAATTACTATATGTGTAAAGTAAAATTATCTTCTTCTTTTAATTCTGCCAACTACCAACAACACTTCTGCCAAGTTCCTAATAAAATTTTTGTTGTAGTTGCATTTATTTACTGAACATTTAAATGGGGAAAACATGGTCCAAATACCAAAAAAGATTTAGGGGTGGTTTCCCAGACATGGATTATCTTAAGCCAGGACTAGACCTTAGTTTAATTGGGAAATATAACTAGTCTTAACAAACGTGCCTTACTAAAAACATCACTTGTGTGCATTTTGAGGCAAAACAAAGGGCACTGATGTATTTTAAGATATGTCAGTGCAAGTTGTTTTCAGTTTGGACAGCTCATACATTTATTTTAGTCTAGGACTAGTCTCTAATCCCTGTCCAGGAAACCGCCCCACAGTGTTTTCCGATTTTGAATACTGCAGAGAAAACAAGTTCAAATTCGTTTCTCAATAACAAAATGCTAATGTTTTTCCATGTATTTTAGGAAGATTTTAAAAATAAAACATTTTTGGGTGGTCTTCTTAAATTGGAGTTTTTAAGTTTACAAACAGTGTTGGGGGTAACGCATTACAAGTAACGTGCATTACGTAATATGATTACTTTTCTGAAGTAACTAGTAAAGTAACGCATTACTTTATAAATGTACACATGAATATTTGAGTAACTTATTTAAAAAAGTAATGTAAGTTACTTTTCAGTTTAATTAATTTAATTTAAAAATAAAATAATGTACTGAATTAAACTGAACATAGTCACGTAGAATTACACTGTAAAAAAATTCCGTAGAAATTACAATGTTATTGCAGCTGGGTTGCCGGTAATTTACCGTAGATTTAAATTTATGTTATTTATTGACAAGAGTTTGTTCAAAGTTAAATACATTTTAAATATTAACAAGTCTTTATCTTTACAGAATAAAACTATACAATAACAGCCTCATGCATAGCATTCTGGGAACCAGAAATCATCATCAACCGTTTTCTGCTTTTTTGCTTCAGATTTTGTTTCCCAAAATGTTTTGCTTGATGCTGTTTTTTTTTAGTTTTACTCTGTAAAGACAAAGACTTGTAAATGTTAAATGTTCATTTAACTTTGAACAAAATGGTGCCAGTAAATAACATAAATTTAAATCGACGGTAAGTTACCGGCAACTCAGCTGCAATTTCTACGGATTTTTTTTACAGTGTACGCTCTCTGTGCACCTGAGGTGGAACAGTTTAAGTCAGAAACGGAGATGGCAGGCCAGAGCTTGCGATCATAAAAACCCCTGCAAGGCCTGAAAGAGATCAAGCCTCAGCCAAGTAAGAAAAAGTAATGCAAAAGTAACGTAAGCATTACTTTCCATGAAAAGTAACTAAGTAACGCAATTAGTTACTTTTTTGGGGAGTACCTTAATATTGTAATGCATTACTTTTAAAAGTAATTTTCCCCAACACTGTTTACAAAGTCCGTCATCTAAATAGGGATTAGACACTGACTTTTAAAGGGGATAAGAGCTGAGACTCTCATTGGTTTATTGCAAGTTACGCCCAAAACACACCCATAACTCATTACGAGAATAGGACCAACCCTTTTCAACCGTGCACTTTTCGCCCAAACATTTTCCCCCGTCGTTAATTAGCAAAAGTGGAATCGGACACTCGGTTAGACCATGCACTTTAGACAAAAATATTTTCGTTAAAATAGGCCCCAAGGGGTTTGATCCCCAGGGAGCACACATCCTGATTTTAAAAAAATCTATAGACAGAATGCACTTTAAAGGGGACATATCATGAAACTCGTTTTTTTTTTCATGTTTAAGTGCTATAACTGGGTCCCCAGTGCTTCTATCAACCTAGAATATGTGAAAAAGATCAACCCAGTAAATAAGTTTTGGTAAACCATTCTCTGCAAACATGTGAAAAATATGTGATTAAAATTTGGCTCCCCCTGTGATGTCAGAAGGGGATAATACCACCCTTAATCTGCACTATCCAACCACCGAACTGCGATTTAGTGCAGAGATCCGCTCATTTGCATTTTAAAGAACACACCCACAACAGCACATTTTTGCTCACACCTACAAAGTGACAATTTTTATATGCTATAATAAATTATCTGTGGAGAATTTTGAGCTAAAACTTCACATACGTACTCTAGGGACCCCAAAGATTTATTTGACATCTTAAAAAAAGTCTTGTGAAATGTCCCCTTTAATTAATTGTAAACAAATACAACCTTATTGTAAAGTCTTACCAGAGTGTCTAGGTTAATGTTGGAACCAATAAGTTACCAATAAGCTAACACAATAAAAACAGGTATTCAAGACTTGTAGTTCAAGCTGGTGGTTTTATTTATCCTGTGTTATAATGTATCAGAGATGTTTGATAAAACCTACCTCAACTTCTTTCTCTGAGAGAGGAGGAGCACTGCAAAAAAGGTGAAAATATTAACATTAAAATCTGTAGGGTTGTTAATAATATTACTGTAGGAAATGAATGGGTGTAAGGTTTGTCTGATGGTTTTGTGATCGCACCAGCCAGGTAAACCTCTGTGCAGTTTGAGCTTGCGGAGCATGACGTCTGAAATGTTGGGCATCGCGTCATGTTTCTCATTAACATCGTCTTCACTGGGAGAGCTCGGCAGAGGAGAGGGTGGACCTGACAAATAAAACACAATATTCAAGATGGGGGAACCCAAACTCCTCCAACCTTAATCAAACACACCTGAAGCATGAAGTTAAACGGATAATTCACAGAAAAATGAAAATTATGTCATTGTTACAAACCTGTATAATTTTCTTAGTTCTGATGAACACAAAGGAACATATTTTAAGCAATGTTTGTAACCAAACCCTTTCTGAGCCCCATTGACTTCCATAGTATTTTTCTTCCCTACAATGGCGGTCAATGGTGCTCCTGCTTGATTACAAATATCTTCCTTTGTGTTTATCAGAACATAGTAATGCTCCACCACTGCTCCAGAGTTTTTTAAAGAAATAATTACAAGCACTGTTACTAATTGTGACACACGTAGGGCCACCTAGTGGTCCAAGCATGTAGATACACTTTGCTAACCATACAGCAAACCACAGATGCTTGCTATGCCCTTGAATGCTAGCAATATTTAATCCAAACACAGAAAATGATGTGAATGCTATAATCATCAGGAATGAATGATGAAGATCACATTGAAGGTCACACCTCGGCTCTGCTCAGTCGATTCAGTCAGGTCAGGAAGCTTTGAGTTGGAGATACTCTGGATACGTATCAGTTTGTGCTCCTGGAATAAATAAAACACTTTAATCAGTGATGGGCAATTACTATAATATATAATATGCATTTTGAAATACGTAATGCAATGCATAAATGAGGGAAAAAAATTAAAACAAAGAAGTTACATATAATAAAGTAAAGCAGCCAGATTGTACTGTAGTACAATAATCCTTTACAAATTTATAATTTCATATTTATTTATGAATGTTTACACAAAATTGTTATTATTGTTTAGAAATTTTAAGAGATGTACCATACCAAATTCGATATATCCATTCACTGCAAAAAATTATTTTCAAGAAAAGAAAATCTTAGTATTTTTGTCTACAAAATGTCGAAAAATTCTTAAATTAAGATGTTTTTCTTGATGAGCAAAACTACCCAAAAAAATAAGTCTAGTTTTAGACCCAAAATATCAAATTTAAGTGATTTTGTGCATAAAACAAGCAAAAAAAAATCTGTCAATGGGGTAAGCAACTGTTTCTTGAATTTTTCTTGAAATGAGTGTTTAAGAAAAATGTTCAAGATTTTTGCTTACCCCACTGGCAGATTTTTTTGCTTGTTTTATGCACAAAATCACTTACCTTTGATTTGTTTGGTCTAAAAACTAGACGTATTTTCTTGGGTTGTTTTGCTCATCAAGAAAAAACATCTTAATTTAAGAATTTTTTTGATATTTTTACTGAAAACGAGACAAAAATACTAAGAACATTTTTTCTTGAAAATAATTTTGTTGCAGTGCAGTGTTCACAATTACACTGCAAAAAATGACTTTCTTACTTAGTATTTTTGTCTTGTTTTCAATAAAAGTACCTAAAGATTCTTAAATTAAGATTAATTTTCTTGATGAGCAAAATGACCTATGAAAATAAGTCTAGTTTTTAGACTAAATGTATCAAATTTAAGTGAATTTATGGATAAAACAAGCAAAACATCTGCCAATGGGCTAAGCAAATGTTTCTTGAATTTTTCTTGACTTAAGTGTTTAAGAAAAATGCTCAAGATTTTTTAGCTTACCCCATTGGCAGATTTTTTGCTTGTTTAATCCACAAATTCACTTAAATTTGATATTTTCTGTTTTAAAACTAGACTTATTTTCTTATGTTATTTTGCTTATCAAGAAAAAGCATCTTAATTTAAGAATTTTTTAATATTTTTACTGAAAACAAGACAAAAATACTAAGTAAGAAAGTCATTTTTTTCCAGTATATGATCTTATCAGTGTACACTGCAAAAAACGACATTCTTACTTAGTATCTTTATCTTGTTTTCAGTAGAAATATAAAAAAATTCTTCTTCATTTCTTCAAAAAATTTTCTTGATGAGCAAAATGACTTAAGAAAAAGTCTAATTTAAGTGAATTTGTGCTTAAAACAGGCAAAATTATCTGCCAATGGAGTGAGAAAATTTTGCTTAAATTAACTTTTTTTATTCCCACCCCATTGCCAGATATTTTTGCTTGTTTTAAGTTTAAATTTACTTGAATTGTATATTTTTTTGTCTTTAAACTAGACTTATTTTCTTACGTCATTTTGCTCATCAAGAAAAAGCATCTTAATTTAAGAATTTTTAGATATTTCTACTGAAAACAAGACAAAAATACGAACTAAGTAAGAAAGTCATTTTTTGCAGTGTAGATTACTAAAGGCTGTACTATTAATGCAAAAAACACAGTGATAAAAATATCTAAAACATTTATTATTTTACTTCTCTATAAAATTTTATTTATGGCATTATTAAATAACATCTCACAGATGGCAAATTTAGATGAAATGAATCGCACAAATGTTGATGTTCAGATGAAACGGCAACATAAAGGAGAGCATAGTCGTCCAACAGATGTGCCGAGATGAGTTTAGTGCCATCTATGGTCAAAAGGATAATTAGGGGGGGGGGGGGCAGCTTACACCGGGTGGCATATTTGCCCCATCTTTCCCTAACATTCCAACGCGCTGCCAACCCGACTGAAACCCTCAAGTAAGCCATAAAAGGATCATTAAATGACTAAAACCGCACAGTTATGGTTGGCCAAAAACAACAAAAAATTACCTCACGCAATTTGGAGAGTTTCTGAACGTTCCCGGGCGGCACAGGGAAGTCCTTGTACCCAGAGGATTTAAACAGTGATTTGTCAGAGGAGAGATTTTCCTCCCCTTTGGGAGCAGCATTCCTCATATTGATGGAGCCCACCGTGTCCCAGGAGACCGCTCTCATCAGAGGTGGGAAAGCTCCTATGGTTTTGATTTCGGCCGTGCACGGGGCCTGTTGAGTGGGTGGACGGGGGACGGGTTTGGCTACTCCTGTGGCTAAAGGTTGATTGGCGCCACGGCAAGACATCTCATCCTTTTTCTGGCTAGCATGTTCAGAGTTCTTTGTTTTGTCTGCTGATCCGTGACGGTCCGGCGTTTCCTTCTGAGCCACGGCGGGATCTCTGACCGTTATGGTGGTGGCGTGTCGGGGGTTTAACGCACCAGACGACACTTTTCGCTTTTCGCTGGGCTTCCACTCCACGACTCTTGAGAAGGTCTAGGAACGTTTTGGGAAGTGTTCATCCAATTTATGTCTCGACATTCACTTTTAAATATAACAATTTATCATTTGATCACGGTGCAAATATGACATTGCTACTGATCCCATTTATAGGTTAGCTCTGTCTATGCAAGATAAGACCACTTGAGATGAATGTTAATAATGTGTAAATATTTACTGAAGGGCTGTTATACAAACCTCCTGCTCTCCTCTGCTCGTGTCCCCACGGTCATGTGACGATGGCACCTCCAAGTGCTTATCACATACACACACAGAAACAATACAATTTGCATTAGGAAACATTTCACTAATAACAACACTGCTTTAAATGACACTCACCGGAGAAAAGGAGGGACTCGCAGGAGGAGTGCTGACCTCAGGACCGCCTGGTGGATCAAACAAACAAGTTCAACCATCTAGCTATGATCCAAACGAAACTCTACAAGCGAGCATGCCAAACACAAACCTAGCTGTACGGGTGCAGAGAGAGAGCTGCTTCTCGATGGTCTGGGGGACGAGGAGGGCGTTGGGTTCGGCGAGAGAGCTGTAACCAAAACACACCGTTATCCATGTTTGGACACACTTCACTTTATCTCTTCCAATGAGCTGTGAATGTGCTTAAATCAGTATGCTGTGTGGCAGGTTACAGGAAAATTTTGGCTTAAAAGTCCTCTTCCAATGCTAATGTTATCCCCTGCTAAAGGCATTTGAGGAAATGTGGCCGTGTTAAAATAAATATTTTTTGAGGTCAGCAAAGAGGTCAAAAATAATCTTCAGTATTGAAACAAAAACAATAACACTATATCATATATAAATATATGGTGGTGATTATACAAACTGCAAAAAATGACTTTCTTACGTAGCATTTTTGTCTTGTTTTCAGTACAAATGTCTAAAAATTCTTAAATTAAAATGCATTTTTTGATGAGCAAAATGACCTAAGAAAATAAGACAAAATATATCAAATTTAAGTGAATTTGAGCTTAAAACAAGCAAAAATATTTGCCAATGGGGTGAGAAAAAAATCTAAAAATAAGTATACATTTTTCCTAAAAGCTTAATTCAAGAAAAAATTCTCACCCTGTTGGCAGTTTCACTTAAATTGTATATATTTTGTCTAAAAACTAGACTAATTTTCTTTGGTCATTTTGCTCATCAAGAAAATTAGTCTTGATTTAAGAATTTTTAGATTTTACTTAAAAGGCCTGTTTGTCTTTTGCATGCACAAGGTTTACATAAAAATGAGGTAACAATCGTGTTTGAGGCTTACAATATGTCATTACCATGAGCAGAGCTCTTATTATTTATCTATGCCTACTTAAATACAGTTTTTTATTCTATGGCACCTTTAAGTTTACACTGAACTCTGTGACTTTATTGTTAAATCAGAGCACAGTTTGTAAGATATTGAGACATATCAGCTGAAACTCTAATGGAGACACAAGAAAGTTGTATTTCTCAAGAGAAACTAAGCTTTTAGACAGTTGGGTAGGTCTGTTGTTGTACCTGTAGGAGAGTCAGTAAGACTAGAGGTAGAGCGTCGGCCTCTGCGCTGAAGGAATCGATCACTGACTTTCTTGGCCTCCTCAAGAAGCTCCAGATTCTTCCGACGTTCCTCTTCAGATAACTGCAGCTCAGGAAGCTGATCCTTCACTAGATCTATCACATGTCCCTCATCATCTGAAACACAAATAAATACAAGAATTTCAATATACAGTACGAGTACACCGTTTATTCATACTTATAAGCTGAAGTTTCCCTTCATCAGTCATTCCCTTAAAATATTCCTGTGAACACGAACAAAAAACAGCAAGACAAAATATAGTAAGGTGTAAGTAGTTGAACGTACCCACTGTGGTGATGGGAACGGAGGTGGCAGAGTTTCGGGAGAGGCGAGGTCTGGGACTGTGTGGTCTGACAGATATTAAAAACAAACATTATAGCAACATATTCTTAACATAACCATCTTCACATAAACCAGAGCGTTTCCAATTACTTTTACAGTAGACAAACTTAACTTTGCTTTAAAACATCATCTTAAAGGGATAGTTCCCCAAAAACCGAAAATACTGATACATGATTTTTAAAAACCTGTATTTTTTTGTTCTGTTGAACACAAAGTAAGATATTTTTAACAATGTTTACAACCAAACCGGTTTCAGCTGGTGGGTAAGCTAGTCTTCTAGCATGACCAGCTAAAAAAGTGCCCAAACCAATCTAAAACGAGCCTGCAACACCATCTTAACCAGCTAAAACCAGGCTGGGGGACCAGCTAAAACCAGCCAACCAGCTTAGGCTGATATTAGCTGGTCTTTGAAGTAGGGTGGTGCTCATGCTTTCTCCTTGATTACAAAAATCTCCCTTTATGTTCAGCAGAAATTCAAATTCAAAGTTTGTAACTCAAGGGTGACAGAATTTTCATTTTTTGGGGGGAACTATCAATTTAAATGAATAAAATAATTAGGGCTGCATAACAATTAATCTTGTTTAATTGTTTGCAGAATAAAAGTTTTTGTTTACATCATATATGTTTGTGTACTGTGTATTACTTTAAAGCTACACTGTGTACTTTTCTGAGTTAATTCTTAGCAAAAACCCATGTTTTCTTTCAAAAATATGTGCTCATTCATGTGTAATTACTTCCACCCACTAATCAAAGTATTCTCGTAAGTGTAGAATCTGCTATTTAAAATACATACGGTCCAGTCGCTCGCCTGGCGCATCCATGTTGTGCCTCCATCTTTGAAATACATTCGCCGACGAGGGACATTCCTGAAATTCAAGCTCCGCCTTTCGCGCTTTCAGACTACACTCACGCTGGCCGCTAGCTGAAGCCTCCGGAGGTTGCATGTGTAGGCGGTATACGTCATCAAGACAGTCTTATTTCAGAATATTAACAATTATAAAGCTGACAATTATTCTTAGTTAATTGTAAATTGATGTAATATGCTTATGACTTGCGAATGTAATGCTCAGTTGATTTAAATAAACCAGGCTTGATGACGTATCCAGCCTGTGACCTGCGTAGCTGACCCCCAATTTCCACCGACTGCGGAAAGGCTGCGGATCCGTTGCGGAACGGCGGCGGAGTCAATCGGTTTCCATTCAAGTCAATGTGTGTATTTCCACTGACTGCGCTCCGAATCCGTCACAGCTCCGGCCATCCGCAGCCCTCCGGCACAAATACGCAGAGCTTCTATTTTTGACGGATGCCGGACAGCTCCGCAGGGCGGAGCCATGACTTTATCGTGTGATCATACCTGAATTCGCGAGATCTCGTGTTTTTTCCTTTATTAAATCTTTGCAATACAAACATTACAAAGTCATTAATATAGAAACAACAAATAATAGACAAGAACAGAGACAGGGGGAGTTAAATGGTAAAGTATATGGTATAATAAATACATTAAAGATAGAGCATAAATAAATGGTTTTAGCAGCTTTCTTATTTTTTGAATTTTGGATGGATTTGATGTACTGCTCTTTCTACGCGAGATCTCGTGTTGTGATCTGGGCTGGTTTGTAAAAACGTCATAATTCAAGTCAAAATTGGCGGAGACAGAACTAGGTATCGCGCGATCATCACGTGAATTTGCGAGACCTCATATGTCCTCGTCACTTCAGCACGCAGCCGCTCTGCAACCAATACGGAACTGGTGGGTATTGGCGGACGGCGGAGTGCGGAGCCGTAACGCAGCGGAGCAGATCTGCAGCCGCTCCCCAGTCGGTGGAAATCCGGCGTGAATCCTTCAGATTCAACAACAGCTGCAAACCGTGATGATCCCGCGATCTAATGCTTTGATTTGAAAGCCTGTTGAAGACCTATTTTCGAGGACATTAAAACACGTCGCCAAGGAAGTGAAAAGGGGATTTAAAACGACAACGCGACAGGAAAAACAACAAGACCAAAGGGACACCGAAGTTCCCTACTTTATATCTTCCGAAGAGGTAATTCAGCATATTCGTTTACATCTATACAGTCTATGTTGTAAACTTGAAGTTTTATAGTTCCTTGACTAACTATAGCATGATTATGCATAACACTTGTTAGTGTAAACATGCATGTGGTTTATGTGTTTGAACAGCCACACGCTGTCTCTCCGCCCATTTATGTAATCTGAGGTACTGAGATAAATGTTTTTCATCTTTTCTGACCTCTAGCATAAACACACGGTGACAGCCCTATTTTTAGTCTTTCTTTGATAAAACTAACGCCGCTGATCTGCGCGTCTTTCATTTCATTTTACAAGCGTGTGAAAGTTGAGTGATCTTATTTCACCAATATCAGAGAAATCTCTTACATATACACGGACATGTAACATGTTTACTTAAAACATAAGCATTGGACTCTGACATAATATTAGTTGGCGTCCATTTAAACCCGTCATTACTCCCGCTCATGATTAAATAACAGGAGAGGGACTCGTCCACAGACCATCCACTCAGTAATATGGAGAGAAGCGGTCGAAAATGGACAAAAAGAGACAGATTTAAACACCAAGTATAAACGTAATGTGTCTCTCTCGTCCACTTGTGATCTGATCGACGAAAACACATCTAAATACGAAGTTTAACAGCCCCTGGGATATTTTTCCTTGCGTCGATGGAAAAGGAGTGTCTAAGCTACGTTTATGGTTGCTTTTTGTATGTGATTTTAAGTGGACATATCATGAAAATCAGACTTTTTCCATGTTTAACATAAATCTGTGTGCTTTGATGGATCACAGGCAAAGGACTTTTTAGACTCATTTTTTTCATTGCTTTGCTTTGTAGCTACTGGAAGCCATGTTAACCTTGGCATGACACGGCCACCGTACGAGGTAAAACGCGTTCCGAATGGGTGTGGCTAGAAAGTAATATTCAGTTGGTTGTCATATAGAATTTCACTGCTAGATGGGAGTAGATCCTACACAGTGGAGCTTTAAGAAAAAAAATATATGAAGTATTTAAATATAATATAAATGTACAAATGTATATACACATGTAAACATTTATTATATACATGCATGTATGTGTGGGTTAGTCTATGTGGTTTACGAGGACAAGAATAGTGTATAATGACATGTTTATTATGCTATAAAAGTGGTTTATGGGGACACAGAGAGTGTCCCCATAAACGGAAAAGCCAAAAAACATACTAAATGGTAGTTTTTCATAGATTAAAGACTGGTAACAGGTTTTTGTGACATTGGGGTTAGGGATAGGGGTAGGTTAGGGGAATAGAATATAACAGATTGGACAGTATATTGCGTCTATATGGAGATGTCCCCGTAAACCACATACACCAACATGTGGGTGTGTGTGTGTGTTTATATATATGTACACAAAAACTTTTATTCTGCAAACGATTAATTGCGATTAATCGGTATGCATCCCTAAAAATAATACATGTGAAGTTACTTAATCTACTTCAAATACATCAATACCTTGCTTTCTCTAAAACACACAGCTCCTGTTTGCTGGCTTGTGTTGGAAGTACAATGGCCGGTGGATTCATGGTCACATTTACCACCTTGCTTTCAACTGGTGCATACTGCAAAAGTAACACAAGCTTGCTTCATTGACTGCCTGCCATGTTTGGGATACACTTTGGCATGGACAATTTTAAACATTGCATCAGGAATAAAAAAACACGCTGAAAATATCTTGATCACACTCAACATCACTAAATGACTAAACATAACAGAAGGAAAACGATGTTGAAAGTTACACAAACAAAAACAAAAAACGTAAGGGCTATTTTTAAGATTTTACAAGACTGAATAATACCACTGCTCTCTTAAAAATCTCTCACGCACACACTTCACTTAATCCCATGGGAAACGTCGGTCACATTGTAATAACATCCCCTTTAATAGAGGAAGCAAAATATTAGTCTTTGTAAAAACCCAATTACAGAGTTTAGTTTTTTCCACTCAAAACCGTTGTTTCATTATTAGCCATCTCTTTAACTACTGGAACTAATTTTATCATTCATAAACATGCATTAAAAAACATTTAATAAAATTCTATCATCTTTAAATTTAAAACCTAACCTGTGGTTTTAGCTGGAATGCATTTCTAGATTAATTTAAGGCCAATTTCATTTATATTATTATAAATATATATCAAATGTATTTCGTAAAGTTATTAGAAATGTATTTTTAAGCCCTTCATTACTTTTTATTTCAGTATCACAACACAACAATTCTGTCTTAAAGGATAATTCCGGTATTTAACACTTTGAGTCTCATTTCTGGTTTGTTTTGGATGAAGTAAAGTGATGGACACAGAAATTTTGACAATGGGTCATGTCTTGACTTTTTGACTCGTTTATAAGAATCTCTTGACTGCTTCAGAATGGAAGTCAAGGGCCATGCACAAACATGGCATTAAAACAACACTTAACGTTCATTTTCAAAACTGTGCTACTCACCGAGTGGTTCGTGGTGTTCGTTGATGATTAAAAACAAGTTGTGTAGTGAAATACAGTTTCTGTTGTGTTTTATTTGGCATTTTGTAAAATTCCATTGACTTCTCTTGGAAGACTCATTGCTCGCTGCTATATATCACTCCGCCGCCGGGAAACAGAAAAGGGTCTGTTTACATGTGGTTGTAGTTTTTTCGCTCGTTTTAAATACATTTTTCCCATATTTGATGGCTCAGTGACCAGCCCGAGCGTACTTGTATGGCAAAGTGGTTGTCGCCATCAAGTGGTCGGGAGTGTGCTAACGTTTCAGACTCAAATATAGAGCGGAAGTATATACGCGGTTATGAGGTATCTGAAAAAATAGTTCCACTATAGCAAATAACACGGTTTGAAATCATACATTGCGCCAATATATTTGTTTTTAATCATCAACAAACACCACGAACCACTCGGTGAGTAGCACAGTTTTGAAAATGAACGTTAAGTGTTGTTTTAATGACATGTTTGTGCATGGCCATTGACTTCCATTCTGAAGCAGTCAAGAGACGCTTCTAAACGAGTCAAAAACTCAAGACACAACCCATTGTCAAAATTTCAGTGTCCATCACTGTAGTTCATCCAAAACAAACCAGAAATGAGACTCAAAGTGTTAAATACCGGAATTATCCTTTAACAATAACATTAACACAATAACATCAAAAGGAGGGTAAAAAACAAATAATAGTTTTGATATGAGAGAATTGTTTTATTACACTTTCAGAAGTTACAAAGTATAGCAAGATTATCCACGCATTAAACCGTTTTGAAATAGGACCTTTATTAGTGAAGTTTAATATCATTTTAAAGAGATGTCTAAGCCTCAAATTTAATGAGTCGCTGTGTGAGTGGATTGTGCTCACACATGAATAACATTAGCAATAATAAAACATCAAACCCTGACAGACTTTGATGTTCACACAGTCTGTGGTCTGCACAAGGAGAATAGGAGAGAAAATCTGGTCTGGGAGATCATGTATGCTAATAATTCATTTAAAAAGTCCTATTATATATATATATATATATATATATATATATATATATGTGTGTAGCGAGACTGGAATCTTACAAAGATCAAACGTTTCTGTTCTTCTCATGGCTTTAAAGGAGAAGAAATTTTAGCATCACAACTGTAGACAAAATGTTAAATTCTCTCTCATTTGTAAGTCGCTTTGCATTAAAGCATCTGCTAAATGATAAATGTAAAAGTAAATGAGACAAGCTAGAGTTGCTTGATCTAAACATAGCATGAACTATGATGTTTAGGGTGGGGTTACCCGTTTACCCATGTGAGTTGTGTTTTGCATCAACCCCATTTCAAATCCCCTTAGATTCTCATCATTTCCTGTCTCCACTGTCCATTTAAATACAGAGCTTGAAAAATCCTTTTTAATTATATAGGCTTTCTGTCTTTCTTGTGCAAACTACCAAAGAAGGGACAGGAAACAATAAGTTGGGGGTCAGCTGTTGGACAATCAAATCGGGCCATCTGCATAAATGTTTCCGCCAAACTCTCAACCAAAATAAGTTTCATAGTTCAAATACAGTTCAAATAAAACGTATTTCCTCACAGAAATGCTACCCTAACAGCCTTTTCTAGTGTGAAAAAACAAACATAGCTGGATGCGTCATGACATGATGTCACGGCCTGGTCCAGTCTGAATATATGACAGGTTAACTCACTATGGATGGTGAGCTGGCTTCACTATCGAGCTCTTCTGGAGAGTCTTCCTCTTCCTCAGGCAGGGTGGGCATGGTAGGGGTGAGAGGAGGCCGGGAACGTGTATGAGAGAAGACAAAAGGGCCAACAGCCTCTGTTGTGACAATGTGAGCTCTCTTTAGTGAAGTCTGTTCACTTCGCACGTATTTGGTTTGACATACGGTTGAATTGTTCACTCGGTCCTACATAGAGAAAACAAACCATACAACCCATACTGTACATGTATAATCATACTGTAATACATCTGATAGTTTAATTTAACATACTTTGTAAGCATGATGTAATCAATGTAGTAAGTAAACAATGTAAGTAAACAATGAGAACACCATGGTATTAGATAAACAAAGTCATACGTACTTGGAACAATGACACAATTAGGATGGGTGAGTACAAGACAAAATTGAAATATTAAGAGAAGAAAAGGTAAGAAATAATAAATTATTTTAAGGACCTTTGAGTGGTTCTTTGGGGAAACCAAAAATCTATGTCATCACTGTGAAAAACCATTTGTAGCAGCTTTATTTTTTATCAGTGCAGTGTGAGATTTGCTTGTGTATATAATTTTCCCCCTTCTGGTTTTGTCCTATCGCTGAGTCTCATCTCAGGACTCAGAGGAAACTCTTCCCTTCACCAAAAGAACATGTAATGATGGCATCTTGTATACAATAACACAACACCAAGAGTCACTAACAACAACAACAAGGGGACTGCATGTGGAAATCATCACAAAATGAAGTTCTTGAAAGCCCTTTAAACTGCAGGTGAGTGCTTGTTGGCATAAAGATTTTGTTTAAAATCCCCAACTAATTTTGAACTCCCCATTAAGTTATGTTTAACAAAGCACACTACTTAAAAAAACACCTAGCAACCACTCAGAACATCTTAGTTATTGCCTAGCGTTCTGTCAGAACTTTTTAGTAAATGCTTAGCAACCTCTAAGAACATCTAAGTAACCATCTAGCATCCACTCAGAACATCCTCATAGCCACTTAGTAAGCTTAAGTGTGTAACAACCATTCACAAAGTCCTAGTAACCATCTAGCAACCACCTAAAAACCATTCAGAACATCCATGTAATCACCTACGAATCACCTAGTAACCAGTCAGAAAATCCTCATAACCAAGTAAGTTAAGTAAGTAAGTTTAACTGTCTAACTAACAACCACTCCGAAAGTCCTAGTTATCATCTAACAACCACCAAAACCATGCAGAATATCCATGTAATCATCTACAAATCAGTGATCACCCAGCAACCACTCAGAACATCCTAGTAACCACCTAGCAACCAGCTACATACACTCTAAAAAAACAAACGGTGCTATATAGCACCAAAACAATTGCTTTGGATCGTAACGATAGAAGAACCATTTTAGTGCCATATAGCACCGGTGAAGAACCAGTGAAGCACCAGTGAAGCACCAGTGAAGCACCAGTGTAGAACCATATAGGGGCCATATAGCACCACATATGGTTCTACATAGCACTATATGGTTCTACACAGGTGCTTCACTGGTGCTTCACTGGTTCTTCACCGGTGCTATATGGCACTAAAAATGGTTCTTCTATCGTTACGATCCAAAGCAACTGTTTTGGTGCTATATAGCACCGTTTGTTTTTTAGAGTGTAGCCATCATCAGAACATGTTGTAACCAGCTAGGAATGACTCTGACAGTCCTAGTAATCACCTGACAATCATTGAGATCTTTTAAGTAATCCACTCAAAACACTCTAGTAATCACCTAGCAACCACTCAGAACACCATAGTAACCTAGTAGCAACCAGTCAGAACATCCTCATAACCACCTAGTAACTGTCTTCACAACCACTCAAAAAGTCCTAGTAGTCACGCGACAACCATTAAGAACGTCCAAGTAATCCACTCAAAACACTCTAGTTTTCACCTAGCAACCACTCAGAACACCATAGTAACCTAGCAACCAGTCAAAGCAACATAGTACTACCTAGCAACCAGTCAGAAGATAACCACCTAGTAAATGTCTCACAACCACTCAGAAAGTCCTTGTAACCACCTAGCAACCAGCTACAAAGCCATCATCAGAACATTCTAGTAACTGCCTAGCAATGACTCAGAAAGTCCTAGTAATCACCTGACAACCATTGAGAACTTCCAAGTAATCCACTACAAATAATCTAGTACATTTAGCAACCACTCAGAACATCCTAGTTATCTAGCAACAAGTCAGAACATCCTCATAACCACCTGGTATCTGTCTCACAACCACTTAGAAAGTCCTAGTAACCATCTAACAACCACATAAAAACATTCTGAACGTCCTAATAATCAACTAGCAACCTAGCAACAACTCAAAACATCCTAGTAACCATCTATCAACCAGCCACATAGCCATCATCAGAACATTCTTGTAACTGCCTAGCAACGACTCAGGCTATGTTTACATTAATGTGTTTATCCTTTAAAACGCGTTACTTTTGCTACGTTTACGCCTTTCATCTACACTACATCACCGTTTTCGACCCTCATAAACGGATTCGTTCGCAAACGCTGAAGACCCTGTTTTAGTTTTAGAAGTCAGACGTTGCTCTGAGTGTAAATGAACGTAGACGGAGTCTTATGTAAACGAACAGCTGATGTTAACGTGACAGCGCATTTTCAAAGTAAAAATTATTTTATTCATGTAAATGTTGGTTTGTTACGGAGGTTTTGCCAAAAATAGTAAACATCTACCAACCAGCTATTATAAACGCTATATCCGATTGGTTTAACATGTATCCTTATAGATAATGTCTGTTTTATATGAATGTTTGAGTATTGTTGGGTTTAATGTGTTTATGTTTTGTTTAAATTTAGTTAGCTTACGAAAGATAGACTGTAATTTTAAACGCCATGTAGGCGTTGCAAATGCCAATATGAAGGGAGAATTGTAATGGGTCAGACATTATTTTCCAGTTTAATGTAAGTTTTGTTTGCTACTTTAAAATGAATTTTGTTTCAGATAATTTGTCTCTTAAATTTAATCGATGTTTTGTTGATAAGTTTTGTGAATATAAATTAATAAAAACAATAAACTCAACGTCATTAATATAATGCTCGTTTAGGTGCTTGCGCTTTTAGATATTTCTGTGTTGCTAGCGGACTACGTGCATGGACCTCGCACACTTTTAAAAATTAATGCAATAAGCATTTCTGGTAGGCTAAAGCAATACTTCACCTCTTACTATGTTTGATTGAAGTTTGAATTTGCTGAAATTTATTTTTGCTTCAAGTTCGCTACTGTTCAGTACTGTTCACTTGAATGCTTTCTTTTTAAATCATAAAGACCTTTCTGTTTAGTTATAAAATCAAAATTAACCTATTAATCATATTAATGTTGTAGGGGGGAGATAGAACAGTATAAGACTTTCCCAAACACATTTTTATAGGTAAAAAAATAGTGTCTGTTATAGTTGCCAGCAAAGGACCCATGTATGACTTTTTGTCAATATCGCACACCCCTGGGCTGCAAACGCGCAAAGGTAAGCTATTATTAGAGTAATAAGTTATTTTACACTTTTATGCGCACGCCCAGTTATGTGATTGGTCATGTTTCATGCGTTTATGGTGGTGTATAGTGTGGATGAAGATTCTTTTTAAAATGCCAGTATAAACAAGGATCGTTTTCATTTTAAAATGCCGTTTTAAAACGCAAATGCTCTAATGTAAACATGGCCTCAGAAAGTCCTACCGTGTGTCTCAATCAGCTCCCTTGTTCAGTAGTCAGGGCACTGATCAGGGAGTCGGCCATTTTAAGGGCTGTCTCAATCGCAAAATCCGTTCAGTGCACTGGAACGGTCGTTCCCTAAAAATTCCCACAATGCAACGCAAAAACCAGTGAGCATCGATGTTCCCTATGTTCCCTAACCGAAAATCACGTGACCTTTTCTGACGCTCGCCACCCGAACATCACGTGATCCAACTCAATAAACTTTATGAAATGTAACAGAACTTTTATAAAGACAAACGTTTGTTTTAGTTGTAAATATAAACACACATTGCTACACAGTAAGGGACCACAATCTACTCAATATTTAAAATAATAATATTTATTTAAAATTGTAAATATATTTATTACATTTAAAATGTAATTATATGCCTCCAATTTTATGCACAGATATGTAAGAGAATAATGACAGCATTTTCCACAATGTACGGTTTTTAAAATTAAGTCAGAGAGATGTTGGTTTTGCCGGTTGTTGATGAGTAACAGCTGTGAATAATCACAACGCGCTTAAGCAGCCACGTGACAGAAAAATAAGTGAACATTGTCCCAATGTGAAGTGAGCTAGGGTCCTTACCAGTGCCCGAACCTGTGTACACGATATACTGATTCACGACCTCGGGAGCTAGGGAACGAATTGAGACACACGGCTAGTAATCACCTGACAACCATTGAGAACTTCCAAGTAATCCAATCAAAATAATCTAGTAATCACCTAGCAACCATTCAGAACATCCTAGTAACCTAGCAACCAGTCAGAACATCATAGTAACCACCTCAGAACATCCTCATAACCACCTGTTAACTGTCTCACAACCACTCAGAAAGTCCTACCATCTAGCAACCACCTAAAAACATTCGTAACATCTGGTAATCACCTAGCAACCACTCAGAACATCCTAGTAACCACCTACCAACCAGCCACATAGCCATCGTCAAAACATTCTTGTAACTGGATAACAATGACTCAGAAAGTCCTAATCATCACCTGCCAACCATTGAGAACTTCCAAGTAATCCAATCAAAATAATATAGTAATCACCTAGCAACCATTCAGAACATCCTAGTAACCTAGCAACCAGTCAGAACATCATAGTAACCACCTACCAACCAGCAACATAACCATCATCAGAACATTCTTGTAACTGCATAACAACTCAGAAAGTCCTAGTAATCACCTGACAATCATTGAGAACTTCCAAGTTATTCACTTAAAACACTCTAGTAATCACCTAGCAACCATTCAGAACATCCTAGTAATCTAGAAATCATTCCGAACATCAAAGTACCACCTAGCAACCAGTCGGAACATATTCATAACCACCTGGTACTGTCTCACAACCGCTCCTTAAAACACTCTGAACATCCTAGCAATCACTTAGCAACCACTCAGAACATCCTAAAATCCCCTAGCCATTGCCTAGCAACCATTTAGGGTACCCAAGTGACCACCCAATTAGTTACCTAAACATTTTTTCCATTCTAAACTTTGTTAGGTCAACATCCAAAGTTTGCCACGAGAAGCTTATTTATATGTTTATATTACCTCCAACAGTAATATCTACCATAAACACGTATGTTAAAATAAGCGTTCCCTTAACTCATCAGATTAAAATGAGTGCTGGTTTACTTATGTAAAGCCATTTATCTGTCAAGCTCTTGCATAAACAGCTTCGACTGAGATACAGATCGATTCGAGAAACAGGAAGATTCCTTCATTTTCCCAAAGGAACGCATTCTGTATTTTATTTAATCCATTCTCATTTCATCTGAACAAAACAAAAGCTTTTTTGGCTCCTGTTAACCCAAACAAAATAGAGACAATTTTAGAGAGAGTAAAGCTATTTTAGTGAATGTCTTATAAGGAAAGAAAGACTTACAGTATTTATAGGTTGTCAAAGAGACCACCAAAGTACTGGACCACAATTGTACAGATGAAAATAGAATAACTGATTTACTGACCAATAATGGGCTGGAAAAACTCAATATGCAAATATAGATCTATGGTAATGTGATGGGTTGTGAGGACACTGATACGCAGTTAATACGTTGTCCGAGTAGTTTAAAATTTATTGTTAAACTAAATGTGGTTGTTATGTCAAGTCACCAGGGTGGAGCAAGTCAACAAAAATCCTATCATAAAATCTCTGATATTCTGCCCTGTAGGGTCAGGTCACTCCTTCCATGTAAATCTATGGGGTTTTCCGGTTTTAATATCCATCAGGAGGAAGTCATAAATCAGATTGCTTAAAGTACACCGTCAGAATAAAAAAAAAAATATGTACCCCCCTGAGATTTATGGGACCTTTTAAAATGTACAACTTTGCACCTAAAGAGTTCCTATTAGTACATCAGATGTACATATCAGGGTTCCCACTCTTTTTTAGAGATATATTTTCAGGACGTTCCTCAGGACCTTTTAAATATCATTAAAGCAAGCTCTATTCGGATAGGATATATTTTAAAAATAACATGAACACAGTATAGTCCCTGTCCAAGACCTTGCAACATCCAGCAGGGCAGCATCACTATGGCGTAGGGAGAATTAACATTTCAATTATCTTTTAAGACCATGACCATGTTATTGAATTCTGATGCTCACCAGTTAAACCATGCGAACTTTGCAGACCTCTGTGTGTATTTAATATGCATTTGACAAAATTGTGAACTATAGCTTGGGATGTTAGTGAACAAAGATTTAGGAACACATAGCCTACAAATGATTTTTTTATGTTCTGTATTTTATAAGTCATTACATATAAAGTAAAAAAAAGAGTTAAATAATACGAGACAATTCTAATAAAAGCTTAACCCTGGTGACACAGTTTTCTTTTCTCATGAAAAATACGGAAAATGGAATGGCATTTTTAATTTTCAAATGATTATTTTTCAGAGACAAATATTTAAACATTCGTGCACATCCCTAGTTCGAACTGGACTGACAGAAGTGCCTTGTTTGGTCTGCAGTGATTGCTGCCCAGTGCATACTAATAAGTCGCTTTGGATAAAAGCATCTGCCAAATTATTAAATGGAAATGATGACAGAGTTTTTGGGCCATATCTTGCACCCAGCGCAATTGAGTTTGTCAGTGACGCACGATCATTCGTACTTTGCACCGGCGCACAGCGGGTCGGCAAACTAGGGAATGAACTTGCGCTCCCTGGGTGGTTCAGCGCAAAAAAGGAGGCGTGTTGCAGCGCAAACCATCCTTAATGCTATTTTGCAGTTTCAAAAAACAATTGCGCCACTGACCAAAAAAAACTAGTCTAAAGTCAGTGGCGCGTTGCGCGTTGTTCATTATGCTATTTTAAGGGCGCATGCTTGACCATAATGTATAGCGTGCACAACGCGCACACACTTTGCTTATCTAATCTACACAGATGAAACAGTTATTTTTGCAAATCATAAATTGTTACAATAAAAAATATTAAAGGGATAGTTCGGCCAAAAATGATATTAAACCCATGATTTACTCACCCCCAAGCTGTCCGAGTTGCATATGTCCATCGTTTTTCAGACAAAAACATTTTCGGATATTTTGGAAAATGTTTTAGATCTTTCAGTTGATTAAATGTAATGTTACGGGGTCCACCCATAGTCCACGACCTTCAAGTCCAAAAAAAGTGTGTCCATCCTTCACAAATTAAATCCAAACGGCTCCAGGATGATAAACAAAGGTCTTCTGAGGGTAATCGGTGCGGTGTTGTTGTAGAAATATCCATATTTAAAACTTTATTAACGAAAATAAATACCTTCCAATAGCGCCGCCATCTTAGTCGCGTCCGCATTCAGGATGAGAGCTTACGCAGCCTACGGAGGCTACTCTGCTGCTGCTCTGTGCCCCCGCCCTCCGAATTTGTCATACGTCACTAAGAAAAGTGCGTACACTACGCTAATACTCTCTCCTGAATACAGAGGAGTCTAAGATGGCGGCGCTACCAGAAGGTATTTATTTACATTAATAAAGTTTTAAATATGGATATTTCTACAACAACACCGCGCGGATTACCCTCAGAACAGAAGACCTTTGTTTATCATCCTGGAGCCGTTTGGATTTAATTTGTGAAGGATGGACGCACTTTTTTTGGACTTGAAGGTCGTGGACCCCGTTCTAAAATATCCGAAAATGTGTTTGTCTGAAAAACGATGGACATATGCAACTCAGACAGCTTGGGGGTGAGTAAATCATGGGTTTAATATAATTTTTGGCCGAACTATCCCTTTAATATGAAAGTTAGTCAACACTTTTTTTTTTTAGCTTTTTGCATGAAAGCAGGGGTGTTTAGATTCTTAGAGATGTAAGTGCCATGGAAAAGACTGAAAGCTCTATAATATTTCGTTTGATGTCTGTGTATGCACAAATTTCTGTGAGATGTGCACACTGTGACTACTGTGCCCAAAAATTGGTGCATGACGCCCCCTGGATCTGCATGATGTGTTTAGAGCGTCAGTAGGCTATAGGAGTTTCCCCGGTAAGGACTACACAAAGCAAAGTATCACGCCAGCACCTGACTCCCATTCCTGGACCCCTATTGGTTTAGCCTGTGCAAAAATAAAATACTCTACTGCACTACTCTCTACTCCATCAAATGGGGTTTAAAAAAAAACATACCCATGAGTACATCACAAGCAGAATAAATAAGACGAGCCAGCTTTCCATTAGAAAAATCTATTGATTCCAGAGAGGTAATAGGAATTTCACAAACAGGTTTCCCAGTAAACCATGTGTTTTATCAATTAATACATCAGACAAGGTTCAACAAACAGTTTGACGATGTATATAACTCACCCCTGGACTGTCAGAGAGATCAGAGGATTGAAGACCCTGATACTGTGATGTATCTGAGTCACGTGTTTTTGGTTCCTCGCTGTTCTGTGTCCTTGCTTGACTCTCTCCACCGTCCTCAGATTCTTCTTGACTCCTCCCGCTGCAATCTGACTCCTTGTGGATCTCCTCGCTTTCCTCTTGACACTTCCCAGTATCCTCTAACTCTGCTTGGCACAACTGTGATGAAACGACTGTTTGGTTATCACAACCGTTCCCCGACTTGAATGGTCGTCCTTGGTTTAAAAGTTTTAAGACCTCTTTTTTATCGCTATACTCTGATATCCAACTTGGGCTCCTCGCAGAACTTTTTGTTTGTCCCTTGTCGTTTGATTGCTCACTTTCTGAAGAATTGCTGTCCTCTTTTTTCAGGCTTTGGCTCCTACAAGGTTCCTCTTGTTTGGGTAAGGGGTTCTCACTGTCCTCTGATGTTGATGGGAAGATCTCATTGCTTGTTGATCGGTCTGACCTTAAAGAAAATAAACAATTAAACATTATCCAAAATTCATCTGGGAGAATACACCAAGTCAAGAAAATAACCCAGAATTTTTTAAGATGGACTGATAAAATGTACACATTGAATATACATTAAGTTGGTTAAAGGGGACATTTCACAAGACTTTGAGATGTTAAATAAAAAAATTAAAATTGCCACTTTGTAGGTGTGAGCAAAAAAATAGCTGTTTGTGGGTGTGTCCTTTTAAATGCAAATGAGCTGATCTCTGCAATAAATGGCAGTGCCTTGGTTGGATAGTGTCAATTAAGGGGTGGTATTATTATTATAAGATCCCGTTCTGACATCACAAGGGGAGGCAAATTTCAATTATCTATTTTTTCAAATGCTTGCAGAGAATGGTTTATCAAAACTAAGTTACTGGGTTAATCTTTATCACATTTTCTGGGTTGACAGAAGCACCGGGGACCCAATTATAACACTTAAACATGGAAAAAGTCAGATTTTCATGATATGTCCCCTGCCAGATGCACAAATGTAATGTACTAGGACAGTGTTACCTATTGCACGGCTCGACAAGATTTAATTTGTGGCTCACGTGGCAGTAAATAATACGGTGATATGATCATGCAGGCATGCGCTTTTTATGTCTTTTCTGCTCTGGGAACTTACTTTGTTAGAAAACCATATCCATTATATCAAGACGCACGTCAATAAGCGTGTTCATTCGTATGCAGCAACTTGCTTGCACAGAGCAATTGTCATATGACAATAAAGTACCGTGAAATCATACTGCTTGTTATGCTTTTAAATTGCTCAGTAATGTCACTTACTGGGAAAATTAGGAGAAATGTGGCCCCCTAGTGGATCGGGGGGCACTGAATACGCATATTCTAAAAGTGCATTCCCACCAGCCGCGTTAGAGGCGGCAAAAACACGTTATTCAAGCGTAGTTGGACGCTAGAACATTTGAGTTCACTCGCTTCATTCGCGCGTGAAATTCTAGTCATTCGAGACATTCACGTGGAAATTTTGATTGGCTGATGCACGCGTTGCCGCTTAAAAAGTTGAGAAATGTTCAACTTCTACAGGGAGCAACGGCAGTGACGCGGCGCTGACGGATCCACAATTTAGTTCGGCAACGCATGACATCACCCATTAAAAGTGAACGGAAAGCGTTAACGCTTACGCCCAATGTTCCCTCTAAGCTGCGCGCGTGCGCGGCCGCGCAGGCCAGCCAAAGTGGCCGCGCAATAGATTTGTCAGACCGCGCACATTTTTCAGACCGCACATAAACATTGATGCATTTGCTGTTGTAAAAGAATTAAGAGAGAGAGAAGGCGAGTGTTCTAGAAGGAGAAGAAACTTTCAACCAATCGCTGATCTTGCTACGGTGACAGACACTTTTATGAGCCAATGGTAGCAGCGCATTCAGTTCACACAGGTGACGCTGCCAGCACGCACGAGCACAGAGTGAGAGCGAGCCAGATGAGCAGCTGCACGGGTCGATCTCAAGAAACTAAAATATTTATTAAGAGGAAAAAGTTCAGATTCAAAACAGTGATTTAAAACAAATTATTGGATTCCTGAAGTGATGCGATAACTTGGAAAAGCTGTCGCTAGAGTGAGGAGAGAGCAAAATAGAGAATTAGAACGGAGGCAGATGCAGAATCACAGAGCATCAAAACACTGCGAATGAACTTCTTCTTTTAAATAAGAAGTTAAAATGTATGCTTTGGTGAGTTATATTCTAAATATTAACTTGACATTGTGGCATAAGTGTTGCAAATTTGGCAGCAAACTATGAGTTTTATTAGTTTGTTTACATTGGCCGTTTGTATATAACGAACGAGCTGAAGCTATTTACATTTGAAAGTTAACAGTCAAGTAACGTAAATGTGATTAAAAAATAAAATTTTAAGTGTCAATATGTTCAATAAGTGTTGAAACCCTGAGTTAGGTTGTTATTTGAAATGTTTACATGATGCTTATTGATAAATCTGTTGAACTGAAGATTAATTACTGTTCTGCCTTGTGTTTTTACAAGGCTGGGTTTTTTTGTGAGAATTGCGAACATCTGTAAAGTTCTCCTGCTCCATCTTGGACACGCGAGACAATTAAGTGAAGGTGTATACAAAAAGGCGAGCCAACCAGAGCTGTGCTTTGAATTCATCAGAACTGGTAGGAGGATATTTTTCCTTTTTGTTTCGGACAACTACTAGGACGTGAATTCGCTGAAAATTCATTTTCCGTATTTTCTTGGATTTTCTTTAAAGGACACTGACTTTGAACTGAACTATTTGAACTATATAAAGGAACAAACGGTCCTTTGAACCGAATCAATTTATTCATGAATTCAACCCAACTGAGTCATTTAAGTGAATCATGAATTTGGATTACAAACAAAATGAAACAGTGTTACACTTTTACAAGTATTTTATTTATTTATTTATTTGCACTGTAGTATATGAGAACTGATTTTCAGCTTGAGGTGAACGGTTCAATCTGCTAAACCCAGGTACCTGGTAAATTCAAAGAGAGTGTTAATTACATGTATTGGGATTTATACACAGGCCCACATTGAACATTATGTGTGTATACACTAAACCCTGTTACACGCTACATTGTCATCTCTTTGAATCTCCTATGGTTAACGCAGGCTCGTGTTCATTTTCGGCAGGTCGTGTGGTTGCGAATTCCTCACAGTACTGAAATGTGTGCTCAGAAAAAAAATAATTTGCTCAGTGCTGAAAAAAATTAGAGGGAACATTGCTTACGCCCTGTGTGAATGTACCGTAATCGCATCTTTGCATTGACTTAACATGTAAATCACTCGCGCTTGCCGCGTCTACCGCGTCTGGTGTGTGCTGAGCATTAAAATCCAGTTTTTTGTCATTAAGGGAAATCATCTTGAATGATTCGCCCTTGTATTTATTGCATTGCAAGCAACAGATCTGCATGGTTAAAAACATCTGTGGGGGACGAGGTACATGATGAAGTTTAATACTTATGGTTAGAGTACTTGCTTAAGCAAGCATCACTTACTGTATGTATATAAAGCATATAAATGCAACAAACTGGAAATACTCATTTGTTTAAGTCATACAATAGTGGAAAGAGACATTTCCTATTGCATTACCCCAGAAGAAAGTGTACTTGTTAAATTTTGACAGGTTGGATTTTCAGTCACCTCTTAAAGGGTTTTACTTTTTACAGTTGGAGAGAAAGTAATTTATAGAGGCCATAGTGGATGACAATATAAACTCTGGTGTTCCTGCACACTCTCACCTCCCGTCAGATGGTCTTTGTGTGAGGATTTTACATAAACACACAAAAGCCTTGTCCTTTAAGAAGTAAAGGAATGTAAACACTGACCCAGCTACATTCTCCTGCGTGTGATGGGGCGAGTGTTCGATGTAAGACCCAGAAGACAAAGCAGAGGTCTGAGGTGAAAGATCTGAAGAAGAGAAAATATATTATTGCAAATATTATCTAAAGAGCAGTTACATGACTTTGGGAATAAAAGATGGGATTCAGATATTACCTGCGGTCACGAGCTCAGAGCTTCTGACGCGACTGAGCCAAAGATCCTGACCTGAGGAAGACTCATCCGGGTTTTCACTGACCTTAAAGAAAAACACACACATATCTTCAATGATGATTTGGAGCAGATAAAAGCCATGAGAAAATGAATTGTTCCTCTGTTTGAGTATGTGTTAGTTATCTTATCAGACCAGGCCATTCAAAACATCGCTGACATTAAAAAGCGATGAAATCAAAAGGATATGACTTTGACTAAAATGGGACGGTGTCCTTTAGTGCTGGACGAAAGAGATAACGGTGCTAAAAATCACAGTATTAAAATAATCTATCATCATGGGACAGCGCTGTCTTTATACTGGCATGGTTGTGATGGGAATATCTGTATCATGCTTTAAGGGGTCTTCACTGAAAACAAGCTTTTAAAAGCACACAGACATTGTTTCCTATTTGTTTGGGAGTGGCAGTGCATGTGAACGGTACACTGTTAAAAAAGATCATATTTTTACAACCAATTAAAACAGAGTACAAAAATACATGTTTTTATACAGAAAAATACTATATTATTTATATATATATTTTTTGCTTTCTTAAATTACATACGCTGTAAAAAACGCAGGATTTTTGTCAAATCAACAATTAAAATTAAACAAATAAAAATTGCCCAATGTTGGGTTGTTGTTATGCAACCATGGGGTATAATAACACAGCAGTTGGGTTAAAGGCCAAAAACGATATTAAACCCATGATTTACTCACCCCCAAGCTGTCCGAGTTGCATATGTCCAGCATTTTTCAGAAAACCACAATTTCAGTTATTTTAGAAAATGATTTGGATCTTTAAGTTAATCAAATGTAAAGTTACGGGGTATACTTCTTCAAGTCCAAAAAAAAAAATAACTAGCTTCTGGTAAAGGCGCCATCTTGGTTTCGTCCGCTTTCAAGATGAGAGCGTACGCAGTTTACAGAGGTTTCTTTGCTGCTGCTCTGTGCCCCCGCCCTCCGAATTTGTCATACGTCACTAAGAAAAGTGCGTACACTACGCTAATACTCTCTCCTGAATACAGAGGACTCTAAGATGGCGGCGTTACCGGAAGCTAGTTATTTTCGTTTATAAAGTTTTAAATTAGGATATTTCTACAACAAAACAGCGTGGATTACCCTCAAAAGGCCTTTGTTTATCATTGTGGAGCCGTTTGGAATTATTTTGTGAAGGATAGATGCACATTTTTTGGACTTGAAGGACGTGGACCCCTTAAATTTACATTTGATCAACTGAAAGATCTAAAAAATTTTCTAAAATAACTGAAAATGTTTTTGTCTGAAAAATGCATCTTGGACAGCTTCGGGGTGAGTAAATCATGGGTTTAATATCATGTTTGGCCGAACTATCCCTTAAAAACAACCCAGCATTGGATCAATTTTAACCCAGCATGTGTTCTGTCCAATATTTACCCATTATGGGTCAAAAATAACCCACCAATTTTTAGAGTGTTTGAATTTATAAATTATGTCAACTTTTCACAAGCCCAAACTTAAAATAGGTTGATTTGACTTGCAAAACCAAATTGTTTTAACTTCATGCTGCATTCTTTTTACAGTGTACAAATTCATGTAAATTTATAATAAAAATCTGTAATTAAATGTGTAGTTCGTTACATTAAAAGTACATGAACATACTAACAATTAAGCATGAAAAACATAATTTCTGTTTTATAATTAATATATTGCAAACAGTTTACAGTGCCACTTAAGACCGATTGTGTAATAATGATTGGTGAAACAGTCATTCATTTAAGATATTTTCTAGGTTAATGATATTAACCATCACCTGATGATCACAGTGACATCACACCATTCTCATACTGTGAGATTCTTATATTGCGAGTATGCAAGCTCATTGTGAATTCAAAATTTGAGTTTAAAGTATGAGTGCACAATAAGTGTGCCTTATACCATATACATTTTTTTATTTTTTCGTCACTTTATTGAAGGTGAAAATCCGTTAAACAACAGTATTTGGCTACAGAACTTTTTAAGAAAAAAATTCTTTTTAGAATTAAAAAATTAATAAATTACATTAATTAATTTTTTTTTATTGTTTTATCATGATATAATTTTTTTACAGTGTATGCTTCCCAAGTCCAAAAATGAGCATTATATCACAGCCCTTTATTTTGCTGACCATTCTTAACCCATGCTATATAAATCATGGTTGAAGCTGTGGTGTAGCAAAAGAGGGCAATTTCAAAAAATCTTCTTACTAGTTTACCTACTACACAAAAAGATTAAAGTCACCATGAAATAAAAAGACAATTCTGTATTTTATATAATGCTGCCGTATATGCTGCAGTTTGCAGTGCTGTGCAAAAGCCGCAACGACGTAGGTTCCACGTCGGTTTTCATTTATACTTTTGCGTCGTCGTCCGCGTCCAAGTCTAAACACACCACTGGTAGGCAGTATCCACGCGTGTAACCACAGTAGCAGTGCGACCGTCAAAGAAGAAGAAGCTTGGCAAGTTAACCCACAAACGAAGAAGAAACAGCAACTTGTTGTGTATGATTTGAGAAGACCAGCAATGATGGAAGTAAACAAACAGCAACTTTTGTTGCAGTTTGAGTTAAATCACTCCTTAACTTGGCTCATCTTTGTTTTCACCGTTGCAAAGGAAATACCTATGACGCAGTTTTTTTACCTGACGGGAGGGGTTCTGGTGGACCAATCACAGCACTTGCGGTCCGTGTAAAACTGACACGCTGTTAAAAATTTTGCGAGTTGCACGTCAGGCTAAGCACAAGCTACGGATAACCTACAGCGTAGCTACGGCGTAGAGCTTATGCACGACTAATATAGGCCGCCATGCCAGAATTAGATTGGATTTTTGCAATGTTATAGTGATCATATATAATTGTTTCTCAGTCTCTTTAATATAATACATCCAGAAAATACAGGAAATGTGTATATAGTATTAAAAACTTCCATCAGTCTTAGTACACGATGTAACTACAGAAGAGTCAAGTTTTAAATAGGAAAAATATCGAAACTCCTTGGTTATTGTTTTAGGCACAATGCTAATGCATTAATCAGATTCAATGGATTACGCTAAGCTATGCTAAAGGTGCTAGCTCCAGACCCGGAGATCAGCTGAATGGATTTAAAAACGGTAAGAAACAAATGTTTAATTCAAAATGTTTAAAAAAGTGGAGTGTCTCTTTAAACCTAAATACAATTAAATCCTAATTTCAAATGTAAAAGAAATTAGTCTTTTTACTTCATTCTGCTCAAAAAGGCTCAAGATGTGTTTAGTGCCAAGAGAGGACACACTAAACACAGACCATGCCTAAAGAAGACATTTAATTTTTCATTTTTTGTACATATTTCCTACTATTTTCTGTTTGTATCTTAATAAAACATGGATAGACATTAAAACTTCTAAATAAACAAGTCTGGTGGTGGTGGTATATATATATTTTTTTTATTCAGGTGCCTTTATAATCTTTAAATTTCTTTCCTCCTAAAAACGAAAACAGTCTGGGTAAGGGTACAGTGAACGTTTAATGCCCAAACTTCCAACAATTCAATTAATTCCCGAAGGACAAAATCAAGTCCTGCCCTGCATATTTCTCATTCCAGAAGTGGTTATACATCACAATACGGAAGAAAACACTAATGTAACTTCAGTTTCATGCTGACTTTAAAATGAAAGCCAAGAGAGACTTTAAATCCTGTTTCTCCTATTTTTCTCCTAAACAACCTGAAAGAAACCTCTATGTAAAAAAAAAATCACAGGCATGTTAAGCCGTGGTTCTCATGCAAAGTATGCAGATTTGAGCCCTGACTGCAACATTCGCTAACTGGGACTGCAGTGACAGACTTCATCAATCAATCAAAAACAAATTATCACATGATGAACACAAAATTATGTTACTGATAAATGCATTAATGCAGTCAAGCTTATTGGCACCCTTGGAAAACATGGACATAGATGTCTGTGGAAAAAATCTGCACTGTTAATCCTTTTGATCTTTTATTTAAAAAAGAAAATCACACAGGTTTTTAAAAGGTGACAAAAAAATCAAAGATATTTAAAACCTTTGACAAAATGGTTCATTTGGAAACCTGAAGTGGTTCTTCTATGGCATCGCTGTTAAAACCCTTTTCTAGCACCTTTACTTTAAATCTTTACAGCAGTAGTGTAGTGAGTCACGACTACAGAAGGGCAGCAGATAAATATTACAGTGTATTCAAATTACCATGAATATTTCCTGTCGGCAGTGAGTCTATACATGTGAAATTTCCCCCCTGTAACTCCTCCACTTATTCTCTGGACAATGTGGATGGTCTTCTCATTGACCACAGCTATTTATATCTGGCCTTTGGCTCTCTTCACTGAATTTGGCTAGAATGAGCGGTCCCTCTGGGTCCTCTGATGATTTAAGCATTGCCTCACAGCGAAACCTCTGACATGGCTTCGAGCTTCATGAGAAAGTGAAGGCTCTGACCCCCACTTGCCCCTCCCAATTTGTTACGCAAGACAACAGCGTGGCAGATTTGTTTAAAACTTGGTTGCGTGAAAAAGAACGGAAGCGGCAGCCGTGCGGTCACCGTTAAACATAACAGGAAATGGAAGGAGCATTTGAGAAACAAACGAGCAAGTGGAGAGGCGGTGAACGTTCAGGTGACCACCAAAACCACAAACACAGACAAAAACAGCAACAATGATGAGCCATGCTTATCTCAACATGTTGTCTTGTTTTTGAATGCTTAAAATAGATCACATAAGAGCACCAGTTGCGGCCGGTGACTTCTTTTTCAAGGGCGCACGAAGCGCGTCGTATGTGGCATGTCATGCAAAAATATGTTTTGTGTGTCATGTAAACATATGTGCATCAAGTCAAAATACGGGCCTGCTGCAGACGCTTCGAAGGGTTTTATGAAAAGAGACGCTCACGTTTGCAGATACTCGCTTAATCTCACGTGTAATCAGAGTTTAGTGTCTTGCAAGTATTTCGTGAATGTGAGCGTCTCTTTTATCATAAACCATTTCAGCAGGCACATATTTTGACAAGATGCATGATGCACATGGTTCACATGATGCAACAAACATATATTTTGACATGATAAGCAACACATGACACTCCGATCACATATTTCCCGCCCCTCGCAAGAGAAGTCATCGGATGCCAATGGAGTATATTATATTATATTATATTATGACAATGTTTTTGTGTTTGAATTGAGCAATTCCATGTAAATGTCAACTTTATCATGAAAAAGTTACGTTTTAACCGAACGTTTTTAACCGTAATGATATCGCAAATGTCAATATTCAGTGGCCAATAAGATGTCTCTGTTTAAGCTTTCAAACTAGGGCTGCATAACGATTAATCGCGACTAATCATTTGCAGATTACAAGTTTTATTTACATTATATAAATGTGTGTACTGTGTATAATAATTATGTTTATATAAATACATACGCATGCATGTATATATTTAAGAAATATTTACATGTGTATATAAATTTTTATATTTGTATATATATATATAATAAATATTATGTATACATATAAATACCTAACATGAATATATATTTTTCTTAAAGTTATACATAAATGTGTGTGTATTTATATATACATAATTATTATACACAGTACACACATTTATATAATGTAAATAAAAACTTCGGCAAATGATTAGTCGCAATTAATCGTTTTGCAGCCCTATTTCAAACTTTAAAAAATATATATTTTTTATAGCTTTAAGAATTGTCACATCCATACAGAAAAGTCACATACATAACATTGTTTCTTCCTCATAAATGTCCACATAAAAATTTAAATACAGATTTTTTGTTGTTTAAAGAGCTGCTTTTTTGTGAAAAGGTCAAATCCATAACACTGGAGTTGCTCATTTAAGGATTTAAAATTCAATTTCTTTTTCAGGAATACATTAGATTTAAAACCCCAGACTTTTAATATAGTATCTCACTGTTTACATCCAAAACTGAGCCTGCTCCAAACAACAATAAATTAAAGTGAAACTTCATAAGTGCTAACACACATTTTAAATAAAAAATGCATTTCAAGCCACGAGATTCCATTTTGATTCACAAAATTACATCCTATTCCTGAGAAACGGTGCAAATCCTTTAATGTACTTCACTCTTAAAGCATCTGCTGTTTTATCTCAGTCTTGCCTAAACAAATCACTCCAAGCAAAGAAAAACTTACTCAAACTCTACCTGATTGGCCAACGAGGACGAAAGAAGCCTACAATTTCCTCCAAAGCTCTCTTTGTGTTTCTCCTGGTAATATTTTTCCTCAAAGCTACACAATCTTCAACGTTCTCACTCTTCCTCGCTCTCTGACTTTTTTCCCTGCACAAGCCTCTCGGTGACTCCTGGGAGCTTTGACCATTTAAGGAGAAGCCTTCTTGTGGTTCTTCAGGCAGCTACTGCTGTGTGTACGTATGTATGTGTGTGTGTGTGTGTGTGTGTGTGTGTGTGTGTGTGTGTGTGTGTGTGTGTGCTCTTTCTGTCTGATGCTCCAAAAAAATTACTTTGTGCCGTTTGGCCTGTTTTCTTTTTAATTTAGATTTCTTATTTAAAATAAATTTTACTTTACATACCCTGTTAATGAAAGGTAGCTTCTTTCCTTTATAATGACATAAAATTCTGCGAACGGACAGCCACACGCAAGATAACAAGAAACATCTGCACTAAGAATAACATGTCAGTTTTGAAGGCTGTGATGAAGTGATAAAGTCTGTTGGTTGTGAATTTGTAAGCAAATATGCTAATTCTGGGTTACATCTGACTGCTCATGTTAAAAAAACTCAAAAGATTTTTTTTCCAGAGAAGTGCTATGGGTTTGTACGGGCTGCTACGCTCTCAGAATACAGGTACAAAAGATGTCACTGGGTTGGTACCCTTTGAAAAAGTACACCTTTGTACCTAAAGAGAGCATATTAGTACCTTAAAAGTACGTATTGATACCAAATATATTCATATCTGTATCAAAATTGTACATGTTAAGACCTTTTTTACCATCCCAAATGACAGCTTTTGTACCTTATTTCTGAGAGTGTAGGAAGTTGCTGGAATGTTTTGAGTGGTTGCTTACTGACCCACTTCCTGGTCTATCTTTCAATCTAAATATCCTGTTTTATCATTTATCAGACACTATAGAAATGTATCACCACAACTGTCAAAAGGCCATAATTTATCATTCACGTCAATAGCACAAACGCTATGGATCCAGTTGTGCAACAAAGTTTAAATACGAACACTTCGCAGAGCTTATTTGGTTATGCTTTACAAAGTTTACATGGTAACAGCTTTACAAAGTTTTTATGGTAACGGCTTTACAAAGTTTTCATGGTACCGGCTTTAAGAAGTTTTCATGTTAACGGCTTTACGAAGTTTTCATGTTAACGGCTTTACGAAGTTTTCATGGTAACGGCTTTACAAAGTTTACATAGTAACACTTTACAAAGTTTTATGGTAACGCTTTACAAAGTTTTCATGTACAAAGTTTTAATGGTAACGGCTTTACAAAGTTTACATGGTGACAGCTTTACCAAGTTTTCATGGTAACAGCTTTACGAAGTATTCATGGTAACGGCTTAACAAAGTTTACATAGTGACACTTTACAAAGTTTTATGGTAACGCTTTACAAAGTTTTCATGTACAGAGTTTTCATGGTAACGGCTTTACGAAGTTTTCATGGTAACGGCTTTACGAAGTATTCATGGTAATGGCTTTACAAAGTTTACATAGTAACACTTTACAAAGTTTTCATGCTAATGGCTTTACAAAGTTTTCTTGGTAACGGCTTTACAAAGTTTTCATGCTAACGGCTTTACAAAGTTTTCATGCTAACGGCTTTACAAAGTTTTCATGCTAACGGCTTTACAAAGTTTTCATGCTAACGGCTTTACAAAGTTTTCATGTACAAAAGTTTTCATGGTAACGGCTTTACAAAGTTTACATGGTGACAGCTTTACCAAGTTTTCATGGTAACGGCTTTACGAAGTATTCATGGTAACGGCTTAACAAAGTTTACATAGTAACACTTTACAAAGTTTTATGGTAACGCTTTACAAAGTTTTCATGTACAGAGTTTTCATGGTAACGGCTTTACGAAGTTTTCATGGTAACGGCTTTACAAAGTATTCATGGTAATGGCTTTACAAAGTTTACATAGTAACACTTTACAAAGTTTTATGGTAATGCTTTACAAAATTTTTATGGTACCGGCTTTACGAAGTTTTCATGGTAACAGCTTTACAAAGTTTTCATGGTAACGGCTTTACGAAGTTTTCATGGTAACAGCTTTACAAAGTTTTCATGGAAACGGCTTTACAAAGTTTACATAGTAACACTTTACAAAGTTTTATGGTAATGCTTTACAAAATGTTTATGGTACCGGCTTTACGAAGTTTTCATGGTAAGGCTTTACAAAGTATTCATGGTAACGGCTTTACAAAGTTTACATAGTAACACTTTACAAAGTTTTATGGTAATGCTTTACAAAATTTTTATGGTACCGGCTTTACGAAGTTTTCATGGTACCGGCTTTACAAAGTTTTCATGGTAACGGCTTTACGAAGTTTTCATGGTAACAGCTTTACAAAGTTTTCATGGAAACGGCTTTACAAAGTTTACATAGTAACACTTTACAAAGTTTTTATGGTACCGGCTTTACGAAGTTTTCGTGGTAACGTCTTTACAAAGTTTACATGGTAACAGCTTTACAAAGTTTAAATGGTAACAGTTGTACAAAGTATACATGGTAATGGCTTTACAAAGTTTACATGGTAAACCTTACGAAGTGTACATGGCTATGCTTTACAATATTAACATGGCTATGCTTTACAATTTTTTCATGGTAATGCTTTACGAAGTTTATATGGCAACCCATTACATAATTTAAATGGTAACACTTTACAAAGTTTATATGTTAACAGTTTACAAAGTTTAAATGCTAACACTTTACAAAGTTTACATGATAACGCTTAACGCTTTCCATTTATTAACATTAACTAAGGCATTCACTAAAATTAACAAGAATCAGTATGTGTTTAAAGCAATCATTAATCTTTAATAATGTATACAATAAAAAAAAAATTTGTTGAAAAAAGGTATTCATGAATGTTGAAATTAACAATAAGATTAATAACACTTTTAAAAGTCATTCTCTGAAGTTGTACGAATTTGTATGAAGTTAATGTAGTAGTAAAGTTATGTTAACAATTGCAAGCCTATTGTAAAGTTTTGCAGTTGACATTTATGACTAAGTTTTTAAATAAATACTAAATATAAGTATAAACAATAATACAGCAAACACCACCACATTACACAATGTATTTTCTTTTGATTATTATTATTTTAAATTCTTATGCATCTTTGGTTTTTATTGTGATGTATAAATATAATTTTTATGTAAAGCACTTTTGAATTAGCTTTGTGTAGTGTAGCAATGTGCTATATATAAATAAACTTTGCCTGAAAAAATGTATTTCTTCGTGTTACGAGATACTTTTAAACATATTGTATTACAATAATAAAAACATCATGATCAAATTTTAAAATGATTGCAATACAGAATATATAACAAATATTAAAAAAGCTTTATCCTTACCTTGTTGCTGTGGTCCTCTGCTCTCGTGTACAGAAGAGAGCCACCTGTTTGAACGCAGCACAGGGAGATTAGGCTTATTTGCAAGTCATAGATCTGTCATGCAAATACAAAAGTGTTAAAATGCACATAAAGCAGTCGCCCATCTAACAGTATGACGCACCAAAGGGGGCGTAGCACTTGATTGACAGCAGAGTTTTTATTTTATTTTATATAGACTACCATCTCTCTCTGTCTCTCTCTCTCTCCCTCGCATGGCAACAATTACCTGGCAACCATTTACATAAGGTGCTTCATCCTCTGGTTGAAAGCACTTGGCTAACCGTAAGCTCATTGTTTTACAGGAATCATGTATCAATTGGATGGCAGTTCTGTAGTTGTCAATTTGTGTATACTACAGGCTAAAGGGTCAATTAAAGTTCAAAATTAAAAATATTCAACATAACCTTTAAAAAATAAAAGCGATGACCAGCTTTTATCATTCACGCGGTGGGTTAAAGCCGGTTTACTACAGTATAAGCAAGTCTATAAACACTATAAACAAATAAATGTCATTCAACATTCACAGACATCTTCATTTTTAGTGCTTTAGAAGAACACAGACTAAATGATTTACAGAAGGCTTTGTTATTTATTTAGACTTTTTAAGAAGAGCTCTTAAAACTGATCCATACAGCCTGTCATTGTGCTTACAGCTAAGTCAAATAGCTTTTAAAGATTATCAGGCTTATATTTTATTTACATTCATTCGTTAAGAAGTGGCTTTTATCCAAAGCAACTTACAGAGAATAATATGATGCCAAGTCTTACTTAAACTAATGTATTTTATAATGCAATGTCCCTTTGTTTAATGTCTGCTACTGTAAATGAATGCGTAACATTTTTTGGTCACAAGACAAAGGATATTTTAGAGACAAAGTTAGACTAAAGGTATTTATTAAAATATTGACATTTGGATAAACTCATTTCAAAGTTTGCAAAATATTGTGGCATCTAAACACTCGCTCAAATGCAAATGTTACAGGAACACCTTTTGTGTCTAGGCTAAAATAACTTAGTAAATACTTTGCATCTTTTTTTAAACTCACTCATTTGATTCTCATTTGCACATTTATGAAATATAATCATTGGCATTACATTTACAATATCCAAAGCAACTTATAGTGCATTTTATATATACATTTCATCAGTATGTGTGTTCCCAAAAGGTACAAAAGTGGTCACTGTGTCAATACCCTTTCAAAAAGTACAAATTTTTAAGTAAGTGTGCATTTTGGAACCTTAAAGTTGCCTATTGGTACCTGGATTGAATTGGACCCATGGCTTATGCAATGTTGAGCTTCAGGAGGAACACCAGACCACCATACATGTGTTGTTATTGCAACATTAACCAAATAAACCAAATGTTAATGCATTACTTAATGTTTGGAAATGTTAAAATGTGTACACGTTACCTTAAATCCCTATTTCAGCCCTGGGCTGACCCTCTAGAATTGCTTTGGTTAAATCTTGTGAGGTGGGTTTATTTAAAAAATTTTGACAATAAATTAATGTACTGTAGATGTTACCACATAAAGCACATTTAGGATACCTGACAAAGACATTGAGAGTGAAAGCCGTTATAAAGTGCGTTTCTTTAAGGTTAATAATAACAATGGAGATGACTACTTCATATAATGGAGCAAAACAAAGCATTTTTAAGGCTGCCGGTACGCTGGCTGAAGTTATGACACGCCTGTTTCACTTCACTTTTGACTACTCATTTGGTAAGCAAATGAAACGCTATTCAGCACCCACGACATTAGCAGCAGAAAGAACAATGATGGCATGATAAGCTAGAAAAGCTGCGTGTGTATCAAATATACACAAATGTATGAACAAAACACAGCAAATCCTGCATTACGATGCATTATGTGAGCTGAGCGTCTCTATGAGTTTAAACTGTAAATAGCACAAGAAACAGCTGCACTTGGGTGAAAGCCACAGAACTCCCTAAAGACACAGCAGGAAAAGGAACAGACCGTAGAGAAAACACACACACAGACACACATTATTGTGTGCACTACTGTGTTCTATTGTACTATGCAAACATATTGTTTAAAATAGTTAAAAGAAATGCATATATTTGAATGAATACTTTTAATACTGCATACAAATTTCCTGTATTTTCTGGTTGAATTCTAATAAAGAGACTGAGAAATAATTAGGAATATATCACGGTATATATGTTTTTTTAGTTTATATTGTTTATGGAATATAAAAATTTGCAAAAATTTTCCACTTACAATAGTTTTTTTTTTTTTACTAAATACCACAGTTTTAAAATATGGGCAAGTTAAAGTTAGTGTTAAAGTGGAAAAGATAACAACTGATGAAGTTTTGATAGACAGAATCTTGTTTTTAATTCAGTTTATAGTTTTATAAACTATTGGAGCTATAGGGCCCTATCTTGCAGCCAGCACAATTGACTTTGTCAGTGCAAAATAGCATCAGGGATGGTTTGCACCGGAACACGCCTCCTTTTTTGCGCTGAACCGCCCAGGGAGCGCAAGTTCATTCCCTAGTTTGCCGACGTGCGTCTGTGGAGGGAAAAACCCGCTGTGCGCCGGTACAAAATACGAATGATACATGCGTATGTATCTTTCAGCGGTGAGGGTGGACCCAGCGATGTCCTCTGTTGGCGTCAGGTCCTGTGTAGAGGCAGATCCACCTCCCGTTACACGGTGTGCCCGATTTATGCTGGCAAGCTTGGGATTCCCCCGTCTCCTGACATCATTGTAGCGCTTGCGCCGCAACGTCCTGGGGATGCCAGCTGATGAGACTGTGGCTATTCCTCTCACGCCTGTTTAACCGACGCTGATTTGGGCGGGTTTCTCCCATTCCCATACAAAACAACTTTTTTGTTTTTGACTGCTCTTACAAGAACGTGGGTCTCCTCGGCTGTGAACCGCTCCTGGCGTGCACCTGGTAAATCCGTCATAATAATAGCAACCCGTCATGGAACTTGCGCACTTGCGTTTAAAGTGAATGTTGGATTACGTTCTGATTGGTTTATTTAACGTTATGCCCAAACCACACCTATGAATAATGAACCTACTTCAGACCAAACCCTTATTGATTTGCGCCTGGTGCAAGAGTTATTTCTCCCGCCGGGAAAATAGCAACAGCGCCCAAGATCCGCCCACAAAGTCACTTGCGCTTTGCGCTTCGCACTTGTGTTTCAGACCGTTAAAATAGGGCCCATAGTATGCATTGTATGTTGTATTTATGCATACAGTACATTAAAAATAGGCAATATGTAAAACAAAAAGTATGAATATATGCACAAACCTACAGGAAGAATAAATACTTGTGTATGAGAGACGGATCTCTAGATATAGATATTATAAATATGACAGGTGCTATAAGGCGATGACCAAGGAGTCTGTTTTAAGGTCTTGAGCCTCTTCACTTTCTATTAGACCTTAAAGGGGACATTTCACAAGACTTTTTTAAGATGTCAAATATAGATCATTTATTATATCATGTTAAAATGACTTCTTGTTTCCGGCCGGTTTCGGTGCATGATATAAGTCAAGACCACACGTTAGCGATTGGCTTTGGCAGATCCTGAGTGACTCTGGGCAGATCCAATAGTTTTAAACTTCAACAGAGGACCCTCCTTAACGGAAGTAACGCTTTGCAATGGAGCGTGGCCAGACTCTCTGTACAAATGAAATGAATGTACGAGAGTCTGGTTGGACCAGGCTACCCAATTATAGAACTTAAACATGGAAAGCAACGCACATGTCACTGATAAAAACATGTGTTTTGACTTAGCTCGGTGAAAGATTAGACAATTTTACAACTATTAGTGCGAGAAGTGCTTTCTTTATTTGGCGATGCAGCTCCTTGTGCACGCCTCGAGAGACCTCTGCATGAGCACAAAGAGAGCGAGAGAGAGACCCGCGGTGGATTCACTTCCGCTTATTATGAAATTACTAAAATAACTCATATTAGTGGATTATATTAGTTTCTCTGTCACAATCAGTCTAACACGCAAGAGTGCAGAGTTTGCCACGCCCACTTATTTACATTTTGCACAGAATGCACAGAATAGAAAAATCTGTTACATTTGACATTTTATTTTATATAACAGAATATACACTCATACCTCCCAGCCCTAACATACAGTATAATATATATGTGCCCTTCTTAAAGATTTATTCATTTTCAGGGTTTCTCTTTTCTACACAAACACTTAAAATGTCAACTTCATATTGCATTCATGTTTTTATTTAAATGAAACAATACCTTTAACTGACGGAGGAAGGGAAGGGAGGTTTTCTTGAGCAACAGGTTGTTGTGTTAAAAGAGAAGAAATGTCCACTTGGGTGAGGTCGACAGCCACTGATCTCCCATCAAAGAGCTGAGATGCAGACGACAACTTCAAAACAAAGAACATGCCAGATACACGATATCAAAAAATACATTAACATTAGCCTACATAGATATAATTGGTGTCATTTAATTCATAAATCACCACTGGAGGTGGTTCACAAACTATTTAGATTACTCTGTTAGTCCAAATATTTACATATAAGCGTTTGGCAGATGCTTTCATTCAAAGCGACTAAAAGCGCATTCAAGGTATACATTTATCAGTATATAAAATTGAATCCACAATATTTGTGCTGTAAGCACAATGCTCTACACCAATTAAACTACAGGAACATGAGGTTCATGTAGCTTAGTTACCTCTGTGTTAATGGAGACTGTGGCCTTCAGGGCATTGAGTTGGTGTTCAGTGGCTGTCGCTCTGTTGAGAGCCTTCTCCATCCTCTGGGCGATGGACTCGATCCTCTCCTTTATTTTTTTCTCACCGTCCATAAGCACCTGAGAGGCCTGGGTCACCATGTCCTCAACTCTTCTCAGGGCCTTCAGAAGACCTTCTGTCTCTCCAACATCTACCAGCGAATCAGTGAGCACAGCCACATCCCGAAATTCGTTCTTCTGTGTTTCCTCAGCCTGAACCTGAGCGTCTCTGAAGGTCCTCGATTCCTGAACCACAGACACTCCACAGTTCTTTTCTTCCAGATGAGCTTTCTTCTGATCGACCGCCAAGCTTGGTGTCTGCTGATGCACAGCTCTCACTGTTTCATGAGGATCTCTGCCAGTCTGGATTTTCGTGCACTGTTTGCCCTGACCCCTACACCAGGTGATGGCTGCAGCTATGTGGGCTTCCTGTGTCTGATGTCTGGACTTGGTCAGCATCTTTCCCTGCTCTGTCCGTGGAGCTTTGAGAAGCTCTAGCTCGTTGAGTCTGGAAAGCAGACATACACCAATGTATGATGTGTGACACAGCACAGAAACAAATCATGCAAACCAAAAAAATATTTTTTTACAATGTCATCAGCTGATTCCTAGAACTTCCATGATGTTGTTGTTCCTGCAGGTAGAGTCTCTCTAACATTTCAGCTGCATCATGTCCACCTCTACCATCCTGAAGAGCAGGTACAAAATATTACTATTTGATAAAGGAAGTTAATGATTTACTTTAATAATTGTATACAACATATAGGCCCGGTTTCACAGACAAAGCTTAGCTAAAGCCAGGACTAGGCCTTAGATAAAATTAGACGTTTAAGCATTTATTTATGCCTTAAAAAAATATGTTATGCGTATCTTAAGACAAATCAATGGCACTTGGCATATTTTAAGATCTGTACGTGCACGTTATTTTCAGTTGAGACATGTGTTTTAGTCGAGGACTAGCCTTAAGCCTTGTCTGTGAAACAGGGGGATAATGTCTATGATGTGCATTTCTCACAGTCTCTGCGAATTGCATATGGAGAATATGGGATAATTCAACAGGCTTGATGTTTTGAATATCTCCTCCCTGGATTGGCAACATCTGACTGAGTGAGGAACTCAACTCCATGGCCACATTCTGAAAGAGATGCTCATTGATTTACCTGTTACCTGTCTATAGACTACAGATGAAAAGTAGTTATTTTTTACTAATTTTGGCATATTTCCATGGTGTATTTTATACAACAATGTTCATGAATATGCATGGTCCCTATCAAATAAACCAATAAAGTACAAATATGGACATAAATGTGTGTTGACAGTTTTTGAACCCAACCAACCTACAATAAAAAAAAAAAATCCCCATTAAACAAAAGCAGTCTAGTTAGACATGATGTGTCGATTCTCTTGTTAATGTGACGTCACACTGATAAAGCCCCACCCATGGCCATTGACTGACAGTCCTGCATTACCATAGTTTACACCCTCAGCGAGTTGTATCTGCCATATCGGAATAGTGAGATATTATAGTTTTAAACTATATGCAAGCACTCACTTTCTCTTTTTGTAAGCAAGTCAGGAGCAGCAGCTCATTTGCATTTAAAAGTACAAACACAAAAAATGTCTCCCACTCAAAGAGGGGCATTTTGGACATGCTATAATAAATGATCTATGGGTATTTTGAGCTCAAACTTCACAGACACATGCTGGGCACACCTGAGACATATATTACATATTGTAATAATGGACATAATAGGAGTCCTTCAAGTGTACTTGACATGTTTAATGATATGTAAAACATATTTAAAGTTTCACAGGCAAAGCTTGGCTAAAGCCAGGATGAGGCCTTGGTTAAATTTAGATGTGTATAAGCATCAGCTTTTATAAATATGCCTTAAACAAATATGTTACAGGTATGTATAATGAGGCAAATCGATGGCACTGGCACATTTCAAGATCTGTCAGTGCAAGTTATTATCAGTTGAAACACCTCAAACATGTGTTTTAGTTTAGGACTAGCCTTATGTCTTGTCTGTGAAACCAGGGGATAAAGTTCTTGTTATGAGATTAGCCTTAGGAAGAACTATGTGCCTTTGTTTTACAGACACCAACCAATATTTCCATAGTGTATATGTAAGGATTAATTGACGACGGGCCATTGAATTATAAGAAAATAATGCACACCCAAGGTGCAATGCGGCCCGACGCGAAGCGGAGTGCCGTTACACCGCGGGTGTGAATTATTTTCAAATAATTCAAAGGACTGGAGTCCATTATTCCTCTTATACCATGGTTACCACAAACATTGCTCTGAGTCTGGTGCCTATTTTTAAGACATTTGACAAGTTATGTGTGCGGTTATCAGAAATTAATGCATACCCACGGAACATTTCTCAGCCAATCAGAATACAGCATTCAACAGACCCGTGGTATAAAGACACATAATTTGAGACAAAATGGAAATAAAATTGAAGTTCAGAAACTTTTAAAAGTCAATCAAATTCTCATGTTGTAAAAGTATAAAGTTGGCCACTGTTTTTGGCCAACAGTCTGGAAAATATGGCAAAATGAGCATTTTAAAGTCAGGGACACAAGTGGCCATATATAAAGAAACACACTTATGTGAATTGATAAACTGTTACCGGTTGAGCTTCCTGAATCTCACAATCCAGAGACTGATGGTTTGTCGCACATATTCTATGTGAACCAGGAGGAGAGCCGGTATGGGATTTATTTAACCTGACAAAATAACGTAAAACAAAATTAGGCAACATTCACAAAATGTCAGAATAAAAAACATTATGTTCAAATGTTGATAAACTTTGTTGACTTGTAATAGCTGTATTTTGCACAGAAAATTAAAATATTTAATTTAAAGTTAAAAGATTTTATTAAAAGTCTCATGCTACTTGAGCTTTCATGAGAGAAGACCCGAACAAAAAGACAAGTTTAGTAAGAGACTGGGAACCTAAACGAAGCCTTTCATCATGCATCATGCAATACCATACACAAAAATCTCTCAAGGCTCACGACCAAACATCATCACATTCAAGACAACAAAAAAAGGTCAAATTAGTTCACGAGACCAATTAATAAACACACATGGCTGTTCGACTTCGCCGCCGCAAGAACTGACAGATGAGTTGAAGTCCCGCGGGAGCGAATCATAAGGAGAAGTATACTTTCGATTCGCTCTCGCGGCACTTTGACGTCATTGGACGTTCTTACGGTCAGTTCTTGCGCCTCATGAATTCGAACAAGCCTTGAACTTGAAGCAAGATATTTATGTACTTTAATACAGGATTTTGATTTAGGAATGTGAAATCCCCCTACTACGCTGTTTATTTTCGATGTATTTTTTTCTTTTCTTTTTCTTTTTATTTATGTATTTATTTATTTTTAATTATTTTTACTTGTTATGTACTGAAGATGAATGTTTATTTAGTCATTGTGTGTAAATCTCAGTCTTGTTTTATAATTCTCATAGTTATAAATGCCTTTTTGTATCTTCTTTCAAAGCTTTGAATTAAAAAAAGCCTTGAACTTCAAAATAAAAGTCATACAAACCTAAGAGAAGAATAAAATGACAAGATGCTGTTAATAGAATTATGAGCTTGAATATGCAGATAAAATGATTTTTTATATCCTCAGAAATGTAAGAATACACCAAGATAAAGGTTAAAGCACCAATCTACATCATAAACTTCGATTGTACAATTTTGCTGCTTGCAATAAATACCGCCTGCTATACTGTAATATAAACAGACTGAAGAAGAAGTGGCGGTGTGGTGTTTACCTGAAGAGTGCTTGCTGTGAGTGCTCTTGTAACCTCATCAGTTCTGACTGTAAGCCCTTCAAATGCATTAGCAGACAACAGGAACATCTTTATAACCCAGCAGTCAAATCATTCTGTCACAAACACGTGCATTTACAGTGATAAACAACAAAATACCTCAATAAGTTTGTGGCTTTCAAAGTGAATGTCCTTCAGCTTTTCCAGCAGTATGTTTCTCTGTGCAATAATAAAGTGCCATCATTAACTCTTTTTTTTCTGCACCCATGCCAGATGGCAAACTTATTGTCCATGCATATTATTAATTTTAACAAAATTACAAACTTTAAATTACCTTAGTAAGGTCTCTGTCTTTTACAGCTAGTACCATATGCGTTTCTTCCAGTTCACTCTGCAAACATAATAAAAAAGCACCAGATGTGATTTTTCAGTCTAAACAGGAACATCTTGATATCAGGAGCACACTAAAATCAAGTCTCTTACCCTTAAATCAGAGATTTCTCTTTTCAGTTTGTTTATTCGCTCCTCACTCAGGTTTCTCTCCATTGTTATTTTTACATTCTGTGGAAGATGGGATAGTTTACCCAAAAATGAAGATTCTGGCATCATTTACTCACCTTTAAACATTTTTAAACCTGTATTAAAGGGGCCATGGCACAAGACTTTTTTAAGATGTCAAATAAATCTTTGGTGTCCCCAGAGCACATATGTGAAGTTTTAGCTCAAAATACCATATAAATAAATTTATTACAGCATGTTAAAATTGACACGTTATAGGTGTGTGCAAAAATGTGCCGTTTTGGGCGTGTCCTTTAAAATGCAAATGAGCGAATGAAGTGCAAACACTGATCACAATGATGGTGGTTTGTTGCAATTGAAACTCAATTGTGCTGTGAATTATTTTCTCTCTCTCTTTTTCTCTGCACTAAATGGCTGTGCCGTGGTTGGATAGTGCAGATTAAGGGGCGGTATTATTATAATAAGAGCTCCTTATGACATCATAAGGAGAGCCAAATTTTAACTGGTGACCTAATCATAGCACTTAAACATGGCAAAAGTCAGATTTTCATGCCATGGCCCATTTAATTTGTTTAATTCTGTTAAATACCACTTAAGACATTTGGATTTAATGATGGTCGGCACACAGTTAATGGCAACCTTTGACTACCATATTAGAAAAAAACAAATATTATGGAAGTCAATGGGTACTGTCAACTGTGTGCTTACTGTTTTCTTCTTTTTTTGTTCAACAGAATAAAGAAACTCATACAGAACAGCATGAAGTTGAGTAAATGATGAAAGAATCTTTGTTTTTGTGTGAACTTTCCTTTTAATACACTTCATAACCTGTATTTAACAAACAATTATGACCCAATACCTTTTCCTCAGTTATTTTAATCAGGGCTTTCAATCGTTCACTTTCCTTTATCTAAAAGGGAGAAGTGAAAAACAAAGATTGTGTGACACTGTTTAATTTGCATAATCTAAATAAAAGAATATTATTAGTAATTTGTAAATTCATACTAATGCACGGTTGCTGGCTTGTGCTCGTGTGGCTCTGTCCTGGCTCTCCCAAAGGGCACTTTTGGTTTCATCAAGTTCTTCAGAAAGAGCCTGTGATCTTACCGCAAACAACTGAGCACTGTCAACATAACCAACAGCAACATGAACATATGGTTTTGTAGCTCAGTTGCAGTAGATCATTGTGCTGGCAACACAAAGGTCACAGGTTCGATTTCCAGATTCTACATAAAATCATCAAACATAACGTAAAGAGCATTGTGTGAAAATATAAATCTGATATCTTCAATATTGACTGAGTAAGGTCATGTCAAAGATTGAAATCAATGAGAAATCAAACTCTGATTCTCTTATCTCATTATTAGATTATGAGACTTCTCTAGACTCTTCAGAGATCACAGACAGGTTCACAAATCTATAGCTGCCAAATGCATAAAGGTAAATGTCCTTCCATATGCTAAGAATAGCAAAACAAGTGTGTAACTCATTCCCCGCCAGCCTTTTTTTTTTAAGTTGGCCACCAGCATTTTTTGTGGTTTTCACAAAAGTTTCACAAAATGCCTTCCAAGAAAATTTTATTCTATAAATATATAAACATATAATATATTTAAAATGAAAGAACAGACCCTCTGTTTTTTAACAAACAAAATGGAAAAAAGTTTATCCTATCTTCATTTGTTCTCTTTTGATAACCTCTCAAATATGGGTAGGTTTCTTCAAAAATAACTAATTTTGAGCAAAAGCTGAAAAAATTGCATTTAGGTAAAGGACTTTTGTTAGAGATCAGATTCAGAATGATGATCAAAACATACAATAAGTTTACATTGTTGTTGAATTAGCTGATGCTTCAGTTTTTTATAAATTGGGTAAGAGCACCACCTAGTGGATAATAGCGGAATTATAGATTACCGTAAAAACTCCTCGGGAAGAAGCATTGGCAGGGAAATGTTTTCTTCTTAATTGACAATTTGAGTTTTTAACATATATATTTCAAAATGTATATCAGGGGCCTGCAAATATATTTCTAATTTTACAACCCATATGGCAACATTTCTTTATTGTTGGCCAAAATATATAAAAAATATACAGTAAGTTAATTTTAAAATGTAGATTTTTGAAGTTGAAAATTTAGTGAATTTTAACCTTTTCAAACCTGTTGGGGCAGTTTCCTGGACAGGGTTTAGATTAATCCAGGACTAGGCCTTAGTTATATTAGATGGTGGTTTCCCGGACATGGATTAGTTTAAACCAGGAATAGGTCTTAGTTTAATTAAAAAAATATAACTAGTTTTAACAAAAATGCCTTACTAAAAACATTACTTGTGTGCATTTTGAGGCAAAAAAGGCACTTATGTATTTTAAGATATGTCAGTGCAAGTTGTTTTCAGTTTGGACAGCACTTACATTTATTTTAGTCTAGGACTAGTCTAATCCCTGTCCGGGGAACCGCCCCTAAGACATTTAAGTAGGTTTTTTTTTACAAACAAATGTTACAAAAACACATTACAGGTATGTTAAAATGTGTCAGTACACAATGTTTTTAAATCAAGGCAGCTCAAACAAGCATTTTAGTCTGGGAATAGGTTAAGACTAGGGACTAATCCCAGTCCAGGAAACTGCCTAGTTATGTTTACAGGTTTGTAACATAAACATAAAGTTTTTCTTCTAGTGCGACATGATTATATTTCCTTGGATTGAAATATATGGAGGGCTAGTTATATATATTTTTTAAATAATTATTATGTTAAATATATTATTATACATTTTTAAATATCTAAAAAATGACCAAAAATAAATTAGTGAAAAATATATTTTTCTAAACATATTTCAATATATTTTAGCAAAATTTTAAATTTATATATATATTTCCCATATAATGTAAAATATTTAGGGTCTGCTGTAGATTGAGTTTCAATACCTGGCAAGTTTGGTGTGTAACTCTGAAACCTCCAGGTTGAGTTGTAGTATTGTGTCTTCACACTGAGAAACGGTTCTTAACAGACTGCTGTTCTGCTCACTTAACCTCTGCTGGTTGTGTTTCAGTTCAGCTACTAACCCAAACAGATCTCCAGACTCACTGAAAACAGAAGAAAAGTGAAAGGTGACGTGATTGTAAAGTATGGTAGGCCAAAATTGAAATGTGAGTCATGAACACACAAACCTGGAGTAGCGGGCAGCTATCACTGCACCACCCAGAGAGCAATTGGGAAAAACGTGCCTTGCTCAAGGGCAACTCAGTCACAACCCACTGGTTGTGAGACTGAAACCAGCAAACCCTTTTGGGTTACAAGCCTGACTCTTTAACCATTAGGTCACGACTCTCCTTGGGACAGGGAGTCAGGAAAACAGCCGGCCATCTATTATAAAATCATAAGTTGTCCTTATATGAGTATGGAATGAATTGACCTTACTAACCAATGACATTCAGCTCCATCTGTGAATGTGGCTTCATTTAAAGAAGTAGGATACTCTGTCCCTAGGACACAACGTGAGACTAATTTAAGGTTTAAGTTCAACATGGGCTAACATTTATAAACTTATTATTGATTGAACTATTATTAACTTACCAGTTAAAGATAATTTTCTAAAGACTGAACCTGGTACCTGGTTCTTATCTTCAGGCAGGCTGTAAATTTAAAAGCAGTTTGTTTTCATTATAGGATCTGTAAAATATGTCACTCACAACATACCAAATATTCAACCTCTAACAACCATAAATCGTATAAGAAAATTGTGATATTATAAACAATTAAACCGCTTTTATCTTTACATAACAACATGTACATACAGTTTAGCATTTGTATATTTTGTTTATAGCTTTCACCCATCTTGGCAGCACTGGGCTATCCAATCCCTCATGGTGGCATGAAACCTATCCCGACTAACAGGGTCGTTCTGGTTCTCTGGATCCAGCATGCGCTGCAAATTTTTCAGCTTATCCTGGCCGGAATTTTGGAGGGTCATGGACTGGAGATACTGCACCACCGTGGAGGCCTGGACCTCTCCTGTAGGCACGAGAGAGATGAGCTTTCAGGCTTTCATTTATACCTTTAATATTTAAAACTGTACCTTTGCCAGTAGTGTCACATGCTTCAAAAGTAATGTTCAAGAGTTCTTCTTCTGTAAAGCTATTCGTGTCAGCGCAGTCACAAAGAGTCCTGCTATCTAAACCAACGTAAAAACATTGTTCAGGTCAATGTTTTAATGTCTAAATAATAACATATTACAAAATTCTGGGTTGTTTCGTCCCATGGTTGGTTAAAAATATATGAAACCAATTACTAGGATAAATTAACACAGAAAATGTTCATATTTGACCCAACCATGGGTTGAAATAACCCAGCATTGGTTAATTTGAACCTTGAAGTTGGGTTTGTCCATTTTACCCAACCATGGGTTGAAAAAACAAGTAGGGTAACTTTAGGACGTACCTTCACTGCTTTCAAACGCCTGGCAGGGCTCCACAGAAAAAGTTCCAGAATCAATAGAAAGGCTTGGAGCTCTGCGTCTATGGCAACCATAATTCCTTGATAAGAGCCGGGAAGAGGGAAGATGTGATTCACAGTCGTCCTCTAAAGAACTGTGACATTCAGTCCACTTCTCTGAAGCCATAGCTTCTGTAAAAAAACAGATGAGACTTCTGATAATGTTTCATCCACTATATTGTTTTTTATTAAGGCAAACATTTGTTAGTTTTTTTTTAAGAGAGTACTTACATTTATATTTACATCAATTAATGTAGATCAACTAATGTGAAGCTCCAGTCCCATCCTGTAGTGGTTACACATGCAAAGAGTAAATGATCAAAACTAAGAAATTATAAAATGATGAAGAAATGTGTTCCAGTAGCCCAGTAATAGAGGTGTTAAAGGTCATGGGTTCAATCCCAGGGAACACACACTTATTGATACCTTTAAATCCATTGTAAATCGCTTTTGATATGAGTGTCTTCCCAACTAAATGTGAGAAATATGTACATATAACATTCTAGTTATATATAAATATATATAAAGAAAATTTAGTGTAAAATTACATACCTGTTAAAATGATAATCCATTATCCATTGGTAGAAGGATGTTCGAAAGAACATGGATGACCTGTACACTATCAAACATTTGGTTTATTTTTGGTTATGGTCTGGTGTAGTGTTGGACATGTATACAGCATCCTTGTTGCATGTGTAGATGATCTTTAGAGAGCTTTGGCTCTTTTCATCCGAGAGCACACACTGCCACACATCAAAACCAGATGACATGGCTACCTTCCCCCCAAATAATCTCCATTCATCGCCTGTGTGCTTCTAGCAGGGCAGAACAATGTTATAATGGATGATTTTAATTAACATTCGACAGTTTTCCATATCAAATGATTCAACGGCAATGAACATCAGTATTAGTAATGCCCATCAATTATCTTTGTCTATTTCTCCAAATAGGCCTTAATCCCACAGTCTTTTGCCTTTTTTTGTTTACATGTTTTGCTGTGTGACAGTCTATTTTAAACTTTTAGTTAATCTTATAGCATTTTGCAAAGTCCATAATTATTATTTGTGGTATATTCAAATTAAAATTACATTAGCAAAAAACAAGAGAATTTAAAATGATGGCATGCAGATACAGAACATGGCATATACACTTTCGCTTACATTTTGATTTCGATTCAAACTTCAATCTCAAGGTTCATTTAATAAAAAAAAATCCGAAATAAAAATTGGGCTACTTTTAATTTGAAGCGCCCGGCGGCTAACCCGGAAGTGAAGCGTCATTTGTTGTTCAGGCTTCGTGTGTGTGAGGCAGTTGTTGCTGCTGGGTATCATCACTGGAAACCAGTAAAGACAACCAGTTCCTGAGCTGTTGGGTTTAAGGATTAAATTGGACCATGTCTCGGGGATCCATTGAAATCCCTTTGCGGGACACAGATGAGGTACGCGGGGATTTCGTCCTTTAACGTTTATTTATATAAGCTGCTGATATTGATTAGCAGCTAGCATGCTATCAGTCGCGCGGTCTTCACAAGTTCACATCAAAACGGCAAACTAAATGTGAATGACAGTAATTCGTTAATGAACTAAGAGATAGCCAGTCAAATCATGTATTAAATGTCTTGTAAAATGATTAATGTTATATAACGTTACACTGATAGAAAAATATTTGTGTCAGCTGTCCTGCATCTTGTATTGAAACACTGACTGCTGCTGATTTTATCATGTTTATATGACTACTGTACAACATCTACATTTTATAGTTGTCTGGTACAATGTTTTTTTTTTTTTTGCTTTGACCTGGTTAAAAAAGTGATATAGCACTAACTGCAGTCACTCATAACAGCAATTTAATAGGCGATTAAGTCTTTTAAAGTACAAGTTACATTTATGAAGTGACAGAAGCATTGGAAGTTTTAAACTATTATTCCAAGCAACAAATGTGTTATATTTAAAATCTTAAGGTACATGTAAGTTTCTTCCATTATTCACTGTGGCTAATACACTGGTTGTGTTTTGTGTTGATTTTAATTTGAGACTTTTTGTAGGACTGAATATTTTCTTTTGTCTTTCAGGTTATTGAGCTTGATTTTGATCAGCTTCCTGAAGGAGATGAAGTGATCAGTATTCTCAAACAGGAGCACACACAGCTGCACATATGGATCGCACTCGCTGTAAGTGAAGTAAACATTTCTATTAGTCTCTTTTGCAAGCAATTTCTGTTTCTTCTCCTGTAAGGTGACATGTAATTTTCCTTCCAATATTTTTCCTGGCCCCACCAGAATAGAGGTATATATGTGACCCTAGGGTAAATTTAAAAAATTGAGATTTAAACATCATCTGAAAGCTTAATATATAAGCCTTCTATTGATATTTGCAACTATTTGAAAATCTAGAATCTGAGGGTGTAAAAAAATCAAAATCTTGAGAAAATGGCCTTTAAAGTTGTCCAAATTAAGTCCTTGCAACACATATTACTAATGATGTAATGGAAAATGATCTTTACTTATACTAATATCCTAATGATTTTTGACATTACATTTTTTTTACCCTTACAATTTTGTTGGCTACATATACCCATGCTAATTATGACAGATTTCTTTTGACACACATTTTAAAAAAGGAATGCATGTAAAAAAAAATTAAAATGCATCCCTATTCAAAATAATAAACTGCTTTGTTTACACTACCAGAAAAAGTTTGGAAACACTTGACTATTTAAATGTTTAAAATTACTCTTGTAGACAAAAATATACTTGTGCCAACATATTGTTTTCTTTTATTAGAAATCAAAAATTTCAAAATCTCCCATATATCGGCAAAAGTTTTTTGGGTGATGTGGTTTTTCAGGCAGTTCGAAAGAGAAATATCTCGCAAGCATGCAATGGAATCAGCTTTTTTTGTATTTACAGGTCACCTTACGTGCGTAAGTCACATGATCATTCTTTAAACATGGAACGTTGTGTGACAGAAGAGGTGTGTTCGACTTCATGTGGTGTCACAAAAACCAACAAGCACATGACATCAAAATACCGCAAGAGCGATTCAACAAAAATAAATTTTAGCCACATGACATTGGTTAATGGAAACATTGTCATAGTTTTTTGTTGACATTTAGAAAATAACGCTGACGTTTTGAATATATCTTTAATGGAAACTCTCTTTTTTTTCTCAATGAGTTTAGCATGAAAGGACATTATATCATAAATATCTTAACCTAAACTGCTGCATAGGACGAGTAATGAAGTTAAAGTAGTGTTGGACGAAAAGACAGCATGTCAGGTCGTAAAACTATTGCGTGCATCAATGAAGCGCGTGCTGCTGGCTTATAACCAGCTCACAACACCTTTTGGGATTAAAAACACTATTTATTCAATGTACGATAAACAGATAATTACTTAATAAAAAAGGTAATTAAAAATTGACTCATATAGTGATGTTTATCATATCGTGACCTTGTATTGGGGTACGTATCTTATTGTGACTTTGTTGGTGATACAGAGCCCTACTTTAGGTGATAAACTATAACAGTTCTGATTTATTTTGGATGTTTTTTGTCACAACATAATTCTCACAGTAACATTTGTGTAATTCTATAGTTTACTACTATTCTGTAATGTGAAAAAAAGAATGAGAAAGTGATTCCAAACTTTTGATCAGTAGTTTAATTTTTAACCCAAAATATTACTAGTTATTCTAACAGTTCTTCTAAAAATCTTAAATTGATCGCATTTAAACAGTCCACTAACTCTCTCAAACTTGCCCTTGGTCCACATTACAGATTTTTTTTACTACTTGTACTACAAAAATATCTCATTCCTATTATATATTATTTCTTTTTAGTTGGAGTACTACAAACAAGGAAAGACGGAAGATTTCGTCAAGTTGCTGGAGGCGGCTCGTATCGACGGAAACCTCGACTACAGAGACCATGAGAAGGACCAGATGACGTGTCTGGATACTCTAGCAGCTTACTATGTCCAACAGGCTCGAAAGGAGAAGAACAAAGATGCCAAGAAGGACCTCATCAACCAGTCCACTCTTCTGTACACTATGGCAGACAAGATTATTATGTATGATCAGGTAAACGAATCAGACGGCTTAGAAATATCTCCTAAAATTATCTTTATGTTAAATGTAATGATGTTCATGTTTGTCATATTTTTTATCATATTTTCTATCATATTTTTTCAGAACCATCTGCTGGGAAGAGCTTGCTTTTGTCTTCTGGAAGGGGATAAGATGGATCAAGCAGATGCTCAGTTTCAATTCGTCCTTAACCAGTCAACAAACAACATCCCTGCACTGCTGGGTAAAATTTACGCATTGCAAGTCGTATTCATCTGTGACTACTTTTTCTTTGAATGTTTAAATAAGAAATGCATGTCATACAACAGGTAAGGCGTGCATCTCTTTCAACAAAAAGGATTACAGAGGAGCTCTGGCCTACTACAAGAAAGCACTTCGCACCAACCCTGGCTGTCCAGGTGAGCTGCCAAATGTGTTACTATAATACACGGCCTGGTTTTACAGACGATATTAACCCTAAAATGCATGTTTGTGGTGCCTTAACCAAAAAATAACTTTCACTGACAAATCTGGAAATATTTTCAGCAATGTTTTTCAAGGAAAACTTATAAAAGCTACTTAAATGTACTAATTTATCTAAGCTTGGTCTGTGATACCAAGCCCATAACTTCGATTTCCCTCGACTGGTAAAGACTCACAAGGCTTGTTTTTGTGTAAATCATCTTGTCGCAGCCGAGGTGAGGCTTGGCATGGGCCATTGCTTTGTCAAGCTCAACAAACTGGAGAAAGCTCGCTTGGCGTTCGGCAGAGCTTTGGAGCTGAACTCCAAATGCGTGGGGGCCTTGGTAGGTTTGGCCGTGCTCGAGCTGAACAATAAAGAGGCCGACTCTATCAAGAACGGAGTTCAGCTGCTTTCCAGAGCATACACCATTGACCCGAGCAACCCCATGGTGCTCAATCACCTCGCCAACCATTTCTTCTTCAAAAAAGACTATAGCAAAGTGCAGCATCTGGCTCTTCATGCTTTTCACAACACGGAGGTGGAAGCTATGCAGGCAGAGAGCTGCTATCAGTTAGCTCGTTCCTTTCACGTCCAGGTTAGAGAGAGACGTTTATTCATTTTTACACTAAAGAATGGTTTGTGCGATGCTTGTGCCCATACACCTGTGCTTTGTCTCTCTGTTTGTTCAGGAGGATTATGACCAAGCCTTCCAGTACTACTACCAGGCCACCCAGTTTGCATCACCTACTTTTGTACTGCCCTTCTTCGGCCTGGGTCAGATGTACGTCTATCGTAGAGACAAGGAGAATGCCGCACAATGCTTTGAAAAGGTCCTGAAGGCTTATCCCAATAACTACGAGACCATGAAAATCCTCGGGTCGCTTTATGCCACGTTGGATGACCAGGAGAAGAGAGACATTGCAAAAGTATGACATCATTGTTTGACACGTGAGACAGTTGTTGTTTTTTTGTATGACAATGACAAGCTTCATGACTGTTTTCATAGGAACATCTGAAAAAAGTCACTGTGCAATATTCTGATGATGTGGAAGCGTGGATTGAGCTGGCGCAAATTTTGGAACAAACAGACATTCAGGTAAAAGTCTTGTTTTTATCGTATACCTGTTTGAGGTACATTTTAGTTGTGATTTGACTCTCTCTCTTACTGTGAATCTGTCACACAGGGTGCTTTATCTGCTTATGGCACCGCCACTCGTATCCTGCAAGAGAAGGTCCAAGCTGATGTTCCCCCTGAGATCCTCAACAACTTGGGAGCTTTGCACTTCCGTTTGGGAAATCTTGGAGAAGCCAAAGTAAAGTGACATTTATTTTTCTATTTATTTTAACACATGTTTATTAGTAATCATGGAACGTTATTCCAATAACAATCTTTCATAAAAATTTTAAACTGTCCATTAGTTCGGAAATGCCAGTCACGATGTTAACCAAAGGGAGACACAAATGGGACATACTGTATTTATTAAAGGTGCCAAAGAATGCATTGAAATAATGATAAATTATTTCTGACATCTACATAGAAGATGCAAATATGATCCAGAAATGTTTTACATGTCCATTTACAACCCTAGGATTTGCCCATAGAGTAAAATGGTATTATTACCTTATTTGAAAGAATCATAAATATTAATGTTGAGCTCTGCTCTGATTGGCTGTTTCTCAGAGCAGTTCAGTTCAGTAGCTCTGTGTGTGTTTACAAGGTATTTCGTGGTATAGACACAAAATATTTGATTTGGTTATTCATGTTTATGGACTTTATTTTTCTCTTTATTTTTTTCGTGTCACTCAGCACAAATTTCTAGAAATTGTTTTTTGTGTCCCTGAGCAGGACTTTCTTTTTCATGTCATTTTATGTATTGGTTTGGTTTTTTCTTATTTTTTTACCATTGTCACTTGGGTAAGGGTTAGAAAGACTTGCAACATTTCAGACATCCAAACCCAAACTCTTAGCCCAACATCAAGTTATAATGGTTTATAGAAATGGTAATGGCAGAGTTGATAGTAAATAGAAAAAAATGGAAAAACCAATACATAAAATGACACGAAAAAAAGTCGTGCTTGGAGACATGAAAAACAATTCGTCCTGAACAACACAAAAAATACATTCGTGCTCAATGACTTAAAAAAAATGTTGTCCATGAACACGAATAAATGAATAAAATATTTCGTGACTACTATAAATGCCTTGATGTAGGGTTGCATTGGACCTTATGTTTGAGCCTGTATTAGATCTCGACTGTAATGTCACAGTTGGTGTTGTGTTTAGATTGGCTTGTTTTCCAGCTGTCTTTTCGCTACATATGGTTTACATAAGAAGGGTGAAACAATAGTGTTTGAGGCTCACAATATGTCTACCATGTACAGAACTCTTATTTTTAATCTATGCCTACTTAAATACAGTTTTACATTCTACGGCACCTTTAATTAATGATTTATATATACCCCTTTTTTGTAGAAATACTTCCTGGCGTCTTTAGAGAGAGCAAAAGCGGAGGGCGAACATGATGAGCACTATTACAACGCCATCTCTGTCACCACCTCCTATAACCTGGCGAGACTGTATGAGGCCATGTGCGAGTTTCATGAGGCTGAGAAGCTCTACAAGAACGTCCTGAGAGAACATCCCAACTATGTTGACTGTATGTGTCATCAAGTTATGATTTAATTTAATTATGTGCTGCTTTTCTGAAAACCGCTTTAATTTGAACTTATAACAGGTTACTTACGTCTTGGAGCGATGGCACGTGACAAGGGAAATTTCTACGAAGCATCTGACTGGTTCAAAGAAGCTCTTCAGATCAATCAGGTAGTTATGCCTACCATCATACCACATTTATTTTCGTTCCTCTTGATCCGTATTAATAAAATATGTTTTTTAGGATCACCCTGATGCCTGGTCGTTGATCGGTAACCTCCATCTGGCCAAGCAGGAATGGGGACCCGGACAGAAGAAGTTTGAACGCATCCTTAAACAGCCGTCCACCCAGAACGACACCTATTCGATGCTGGCGCTGGGTAACGTGTGGCTTCAAACGCTGCACCAGCCCACAAGAGATCGAGAAAAGGTGCCTACAATGACTCTCAGTGCTGTTATATGACACTTACTGATGTTATAATTTGTTTGAATTGTGTGTTTATCACGTGTGTTTTTTTTTACAGGAAAAGCGGCATCAGGATCGAGCTCTGGCCATCTACAAACAAGTGCTGAGGAATGATTCCAAAAATCTATATGCTGCCAATGGCATAGGTGCTTTATCTACTGCTTAACTAGCATTACACATAACCACTTTTTTTTAACAGCAACTTCAAGATTTTAGATTTAATTTTCAGGAAATGTATAACTGATACAAAGTTTACCAAGTCATGCTGAATAAAAGCATCTGCCAAGTGCAAAAATCTGTATTAATGTATACTGAAAATCATGTGAATGCACCGTTGTTGCTTGGCAGTATGCAACATAAAGTTGTGGACTTCTCTCTTTTGTCCGCAGGTGCTGTGTTGGCACACAAGGGTTATTTCCGAGAAGCGCGAGACGTATTCGCCCAGGTGAGAGAAGCCACAGCAGATATCAGTGACGTCTGGCTGAACCTGGCACACATTTATGTGGAGCAGAAGCAGTACATCAGTGCCGTGCAAATGGTGAGAAAATCAACAAACATCCTCAGTGGAGGTTAACTGGTGTTAAGATGCATTTTGGTGGATCTGATCGCAAGTGAATGATGCTATACAGGCGTAAACGGGGGGTAAAACGTCTTGAGCTCGTCCACTTTCGACCACATTCAGAGGTAGTCGAAAACTTAAGGTGTTCGAATTAGGGATGCTAAACAATTAATCGCGATTAATCGTTAGCAGAATAAAAGTTTTTGTTTACATCACATATGTGTGTAAACTGTGTATAATAAATATGTATATATATATATATATAAATATGAACACATTCATGTATAAAAAAATGAATATATTAAGTATTTATATATAATATAAATTATACATAAATATACAAATGTATATACACATGTAAACATTTCTAAAACATATACATGCATGTGTGTACAATACATTTATTTACACAAATTTATTATACACAGTTCACACACATATATGATGTAAACAAAAACTTTTATTCTGCTAACGATTAATCGCGATTAATTGTTTAGCATCCCTAGTTCGAATGTGTTTGAACAGCCACAAAAGACCATTGATTTAATGTGATGAACCGTTTTTACATCAGTCCTGACTTTTAGCGTGAACCCAAATTGTTCGCCACGGTCTTTTATTATGCAAGTGTGTGAAAGTTGCCCACGCTTATTTCATCAATTGCTCTGAAAAAACACGTTAACTGCACAAGCACAAGCTCTGACATAATATTAGTGCACGTCAACTTAATCACGCTCTTGTTTTAACGACTCATCCATAGACCCTCCCCTTGTAGTAATCAGGACACCAGGTGGGAACAAGAATGCATTGTCCACTTGTGATCCGATCGATCAAAATGCATTTTAATACCAGGTGTAAATGTGCTCCTAGACTTACGCTTGTTTTTTCTTCGGCTCTTTAGTATGAGAACTGCTTGAAGAAGTTTTACAAACATCAGAACACAGAAGTGCTGCTGTATTTGGCCCGGGCGCTCTTTAAATGTTGCAAGCTGCAGGAATGTAAACAAATGCTTCTGAAGGTGAGGAAATTACATCACAACTTACTTTACTTTACTCATGTCTCAAATATGAGTAGATTTCTTCAAAAATACTAAATTTTGAACAAAAATATTTTTTTCTGGTCTTCCTGTGAATCCTCAGGCTCGGCATGTGGCTCCCAATGACACAGTGTTGATGTTTAATGTTGCACTGGTGCTACAGAGGTTGGCCACACTTGTGCTGAAGGATGAGAAGAGTAACCTGAAGGCTGTACTGAGTGCAGTGAAAGAGCTGGAGCTGGCTCACAGGTAAGTGAGATCCCCACCAATCAACCACTATGCATCTTAAGCCCAGAGTATAGTCTGTTTTTTACATGCACGTGCATGGTCGAATGCACAGCCTTGCAAAGTATCGTTTATTTCAGTCGTACGTTTACACAGCCATTCGACGCATGCGCATAGTGACAAAATGCAACAGAACTCATGGGCTACATACTACACTCTCCTATAGGCGCATGCATACAATGTACGTGGGGTTTCAAAAATTGGGTGAAGCAAGTACAGTATGCACACTATTCTAAGTGTGCGTCTTTTGAAAAAACTGTATAGGTCCTAAATTAAAGGTCTTCACTGGGTTCACTTGGATCTAAAATATTTTGGACCTGATATTTGTAGCCTTGGGTCTTCTGTAGTTTAAAATAAATGTGCTTTTTTGACAAAAAGTCATTCTAAACTATATTTTGCAACATTTGAGGTATAAACATTGCATTTATACGCTAAACGTGAAGGAAAAATCGTGTTGTCAACATTCATGAATTTAATTGAAAATAATACCTTTTATTAGCAGTATGAGTAAACTTCTTGATGAGCTACAACTTTTTCCCGCATTAAGAGCCTTGAATGGAAACACGGCTATTGACTGAAGATATTAACTCTTTCATATCTTCCTGTTTTTGTTCTCGCAGGTACTTCAGCTATCTCAGTAAGGCTGGAGACAAAATGAGATTTGATTTGGCGCTGGCAGCAAGTGAAGCCAGGTAAGTTTTTCCAGATATGTGATCTTGTTTAGAAAGGAGAAAGTTTCACATGATGCTTAAATGGTGATGTCATTTCTCCTGCCTTAGGCTGTGTCCATGCAAACACGGGTATTTTCAAAACAACAGCTTTTGCTATGCAATTTTGCCGTTCGCAAAAAATGACTTTCTTACTTAGTATTTTTGTCTTGTTTTCAGTATAAATATCTTAACTTTCTTAAATTAAGATGCCTTTTCTTGATGAGCAAAATGACCTAAGAAAAGAAGTCTATTTTTTAGACAAAAAATATACAATTTAAGTGAATTTGTGCTTAAAACAAGCAAAAATATCTGCCAATGGGGTGAGAAAAAAAATCTTGAAATAATAGGATTTATTTTTTCTTAAACACTTAAAGGTATTGCGGAGGATTTTCTTTTTCCGGGTGGATCATCAAGACTATTGGTCCTCCTAGTTGGCAATCAGGAGTGTTGCGCAATTGCATTTTTTTTTAAAGTGGAGAAGGTTGTTCTTTTAAAAAATTTGAGAAAATCCTCCACTACACCTTTAATTCAAGCTAAATTTTCTCACCCCATTGACAGATATTTTTTATTGTATATTAAACTATACTTATTTTCTTAGGTCATTTCGCTCATCAAGAAAATACATTTTGATTTAAGGATTTTTAAATATTTCTTCTGAAAAAAAAGACAAAAATACTAAGTTTTAAGTCACTTTTTATAAACTCCGATTGCGGCGTTGTCGTGTAGCCGGTGAAACCGAAAATTTCGCCTTGTGATGTCGGAATACGCCGCTCTTTCCTTTGTTTACATAAGTGCACCATGTTGTTAGCTTAGCGCAGGTTTTTTTTACTTTTTTTATATTTGTCAGCCGAACCCCCTTTACCTAAATTATTTACTTGAAGTACCACCATGAGATTTTAAGTCAATAATTTAATAGCACATTTGCATATTTAAATTTCTTTTTTTACTATTTATTTTTCATCCATTTTAAAGTTTTTATCAGTAGTATTTTACATTATTATAGCTACATTATCTTCATCTGGTAATGTTTTGTAGCATTTTGTAATGGTCACATGACCAAAGGTTTTCATTGATAAAACTGAATCGGCTGCTCTTCGCCTCTTTCATTTGCTTTATTTTGCGAGTGCATGAAAGTTGCGCGAGCTTATTTCTTCAATTGCTCTGAAATATCAGAGAACGCCGTAAGGGTATATACATGTACAAAACTCTGTGCAGCATGTTTACTAACAACACAACCAGCGAACTCTAATATAAGTAAGCGTCAAATTAAATACGTAATTTCTTTGGCTCGCATTTATACATAAACAGAGGGACTCGCCCACAGACCACCCCCTCGGAAATCAGGACAGAAGCGTTTGAAAGTGGACAAAAGAGACGGATTAAAATAACAGATTGTAAACGTGAATGTGTCTCTCTTGTCCACTTGTGATCCAATTGACCAAAAATAAAAAATCTGCTTGCCCAAGACAATAATTGCGCACTTCTAGGGATGTAACGATTCAATCGCGTGTCCCATTAAAAATATCTGAAATAGATTCTAAATCGCAAGGCTGCGATTCTTTGTTTCATGCACAGCTAGTGTGTGTACTACGGCTCTGTGATCAGTAGGAAGTCCTTTTCAATCTAAAATTATTGAGTCAGAGTCGTTTATAACACGGAATTAAAAAATCAACACTCGTTAAATAAAAATCATTTAAAATATTCTTTATTATCATGAAAATACCTGAAACAATTTGAAGAACAGCATATAATTATTCCTGTAGACATTTCTTGGAATTGCGTTTGTAATACTACTTCTTCTGTGGCACAAAGAGAGTTTCTGCACAAGAGTGCCCTCTGGCGTTCGGATGTGCCGGGATTTCAGCGTAATTCATTCAAATTCATTCATTGAGAAAACACGCATTTGCACGGTTATACGTTACACCCCTATGCACTTCTGCTTTACAGCTTAATGACCCCCTTTATTTACCTTCTCAGACAGTGCTCTGACCTGCTGAGCCAGGCTCAGTACCACGTGGCCCGAGCTCGTAAACAGGACGAGGAGGAGAAGGAGCACCGCGCTAAACAGGAGCAGGAGCGAGACCAGCTGCGGCAGCAGATGCAACGAGAGCAGGAGGAGAAGAAGAACAAGGTGGCTGAGGAGCAGAAGAAGCTCCTGGAGCAGAGAGCTCAATATGTAGAGAAGACCAAGAACCTGCTCAACTTCTCAGAGGGCATGAAAGAAGGAGCCAAGGAGAAGAAGAAGGGAGGAGGTGGAGGACGGGTGAGTCCCTGAACCTAAATATTACATTTCATGGGATGTTCATTTCAGTCCATTTTCTGATAAGCTGATAAGATTTTAATATTTAATTGTCATAAAAGTGTAAAAATATACTTGACGGTTGTCTGTAACCTGGTACAGTAGTGTACATTAGGGTTTCCCACAGCATATTTCAGTGAAGGCGCCCCGCCTAAGCATGGAAACCCTACCACCTTAACTAGGTCGTCAAAAAAAAAAAAAAAAAAGCTGCACAAAAGGCCATCAAGTGCATCTCGGAGAATGGCGCATACGCGCATCACACCGCGAGCAGGGACGCGCGACACATGGCCGAAATGAGAAAGACGTGGTCCGGACCGTCATTGTCTGGAGGATAACTAGCCAGTTGATAAAACATCTCGGAGAATAACGCAGACGCGCCTTACACCGCGAGCGTGAATGCGCACCACACGGCCGAAATGAGATAAGACGTGGTCCGTCATGTCTGGACGATAGCCAGTTGATAAAACGTGTGTCTGTGAGAACTGTAAGTGGCCTTATGCTTTGGGGTTATTTAAGCCAGCCTGATATTTTATTAGTCTATAGTTCTTGCAAATTTAAAGTAAGTTAGCTGGTGATTTTGTTGTTTGGGGAACCTGCTAGGGTTTCACGTGCCTGTTGATTAGACATAATTGTTGAGCGCTCTTGCTCACTTTATTTATGTGCATTATTTACATGCTACAGTAGTTGCACTCCCTTAAGATAATGTAATTGATAGTGGGAAATAATCAGTTTTTACCATTTTTGCGCTATCTATCATTGTTCGCCAGACGTTCTACAACATCTGCTTTAGTTTTTGTTTATTAACCCTTTAGTTTCACTTCATCACGCAGCTATTCCCAGTAGAGGTAAAAACATTTAATTAATTAATAATCTAGTATATGTTCATTTTTTGTCATAGTTTCTTCAAAATTAAGTTTTATTTCAGTGTTTTAAAAATAAATATTTTATTTATTTATTTTATTCAAATATTTTTATTTTCATCATGACGCATACGCCCGCCCCTTTGATTGCCACGCTCTCGGCCCCGCACAACCCTACCCCTACCTGATTTGATTTGTTTATTTGCACATTTAAAATACAACTTTAATGAGTCCATAAAAGGAAACGACAGAAAAAAAGCAAAAAAAATACTGTGCGGGAGAGAGTGAGAAGACCCTAAGGTCTTATAAAACCACCTCCCCGAAATCTCATTAAATGAAACATAATATTACATGATCAAACAAGACAATATAATCAATACATAAATCATTTTAATATAACAAATTTACAAAATAAACTTATTTGTATATTAACATTTTTTCAATTCTCTTTTAAAAGAGGTTAGAGTGATTTTAGTCTTTAATGCAGAATCTAAATGATTCCAGAGGGAAGGCCCTCTGTATTTTAGTGTAGATTGATTAGCTGTAGTTCTACAAAAAGGAAGATAAAAATCTTTGCAGTGCCTTGTGGAGTAGGCATGAACATCCGAAGAATACATGAAAAAGTTTTTAAAAGCTCTGGGCATAATTTTTATCATATTCACGTACTCATACATAAAGATGTTTATGCAATAGATGTTAACATTAAATATTGTCAAAATATTATATTTTATAAATAGTGGAGCAGATGATGACAATCTATTTGAGTTACTCATTATTCTTAGGAATTTCTTTTGTATTAATACAATATTATTTAAATATGTTTGGCATGTTGCACACCAACAATATTACAATACAAAATATGAGGATAAATTAAACTGTAGGATAATGTTTTCATACATGAAATATCAATTAAAGAGCGAATTCTACTCAATATACCAACAGATTTCATTATTTTTCTGCAAACATATTGAATATGATATTTCCAGGTTAGTTTTTGATCAACAATAACACCTAGAAATTTTATTTGATTAACTTGGCTAATTTTTAAACCATCAATTGATACCTCTATATCTTGATAATCTCTTTTGTTTTTTGTACTTAAAATCATAAAATTAGTTTTTTGTATATTAAGAGAGAGTTGATTAACTTTAAACCATTTAGAAATATTTTGTAATTCTTCATTTGCTTCTCTTATCAATGTATCAATGTTAGAATGAGATAATAGAAGACATGTATCATCTGCAAACATAAGTGGCATAACATTTTTACAGAGAACTCCTAAGTCATTGATATAAATTAGGAATAATAGAGGTCCCAAAATGGACCCCTGCGGTACCCCACATAAAAGTTTTCCCCTACTTGAGCTGAGATTATTAACGTAAACAAATTGCTCTCTCTCTTCCAAATAGTTTTGTACCCAAGTTAAAACTGTATTTTTAATACCATAATTTTCTAATTTTGCTAAAAGAATATTATGATTAACTGTGTCGAATGCTTTCGACAAGTGTAAAAATATACCAATAGAATTATTTTTCTCATGCAGATTTTTTGTAATTTTGTCAACAAACTGCAAAAGAGCCATTTCTGTAGACATATTCTCTCTGAAACCATACTGGTGATCATATAAGATCGAATTTTCTATTAAGTGCTTTAATATCCTTTTATAAACTAATTTTTCAAGTATTTTAGAAAAAAAGGTAAAAGTGAAACAGGTCGATAATTATTGAATAAATGTGAGTTTCCAGACTTAAACAAAGGAATTACTTTAGCTAATTTAAGATCTCTTGTTACAACATCTGTTTTGAGTGACAAAGAGAGAACATAAGTTACAGGCTCAATAATAGAGGAAACTACTTTCTTTATGAGACTAGCTCTAATTTCATCATGCCCTGGAGCTGTATCTTTCATCTTTAATATAATTTCAAGCACTTCATTAGGAGTTGGAGGATAAAATTCATTTAAACAAGGAATAGACCAATCAAAAATCCGTGAAGTAAATTTTCCTGTATTCACAATGTTTTCTGCCAGTGAAGGACCAACATTCACAAAAAAATCATTGAAACCGTTTGCTATATCGATGGGATTTTGATCATTCTCGATACCATTGGATAACTGAACTGGAATGTCTCGTGTTTTTTGTTTTTTATTCAATAATTCATTTATAATATTCCCGGTCTTTTTCATGTTTTCACATGAATTTCCCAACTTTACAGAAAAGTATTTTTTTCTTAGCCTCTTTTAAAACTTTGCTGAATTTGTTTTTATATTTTTTATAATACGCAACATTTAAAGGTGTGGGACTAATGAGAGATTTTTTATACAACTTACTTTTATTAATAGAAGATTTTCTTAATGCAGGTGCATAAAAAGTGCGGTCAAATGCTTCATTCCCCAAAAAAACCATCTGCACACTTAAGCTTTTGGTAACACTTTATTATAATGTTCATTAGTTAACATTAATTCATGTATTAACTAACATGAACAAACCATGAGCAATACATTTGTTACAGTTTTTATTAATCTTTGTTAATGTTAGTTAATAGAAATAAAGCTGTTCATTGTTTGTTCATGTTAGTTCACAGTGCATTAACTAACGTTGACCAAATTTTAATAAAGTAATAGTAATTGTTGAAATTAACATTAATAAAGATTAATAAATGCAGTTCATCATTAGTTCATGTTAACTAATCTAGTTAACTAATGTTAAGTAATAAACATTATTTTAAAGTGTTACCAAGCTTTTTTACTATAACACTTACAAATAGGTCTATAGTTACTAACAATGGGTCTCATTTCATTAAGCATGCGTATGCACAATTTGTATCAAAATTACTTCTAATTGTATGCAAAAATGCAAGAAAACCTAAAACCACTCGTACGCAATAATCACGTACACTATAATCAAATACTCGGCTATAATTATAAAGTGTATGATAATGTTGATATATAATAAAATTTACATGATTATATTTTTATTATAATATTTTCTTTATTATATATTGTTTACATAATCTATATTGTTATTATATACATTATTCTAGCCTACTTATTTTTTCTACACATATAAAGAAGGTGCACATTATGACAAATCTTCACGCTTTCCTTCCTCACGTTTTAAATCTCTATATGAAAGCGTCTGCTTATTACCTAATGTTATGTTATTGTAATGAGAAGCCTAAACGTCAATCACTTGATCTCTTGTCTATTTTATTTAAGATACAGATGCGCATCATATTAATTAAATGTTATAGTTGTTAACACATCCAATATTTATTTAATGTTACTCGGTCGGTGGACAGCACTGGCTTCCTCCAGCGACATCAAAACGTCCCAAATAAAAAATACAAAGCAAAACTGAAGTTCACCGATAATAAATATCTTCATTGATTTCTTTTCGAGCTCGTTGACAAACTGCTCAAAAATTTTCGGAGGACCAGCGCTGCGCTGCGGAAAACCCTTATATGGAGCTGGTTTTGGCGTGTTTTATGCAAAATACCAATCTCGCGCACGCGGCTGCTCATGTAGAACACTCAAAATTCACTAACGTAAGAACAAGTATTAGGACAAATTCATGTGCGTACGCATGTGTTGTGAATTACGCGAAAAGTTTTCGTGAGAAGTTTAAGTGTGCGTATTAATAAAAAAAGTATGCAGTTATTAGTGAATGAGACCCAGTGATTCTTGATTAATGTTTTAATTATTGCATTTGTTGTATATTTTCGCATTATATTTAATGCAATGATATTGTATGAACTTTTTTGTTACATTTAAATATATAAATTTACGTTTCATTTTTAACTAGCGCAAGAAAGGAGGTGACTATGATGACTTTGTCAATGATGACTCCGATGAGGATCTACCACTAAAGAAGAAGAAGAAGAAGAAGGTTGGGAGTGGCAGCGAGGTGGAGGATGGAGAAGGAGAAGATGGAGAGCAGAAATCCCGCAAGAAACGAAAGAGGTGAACGTCTCTCCAAACATGTGCAGTGATTAAGGCTGAAGTTTGGGATTTGGCCACATCATGATTCAATCCAATTTGGCAAATCACAGTTTGGTTACAAAACAGTTCTCAATCCATCCAATAAATCGTAGGGAATTGTTTGCCATTGAAACTTGCAATACATTGACGTTTACCAAAAAGATATTGTTAGTGCCCATTTACATACAAAGGAAATTCATAAGAAAGTTGAGATTTGATGTAATTTTGTTTTGTTGTTTCCTCAGACCTGGTAGGAGAGAGGATGACGGTTCAGATGATGAGGGAAGCTCGAGGCCCAAAAAGCAACGCAAACCTAGAGAGCGCAAGAAGATTGAGAAGGTACGAGGAAATGCATAACGGTGATTACCTGGATGATACATTTTTAGACGGCTAATTCGAATTGCTTTCTCCTCATTAAGGCCAAGCCCGAGCGCATGCCGCCATCCCTCAAAGGGAAGATCAAATCCAAAGCCATCATTTCCTCCTCTGATTCCTCCTCCGATGAGGACGGGCTGAAAATAGCAGAGGAGAGGTAAGAAACGCTCTTCTTAAGACTTCTTCATTCAGCTGCTGAGTCCTCACTAACATTGTGTTTGTACATCCAGAAACCCCAGGGACAGCGGCTCAGGTTCAGATGAAGATGAAGGCCACAGGAAACGCATCGCTTCCGACAGCGATTCCGGAGCGGAGGAGCGAAACCAGTCGGGTAGCGAGGCCGGCAGCCCTCAGCGGTCTAGAAATTCAGCGCCTTCAGAGTCTGGCAGCGAACGGCCGGTGAAGAGGAGGAGACCGCAGCAGCAGCGGTCCGACTCGGAGCAGTCGGACAACGAGAGCAAGAGGAGCCGCTCTGAAGGATCCGACGACGAATCCCGGCCTGGATCTCCGGCAGCCGCGTCGGATCAGGGATCGGACAACGAGGGCTCTCCACAGAGGTCTGACAATGATTCGGAGCAAGAGGGCTCCAACAACGAAGCCTCCAACAACGAAGCCTCCAACAACGAAGCCTCCAACAACGAAGCCTCCAACAGAGGCTCAGATGATGATAGTGACTGAATGAATGAATGAACTGTGTGACAAAACACAAGCTTTTGTTATTGTAACGTTTCGTTTTGGCAAATGTAGTTATGTCTTCCTGGATACGCTTCTCTGATTTTCCAGAATTTTTTTTATTTTTCAAAAATGAGAACATTGTTTCCTGTTTAGTCTCGAGAATGAAATGTTGAAAACTTCTTTTGCTGAAGCTTTTTGTTGAGCATTACAACATGCATTGTGCCCAATAGTCTTCTTACAGGACTGTCACAAGCTGTGATTTAAAAATTGGTGTACATTATGAAATAACTTGGAATAAAAAGTATTTTGAAAAAGGTCTCTGAAAATCTATACTGAATCCCAGTTTTTTAATATTTATTGCAGGTTTTTGAGCTCTTAATGAGAAAAATGTAATCTCTCTAATGTTGTTACAAACCTGTATACATTTTATTGTTTTGAAAAACACAAAGGAAGATATTTTGAGGAATGTTAGTTACCAAAGTAGGATAAAAGAATACTATGTAAGTGAATGGGGCTCATAAACGGTTTAATTACAAACATTCCTTAAAATATCTTCCTTCGTGTTCATCAGAACAAAGAAAGTTAAACAGGTTTGTAACAACATAAGATTGAGAAAATTATGACAGAATTTTAAGTTTTAGGTGAACAATCCCTTTAAAAGGTTTATTTGAGGCTTCCCATGCTTGTAGAAAGCCTGGAAAATCAGGGCTTTTTGAAATTTAAGTCTGTGTAAAGGCATTTCAGAGAAATATTTCTAAACACATTATGAATGCTATAATTGCTGAAACACATTACAAAGCCTCTGAAGTAGTACTGAATAGTTACACCGCTAAACAGTTTTCCACATTTCGGTGTTCAGGATTATTTGGGCGGTGCTAAAACTGTGGCGGCTCGATGACGCACTGGAGCCACCGACCACGGCCCGCTCCTAACACAATCGCTAACATACATTTGTTGTAATGGTATTTGAAAGTTAAAGGTTTCGTTCTTTCTGTATTTTTGAAGCTTTGATTGTGTACAGTGCCCAATATAACATGTGTTCATGTTTCACGTGTAAAAACCACGGTATTTTTCCACACAGTTTACTTATCTGTATAGCGCTGTTTTCACTGTCCTCAAAACGGGCTGATGTCTTCCTTGAAGTCCCTCCTTCAGAAATACCTAACGAGTTTTGATTGTGTAGCTTGTTTAGTGTGTTGTGATTCGATAGCAGCTTAGCTGGCGACTGACGTATTCCTGTGGGCGCGGAGATTAGTCAAAAACGGTTTTACTGACGTCATTAAAGCAGGTAGTAGAGGGCTGTAGTCCAAACAGGTCGTTCGCTGTTGGCTTTGAAAGGGGAATTCTGTTAAAGAAAATATATCGCCTGGCAGTGAACTTTAAGCTTTATCATTATTTATGCTATTATAGCAACATTAAACACTAACTAGGGTTTAAAAAATGGGATCAGGAAGAACGGAGATGGCAGCCTTCCGGCGAGTGGGCGTGGTTTTGCGCCGACAGCGGACACGCCCCCAGCCTATGAGAGCAAAAAAATCCTGCCTATTTTTCCAAGATTTTGGTAACTTTTATTCTTTTATTCGTTATTATTGAATATCGCTGGTGGTTGTCACACATTTTCTGTGGTGTGACAAAATGAGAACACGTTTAACAAAAGTTTGTTTGGTCATTTTATTTTATTTTTCAAACCTTTATTTTATTGACATCATCTAATAAATTAATTTCCCATAGTATTTAACTCGTATTCATGAAAAACTGGAAAATATTTTAATTAAAATATTTAAATCTACTTCCGTTTTGTCATTTGTGGTGTGACCAATGAATATGATCTAGATGTTTGTCTCAACTTTTTTTTTATTTAACACTTCAAATATGATTTAAAGCCACTTTCACTGTGGATCACATATTTGATTGCAGCCATAAGACCCCAGATTTGTTTTCATGTACGTTTATATGTATCCATTTAATGCTTTTATCAAAAGTGTCTTGTGTGACTTATGTCCTTTTGAAAAGCGCTGTGTCCCTGATTGGCCAGCTAATCTGTACGTTGTGATTGGCCTGTATACCTCTGACGTTCCGCCAGACACGTCCCGAACATATTTTCGGGTTCGTTCTCCGTAAGTCACGTTGGTCAACCGCATACGTCATCAAGGTTTAATATTTCGGGTTTAATTTCAGAAAAGCAACCGTTACATTTCAAGGTAAGAATGAAACTACAATGATTTTATGTCTTGAAAGAAATAAATCTTAAATTTCTAATGTATTTTAACTGAATTGTGAGAACCTCGATGACGTATGCGGTCGAGCAACGCGACTTCCGGACAACGAACCCGAAAACATATTCGGGACGTGTCCGGCGGAACTGGCACGAATGGCCAACCTAGCTGGAAATGTGATGCTCCGTACCATGTTTGAAAGATTCGGTCCCAATGCAAAGTCCGAAAGTGGGAGGAATTATGATAATGTCGGTCATGTCTACATCACCAATCCCAGGAAGTAAACTGTTGCCTACAATCTGTTGGTTTGTTGTAGTCCAAGAAAAGAGATTTACTTTGGAGACGATAACTCGCGTCATCGTTTACTTTGGGGTTTGTACCTTTTGCATATCGTTAACATGTACTAATACACACCTACACGCCAAAAGAAATGTGAAAACCGTAAATCGGACAATATACCCTTTAAAAGGGATATTTCACCCAAAAATGAAAATGTATCATTTACTCGCCCTTAAAAACAGTTTACTCAAGACCGACATTATCAGAATTCATCCCGCTTCGAACTTAAAGCCTGCAAGTTAACTCCTGTTAGCATTGCATTGAGACCAAATCTTTCAAACATGGTAAGGAGCGTCACATTTCTGACATTAGAGGTATTTAGGCCAATCATAACATAAAGATTAGCTGGCCAATCAGGGACACAGTGCTTTTTTAATTGATTAGTTTTGTACAAAAATCAGTCAGTTCAGGAAAAGAGTGAAATCTGAGCTATAAAAATGTACGGTATGTGGAAAATGCGTTTTTTTTTAACCATAAACCACGCAAACAGATTGTATTATACCAAAAACACAAAATAATGTTTTTTTTAGCAATGAAATAGGTGCTCTTTAATAATACTGGAGAATAGGGATGGGCATGATTAATCGACGATCGATAATTGATCGTTAAGAATTTCGTCGATGAAGTTAATTTGTTATTGATTAATCGAATACTTTATCTAATGCAGGTTGCGTTGCCTAGCGTAGCATGTGTCTTGAAGCAATTAAATGAATTTCACTGTGTGGCAGCAATTCAACATTTTACCACCAGGGTGCAATATTTGACACCATACTCCGTTATCTGTGACCTTCCGTGTTTTGATTTAAAAAAATAATCATGAAGAGGTTTTTTGGAACAAATGAGGTCTCTGTTTAAGAATGTGACTCGCAGCTGCAGGTTCCGCTGCTTTAGAGCACCGCATATTCAAGCGCATATATATTCCATTTGTCTAACTAAATTTAGTTTAACTGTCTTCCACAAGTTGATCTTGTAATAAAGGTCTCATGGAGGAAAACATGCTGTATTTTTATTCAACATTTTTGGATTATAAAAGTTAAATAATGATTTTTTATTATAAAAATATTAATGATTAATCGATAGTCGATCGATAATTCTCCCGACAATCGACTAAAAAAAATGTAATCGAATGCCCATCCCTACTGGAGAAATCAATGGTGTTTGAGGCTCAAGATAAGTCATTACCATGGACATTACTCATTCATCTATGCATAGGCTAATGCAGTTTCCATTCTACGGCACCTTTAAGGATGACCTTCTGTTAGCACACAATATAATAATCTATACTCGAGCACATATGAAGCGAGGCAAAATAAATGCTGGTGTTTAACTTTATTGAAAGCAACAGTAAAAAGTACACTGAACATTCTGAGCTCTTGCGTCTTACAGTAACACTTTAAATAGTAGGTCATTATACAGGATGAGTGAGTCACTGTCCGTCATCTACCCAATGATAAAGCTTTAAGATTTCCTCTCATGATTCAATAAATATTTATCATATCCATAGCAGACATTACGGGAATTATGATAAAGTATGTGACTGGTAAACGTAACATCCATAACCAATTTTTCATCCCATTCAACTTTATTTTACCAATTAAAAATGTCGTTTTAAAAAAATTCATCAAATCGTTGCAGCTAAAGAGGCGATGTTTGGTAATCCCTGAAACATGCTGTAAAACAAAAACAATTCAAGTATCATCATGACGGGTAAAAGAGGGACGTACATAAATCGGGCGAAAAAGGCCGCGTAATTTCATCTCTCCCACATGGCTTTGTTCATCGTTACGAAGAGATGGGGAACGAATGAAATCGGAGCGTTGAGGTCATACAATCAAGATGGTGAGTGAAAAGTAAACCATTGTTTTAGACTCGAGCACCTTACAGATCTTTTGCATGAAGGACTGAATTACACTCGGCACACTACAGTGAGGTATAAACGAAAGCCATGGTTAAAAAAAGTGATTACAATTGAGGATTCTTTGTAACAAAAACATATTGCAACTCATATGACACCGAGCAAAGTGCATTTCTGTCGTTTCTGTGCCGAAACGAAACGGCAGCAGGAAAAGGCTTTTTGCAAATACAGGTTCATAAAAGCAAAATACATAAAAAAGAAAAACAATTGCAGTTTTCGAGCTGCTAATACCATTTATCTGTGAGACGGGGTCTTAAATGATGCTAGTCATCACATGCTTTGAACAATGAAGCCAAAGGGGAGGCTCGAAGTAACATGTTGGCTTTACATTGCAGAAAAACACAGCACGGTATGAAATGCAGCAGTTAAAAACACGGATGAGGTGAAGAGGTGAGGACATCGTGGCTTTGGCTGGTTCCTCAGTCAGCGTCCTCTTCAGACTCCTCCTCCTCCGCGGTCTCCAGCCAGGTAAGCCACTGGTTCACCTGTAAACAAATGAAGCGACTTTAAATATCTGCTAAAGAAAGGTGCATCACTGTAAAATAAGGCATTGGGTGCATTACCTGGAACAATGCTTTTCCTTTTCCTGGAAATTCCTGGGTGATATCTTCTTTCCATGCTAGGAAGGCCTCTTCTTCAATTATCTCCATATCATAAAAGTTGACAAAGTAGCGTAATAACATTCCTAAGATGATAAGATTAAGAGAGGAAAACAAGCATTTCATAAAATATTTCCGTACTGCATAGTTTGAAGTCAAGTTTTCAAAACCATCATGAGACATACCTTTGGGAAATGCATGGGCGTTACAGTGGACCTGTAGCGCATACAGCGCGCTGACCTGCAGCTCCACATGATCGTGCAGAAATTTCTGCATCACCGGTTTGAAGGCGAGCAGCAGATTCTTCTCCTGGTCGAGGTGCTCTTTAGCAGGAGCAGATAACTGCTCTTCTTCTACTTCGGTCGAATACATCTCGTGGAAAATGTACTGCAAAAAGCTAAGAGTTTGGGGGCGGGGTTACTGAAGTACAAGATATGTAAAGGCGCTAATGTTTGAGCAGACTGTTGCTTTTGAATACCTGGTCATCAGAATGTTAACAAAACCCTTGTCGATGTGCAGCTTGGGAGAAATGTTGTCCTTGATCCACTTGTAAATGGATTGTGGAGCAGGATCCGCTTTAATCTGTTTCAAAAGTTCCTTCTCCAGCTTCATAAGTGGGAACAAAAAGCTCAGGCCTTTCCCTTCCAGGATCTCCAACATCCGGTCTTTATTTTGATCGATTTCTACAAGCAGAAGCAGGAACACAGAAGTCAACACTCTCTTATTTTAAAAATCTCCTGGCCTTAAAGGCGTTAGCTCTCCACTTTAGATGAAAAGTGGCTAGCTCGCCTAATGGTGCTAGCTCTCCATTTTAGAAGAAAAGTGGCTAGCTAGCCTAAAGACGTTTTAGATGAAAAGTGGCTAGCCAGCCTAAAGGCGCTAACTAGCCACTTTGAATGAAGTACACCAAAAAGGTAACGAAAAATTGACAATGTGCCATTGAATTAAGATGAACAGTGGCTAGCTCGCTTAAGAGCTAGCTTGCCTAAAGGTGCTAGATGAAAAGTGGCTAGCCAATCTAAAGACGTTAGCTAACCTAAAGACGTTAACTAGCCACTTTGATGAAAAGTGGCTAGCTCGCCTAAAGGCGCTAGCTCTCCACTTTAGATGAAAAGTGGCTCGCTAGCCTAAAAACAGTAGGTAGCTTAAAGGCGCTAACTAGCCACTTTAGATGAGCTAGCCACTCTTTTTCTAAAGGCGCTAGCTTTCCATTTTAGATGAAGTGTCTAGCTAGCCTAAAGGGGTTAGCTAACCTAAAGACGTTAACTAGCCACTTTAGATGAAAAGTGGCTAGCTAGCCTAATGGTGCTAACCTTCCTAAAGGCGCTAGCTCTCCATTTTAGATGAAAAGTGTCTAGCTAGCCTAAAGGCGCTAGATGAAAAGTGGCTAGCCAACCTAAAGACGTTAGCTACTCGCCTAAGGTGCTAGCTCTCCATTTTAGATGAAAAGTGACTAGCAAGCCTAAAGGCGGTTGATGAAAAGTGGCTAGCTAGCCTTAAGACGTTTTAGATAATAAGTGGCTAGCCAGCCTAAAGGCGCTAGCTAGCCACTTAGAATGAACTACACCAAAAAGGTAACAAATAATTGACGATTGGCCATTGAATTATTCGAAAATAACGCACACCCAAGGTGGTAATGCGGCACGATGCGAAGGGAGTGTGCATTATTTTTAAATCAAAAGACTGGACTCTGGTGGGTATTTTAAGAAATTTTACAGGTTAGGTGTGCGTTTCACAGAAAAAAAATAAACACCTGTGGAACATCAAAATCAAGCATTTCAACAGGCAGATGGTATAAATAAATGTAAACACCAGAAATGCGGCTTCTGTGCCTTCACTGCAATATCAATGTGACTTAAATGGTAACATGCAACCCCACAGGCAGTAAATAGAAGAATCACGAACCTGGCAGCATCTTCTGCATGTTGACCTTGCTCTGCTGGAACAAATCAGTCAGCCACTCCCGATCTTTCAGTTTGGCCATTTGCTGCAAGCAGAGGAGAAAGAGCGGAAAGTGGGTGCCGTTCTCCAGCGGGTGGGCCAGCTCTGCCATGCTCACGAGTTCGGCGATGATTGCACGGGCGGCGAACTGAGCCAGGTAGGACTTCACCAAGGGAATATCCACTTCGATCTTGGGACACTGGTCCAGAACATTGAGAAAAGCCTAGAACATAACGTTACGTAAGACGATTTGATGAGACTCAATGGGCCAACATGTAGAGTCCACGCGATCGACACCCACCTGCATGAAGTTCTCCCCGGTGACAAGCCCCTCCACACGGAGCGTGTTGATCAGCGTACTGATGTGCTCCCGGTCCTCATCTGGGTTCTCCAGTGAGCACAGGATCATCTTACTCAACATCTCAGGTAGGAAGTGTTTGGGAGCTCGCATGTCCCTCACCCCATTCACTGCTTCGCTCATGTCCTTGTTGCTCAGGTAAGTGGTCACAACAGTTTCCTGCAAGAGAATTCTCAATGAGAAAATACCTCAGACCTCAGCCAGATAAGGTTTGGTGTGGACCAGGCTATATGACGTTTACTCTGAGAACCAAAATAATCCTTTTCAAACTAAACGCTTCAGCAAATAAGATTATAGCTGGCTAATATGCATCAGTTGGTTATAATAAATAGAATGGTCCATGGCTAAACCAAAACATCAAACGTTACGTACAGTCATCTTCAGCAGTTCCTCTCTGGCTGGAGGAGGCTTCTTAATGGTCTTCTGTGGCTTCTCCTGAATTGGAGGCGGGTTGGTTTTCAAGCCAAGCTGAGGAGGCTGCACAGAAAGGGAAAGTGTTAACAAGATTCCCACGCTTTCATAACCACTAGAGTTTTTCCAAGCACATTTTTATCGAATTTTAAACTGTTTTTGTGCCATTGAAGGACACTTCAATGGTGGCAAGTAATCTGTAGGGGCATTTCAAACAAAACTGAAAATCTGAATCCCACATTTTATTTTGTGCCACCATACTTGCTCGTAACTACTTCTGTAACAGTCTTTAAATAGGGAAAACATGGAAGTGTTTCTAAATTCATCCCTGTTTGGATCCTAAGGAATGAATGGGGCTAGGCTAAATGCTAACACATTCACAACACAAGGTACAAAAATTAAGTGCACGCATTGGAAAAAGATAGATATGTAATAATTCGTCTAAGTTGAGGTACGAACATAGTAAAATATTGAAAAAAGGTGGCGTTATCCTTTAAACTGCATATTAAATTATAATAATAGCTTCCTCTGCCTATATGAGAAATCGAGGAGCGGTTACCTGTCCCAGTGGTGGAGTGGATGTACGTGGAGGCTGAGCACTGGGAGGAATCATGGTGGGAATCTGCGGCTGAAGCTTTGGCATTGGGTTTTTGTTTAAAATAAATGACTGAGCTGGTCTCAGGCTGATCTGAAACAGGAAAACAACATAGCAGAAACGTCACAAAGTGCTATTTAACTCGTGTCCTGTTACAACCAAAAGGCATCGGCTTGAAAAGCTTAAGGGTGTTATTAGTTTAACATCTCACAAAAGAAAGACATTACTGGAACGCAAGCACACTGCAGTCACACAACGCAATTGCCTTTTGAACGTTACCATAGAAACGAATTTGAGTCCAAGAAGGTGAACAGCTCAAAGTAAAATCGTGCAAACAGTGATCTTATAATTACAGCACTTGCAACATGACGTGAACGCAGCATTAACAGAACGTTTTGTTCTTGCACAAGTGAGGCTGTGTTGAGCAATGACATTGAGTGAGAAGATACCACAGATTGCAAGCAAAATCTTTAAAAAACTGGTTCTGAAATGAAAGATGTAACTTATGGATGGAAACAACAAATTATGGATGCTTACAATTAAAGAAAACAAGTACGCCAATGCTCACGAAACCCCAAGTGACCTAACAGAACATTAAAGGCGATAAAAGTGGTCGGTGCCCAACACACAACCCGTGTGTACCTCATCAGCATTGAGCTGTCCTTTCTTTGAGAAACGTGGTGCCATGTCCTTGGACTGAGCTTGCTGTTGATTCGAATGAGTCTGGTTCTGGAAAAGCATATTCTGCCCCTTTGAAATAAATAGACAATCCATGTAAGCACAGGGCTCGAGCACTCCACCCGCATTTGCGACTAAAAATAAATGCGTGTGAATTGAAAACCACTGGTAACACTTAACTTGAAGGGCGTTCACAATAATAATCACAACATGACACGTCATGAACATGGAGATTTTATGCACATTTGTCATCAAGTATCATTCGTTTAATAATGTCATTTTTAATGCAAAGATGACCTTTTTTAAATGTCTTTGACAACTTGACATGAACCAATACATCATAACTTGTCGTGACAACTTGACATTACAAAGACAACATAACTGACCACTTTTTTACAAGTGATACAAATTGAATGTGTCATTAAAAATGTCAATAAGTGTTAATACTCATAGTCTTACAGCATCATGAATATTTTTCTTGACCTCAACTACAGTGGTACAAATATAATTTGTTCTTAGCACATGTCATGATTATGGTCACGTCAGTCTTATGAACACTCCTTTCAAGTAAAGCGTTACCAAACTAATTTAGGAGCACGTGTGCGAATACGCCCAAACACAGAATTACTTGAGAAAACACACCATTTTAATCCGTAATGGTAGAAAACATTCCCGTGGCTCTTTTTTGAGAAGAGCTTAATGTTTTGCAAGTACTGCAAAGGGAAGAAACAAAAAACGGAGACGAGATGGCCGTTCACATTTCGTGTCTTTTGCGCATGCAAGTTTGTCATTTTAAACGCAGGGTTCAAATAGGGTGCGACTTGCCCTTTTCTACAGGCATCCCACCGCACTGTATCATTTCGTATCAACTTGAATAGGAAAAACAGCTGTACGATTGGTCAAGCAGCTCTTATTTTAACAAAAAACAAAATGCAATGCATGGAGAGGCATTACCGAATCTATGGAGAGTGCGGCTCATTGTTGGTTAGCAACAGTAACCGCTACCGGAGTGCTTTGGAAAGGAGTCCACACGGTCACGGTTTCTACACTGTTTTAGACATGAAATGTGAACAGACCCATAGACTAAAAACACTGTTAATCAAAAAGACATGCTCTGTGCAGAGATCCAAACTGTTTATCCTGAGAGAAAACAAACGCAGGTAGCTGTGGACTGCTTGCTAGTAAACTCTAAACGAGCAAAACGACCTGCTTACCAAAGCTGCTGGACCAGTAACATGTTTTGTGTCTTAACAAAATGTAACTCGTGTCCTGTTTTATATGTGCTCCTAATATTTTTTACTTAGGAGCACATGTGCTCTTTGGGAAAAAAGCGACATGCCCTAAAGCAAAGTCATTTATTAACAGCATGACATACAAAGTTCTTTAGCATTTGGCTTTTACCTGGTTGGATTTCATGAATTGCTGAGGAGCAGGCGCTATGTGGCCACTGTGCCCGTTGAAAAGAGGGTTTGTACGACGACCCATGGTGGGAGAATACCTGTCCTGAATGACTCCAGGGCCGGTTCCAATCCCACTACCTGCCATTAAACAAGAGTCATGAACTGTTCTGCAATCAAACTTAAGAGCAAATTCAGCAACGTTACACGCATCCCAGAAATGTCAATGCACTTTGAGACGCACCTGGCATCTGTCCAAACATATCAGCCAATCCCCCAAGAGTCTCTCGATCAGGTTTCATTCGCGTTGGCAAGAAAGAGTTTTCTTGAAAGAAGTCGGACCTCATTCCTTGATTCATTGGTGGAATAAAAACACCCAAATCCTGGAAAAGTGCAGATTGAAGAGTTTATTCTAGCATTTAATAATATACATTTCCAATTTATCTTGCATACTTTCAGTATAGGTGTTTCCTAGGAAACAAACTAGAGACATTTCATGCTGCTAATGCAATGATCTACCAAATCAAGATACAAAACAAAGGAGACACAAACACAGGCCACCTCACCTTCACAGCATCCTGCCGGATCTGGTTGATGGTTTTGGGTCCGTTGTCAATGAAAGCTTTCCGAGGCACCCAGTTATTATCTCTCAACTCTACAGTATCTTGAAGTAGGAACCGTATCCTAGCAGGCAAATCCTTGTTGTTCATTAAGGATCGCATACGGCCAAAGTACTGATCCATTAAAGACTGCAAAAGAAGATGGGTTTCAAAATAATGTGCTGATGAATTTGAATAAATCTTAAAAAAGGATAACACCACTGCTTTTCAATATTTTATTATGTTCTTACCTCAACTTAGATGAATAAATACATCTATATTTATTCAATGCATGCACTTAATCTTTGCACAGCGCATTGTTTATGTGCTAGCATTTAGCCTAGCCCCATTCATTCCTTAGGATCCAAACAGGGATGCATTTAGAAGCCACCAAACACTTCCATGTTTTCCCTTTTTAAAGACTGTTACACAAGTAAGTATGGTGGCACAAAATAAAACGTGGCGATTTTTTAAGCAGATAAAAATGAGAACTATATTGAATGGCGGAAGAGTACTTAGTTTGCAGAACTGTGACCTCGGCGCGCAGTAACATCATCACTCCTGACTACTCCTCTCTTGCTCAAACTTCCGTCAACATTACCGCACCAAGGTCAAAGTTCTGTAAACTAAGTGCTCTTCCGCCATACAATATAGTTCTCATTTTTATCCACCTAGTTTTATTTTGTGCCACCATACTTACTTGTAACTACTCATGTAACAGTTTTTTAATAGGTAAAAGATGGAAATGTTTGGTGGCATCTAAATGCATCCCTGTTTGGACCCAAAGGAATGAATGGGGCTAGGCTAAATGCTAACACATTCACAACGCACTGTATAAAGATTAAGTGCACGCATTGAAAAAAGATAGGCATGTATTAACTCATCTAAGTTGAGGTAAGAACATAGTAAAATATAAAAAAAACGTTTCCTTTAAATTCTTGATAGTTAACACCAAAAGCAACTTACCTTGGCTTTCTCATGATCTAGTCTTGGCCCCACAGTCCTCATTATCTGACAGAGGCACTCCAAGTCCTCCCCCATATCCTTAAGTTGGACTCTTTTCTTCTTTTCCAAAAGCTGGTATAAAAAACATGAGTTTGTGCGTTACACAAATTCTGCTAACATTTAGAGAAAAGCAATGATCACATGCACAAGTAGGGTATAGGAATAACTCACTGTTTTGATGCATTTATGAAGGATAGACTCGTGAATGAGATCAAGTTTGCCAAGTTCTCCAATGAATTTGATGTTGCCCAACATTTTGATCTTAGCGATGGCACGCTGCTCCTCTTCCTCAGAAGTGAGTGGGGTGTCATTTTTATCATAGACTAAAAATAAAGCACATGAGTAACCATCAAAACATTTCTACGACCCATCGCAATAACGTTAGCACTTCTACAATCCACTTACGGTCAACGTTTCTGGTGCGGTTTTCAAATTCATCTTGAAGCTTGGAAATCAGAAGTCTCCTGAATGTCTGTTAAGCACAACATGGACATGTTAAAACCAACTAGGGTTGTGCAAAATTACATTTTTAGTTGGCCATTCCTAGACCTTATTACAAGACAGTTTGCATGCATGAATGGAGAAATGATTCATTAGTCTTACAGTGCTCTGCTTTTGTGATGATTGGATCTCTGTTGATGGGCCGTCAAAGTTGGGAGCATCTTCAGCCAAACGCAGACATAGCTGAGCATATAGCGAGCTATACTTGGGCTCTTCAAGGGCTTTGTCTACAATCTAGTTGGAATAAAAGAACAGACAGCAAGATGGCTTAGCTTTTAAGATAAAAGCTTTTTTCAAAGCAAGTGTCTGAATGCTCATTGTGAACAATCCTCACCAGCAAGATGATTCCTTTGAGGACGAGCTTTGAATCTACGCCCACGTTCAGGAGCTCAAGGCATAGCTTGTCAAACTTCTCAGGGGTCAGTTTATTCAGTATGCTAGAAAGGCACCATAACATTTTTTAGCCAAAACCTCATCTCCAGTAGCACCCACTCAAATCACTTGAATAGTAAGAAAACCTTGGAAACTGTTAAATCATGAAAGTCATAAATATCTGTAGTGGCAATTGAAGGGACCTTGTTTATGGAATCTTACCCTCTCACTTTCCTAAAGATTGCATCGTGGCGTTCTTTTTCATTGGAGGAGTTGACATCTCGTCTAGTGCTTCGTGAAGGAACCCATCTCTGAACGCCAGGCCCTGGGGTTTTCCCCAGGAACTCGCTAAAGAACATAAACAGGAGATCACTACTATTGTAAAAGACCTTAAATGGCCAACAAAACTCTTAAACAATCCGGCAGCCACCCGGACTCAACATATACCGAAAACCAATTGATCCCATTAATGATTTGCAAACTGTTCACACAAACAGGTTTATATCCTACATGAAACATAGTGTGTTTCAAAGGCACAATATGTAGGATTTCACCACTAGGTCGCTTCTTTAATACAAAGGCAAAGCTTAAAGGAACACGCCCACATTTTGGGAATTTAGCCTATTCACCGTAACCCCCAGAGTTAGATAATTCCATACATACCTCTCATCTCCGTGCATGCTGCAACTGTCTGACGCAGCCCCTGCTAGCTTAGCACAAAGACTGGAAGTGAATGGCTCCAGCTAGCATACTGCTTCCAATAAGTGACAAAATAACGTGAACATTTTCCCATTTATGTGTTGTGATTTGTATGGTCACAACGTGTACAAATTACAAGGTCATGAGAGACACAGCCATCTTTTAACCGTATACATACTGGGAACTATATTCTCAGAATCCGATGCACTGCTACTTGGGCGAAGTGATATGCAAAACTCTGAGCGAACTCTCTGCTCTTCACCAGGGGGCATCTCGGGTGCTGCGAACAAATCACTCCGCTCAAGCAGCAGTGTTTCGTGTTTTGACTATACAAATTACAACACATAAATAGAAAAATGTTTGCATTATTTTGTCACTTATTGGGAGCAGTATGCTAGCTGGAGCCATTCACTTACAGTCTTTTTGCTAAGCTAGCGGGCACTGCGTCAGACAGAGTTACAGCATGCACGGAGACGAGAAAGGCATGTATGGACTTATTTAAGTCTGGGGGATACGGTGAATAAGCTAAATTCCCAAAATGTGGGCATGTTCCTTTAATGACGTTATGAAGGAGAGTGGAACTATGGGAGATGGTGAAAGCAACATGCAGAGATATCTGGAGCTTGCCAATCTTGTTCACGGATGAAGTTATAATGGTTTACATTAGTTAATGCATGATGAACTAACATGAAGAGTCGCTTTGGCATATACTAACAATAATAGGGATGCTCTGGTTGACCGGCCATAAATCTGAACCTGCCGGTTTTTGCTTATAATGCTAAATGTTTTTTTTGCCAGTTTTCTTTGGAAGTGTGCCCGTATGCAGACACAACATTCTTACTCATTCGCAAGCATGTCTTTTGTGTGGAAGTATTCCGAAATCTGTGCTCAGGACGTGAAGATTTCAATCTGATGGTAAAGCACATAGCTAATTGTAACCATTGAATTTCTTAGTAGGAAAAACAAATGATGAAATTCAATGTCTACCTTCAACTGTGTGCTTGCCATCATTTATCAAAATATATTTTGTGCGTTTTTGGGTGACCTATCCCTTTTATGCATTTACTAATGTTAACAAATACAAACTTATTGTAAAGTGTTACTCAAGAAGCTTGTATTGTGGCTTTAAAGTCCTAAAAATGCAAACTTGTTTGTTTACATTTATCACTCTAAGCGCAGTGTATGAACGCAAGCATATAGCGCTTCTTTACAATGTTACATCGCCAACTACTGGCCCAGCACGCATAATACAGCATTTGCATTTTCTGCTGATTCATGTATACATTTTGACAATGGCTACTTTTACATGTACACCATTATTTCCAAGAATCAGAGTAAGGACTTAAAGGGATAGTTCGGCCAAAAATGATATTAAACCCATAGTTTACTCACCCCCAAGCTGTCCGAGTTGCATATGTCCATCGTTTTTCAGATATTTTATAAAATGTTTTAGATCTTTCAGTTGATTAAATGTAATGTTACGGGGTCCACGACCTTCAAGTCCCAAAAAAAGTGCGTCCATGATAAACAAAGGTCTTCTGAGGGTAATCCGCGCGGTGTTGTTGTAGAAATATCCATATTTAAAACTTTATTAACGTAAATAACTAGCTTCCGGTAGCGCCGCCATCTTGGACTACTCTGTATTCAGGAGAGAGTATTAGCGTAGTGTACGCACTTTTCTTAGTGACGTATGACAAATTCGGAGGGCGAGGCACAGAGCAGCAGCAGAGTAGCCTCCGTAGGCTGGGTAAGCTCTCATCCTGAATGCGAACGCGACTAAGATGGCGGCGCTACCGGAAGGTATTTATTTACGTTAATAAAGTTTTAAATATGGATATTTCTACAACAACACCGCACAGATTACCCTCAGAAGACCTTTGTTTATCATCCTGGAGCCGTTTGGACGCACTTTTTTGGACTTGAAGGTCGTGGACCCCGTAACATTACATTAAATCAACTGAAAGATCTAAAACATTTCCTAAAATATCCGAAAATGTGTTTGTCTGAAAAACGATGGACATATGCAACTCGGACAGCTTGGGGGTGAGTTAATCATGGGTTTAATATCATTTTTGGCCGAACTATCCCTTTAATCGCAGCAAGATGTTTACATGACTGGAGATAACCTCTTCACTCCTGTTTACATGCAGTTTTTATTTTCTGACTATTCACACATAGCCCAATGCAGAGCACAAATAATGAACTCAGACATAGGGGCGGTTTCCCGGACAGGGTTTAGATTATTCCAGGACTAGGCCTTAGTTATTTTAGGGCATGCAAGTAGTTTTCACAAACAAACCTTAAAAAAAATACATCGTACTGATACATGTTAAAATACTTCAGTGCAAGATTATTGAAATTAAAGCAGCTAAAACATGCATTTTAATCTGGGACTAGAATAAGACCTGTCCAGGCAACCGCCCCATACTGTCCACTGTTTTAATTTACTTGCGTTAACATTACATTAAAAGACAAACATCTTATGGACTTATTTCTTATTCTGTACCGTGATGAAGACAGAAATATTATGCCAGTGCCTGTAGCAATTTTATACGCTACAGTCACGTTATTTGTGCCGTTTCTAGATGAAGGCAGATTGCTGCTAGCGAGTCATGTTGAGAAAGTTCAGGAAAAACGTCCTTATGTCAAGTTTAAAGTGATTTTGTGCTTAGGGTAACAAAAACACATGGGCACTTCAATTTGTGTGGTATAAATGCAATTAAAGCGTTTACATTGATTAAATACTGCGATTAAAAACGGCGTACACCACCTCTTTTAATACAATTATACTTACTGCAATTAGGAGCGGAATTGCATTATTTTTAGCGAAGTATACTTTCTACACGAGGTAAAGTAAACATCGCAATATTGCAGTGCATGTAAATGTGGTCAATGTTGTTGCGTGCATGTGGAATTTGGAAACAAGGGATGTTTTGTTTAACTACATTTTCATCTAAATGAGATTTGGAGCGTCAACGTTTCATAATTGATTTCAATCTTTGACATGACCTTAGTCAATATTGAAGATATCAGGGTTATTTTCAACAAAATGTTCTTTACAGTATGTAGAAAACAGTAATTACTAAAAATGACTTTAGCTGGGTTTTCAATCACAAATCTGATAATGTATGAGGTGGAAAATCACTCTCATATGCAAAAAAAAAAAAAAAGATTATTTCTTGTACCTGTTGCCAACAGACTTGGGATAGTGCTGAGGTGCACCCCTACCTCCTCCTCCGCCCGAAGAAGCACTACAAAAACCAAGAGAAGACTTAGCATCATACCATTCAATTGGGATAACGAAAAACATAAGTGACTGTAAATAATAATGTGGCTTAAGATCCATAAACACATAGCAAAATGTAAATAAATAAATAAATGCATACCTGAAACGAGAAGCACCCCCCTCTGCAATCACACTCTCCACTTTGGCGGCTTGACAATGAAAGATCCTCAAAAAGAATGAGTGAAAGGGTGGGGATGTAGAAACACGGCCTAAACAGAAGAGAGAAACATTTTACAAACACAAACAAACCAAAACATCACAAGACTTAAATCAATTAAAAAATTTAATGAAGGGATTAAACCAATTTTTAAGTTCTTCAGTGTTTTAATGAGCGCTCGACCGCCACATCTGAACAAAGCACAGGCCTCTGCCATGAGCTCAGATTTCACAAAAGAGCTTTGATTTATTAACCAACACCAACGAATGACGTTTCATTGCATTTATTAAAAAATTTAAAGGAAAGCATTAAAGACAGTATGAACGTATAAAAATCGTATAAGCGTAATTAAATCGACATAAATCTCAGTTGTTGTCAAAGCTCTGTTCGTATATTAGCATTCATGCTAATTATCCACCATAAGAAAACAGTCGCGAGCTGGCGTTTAACGACTCCCCTCGGCTTTATAAACTAGTCGAAAAGAAACTTGAACAATAAACTTCTTAAAAACATACTTGACAGTACGATATTGTTCAGATGTGGGGTCAAATTGTCGATTTACCGGCAGGGTGGTGTTACAGAACAGCTGATCTAATGAACAGACGCCATTTTCTTATGAAGGAGCATAAAGCCAATCAATGCATCAATATAACTTATACAACATAACTGATCAGATACATAACCATAGTTCTGTATTTGTGTGTATAATAACAGTCAGTTCAACTGGATATCAGACATTACAGATTTGGTAACAGTAAGTTACACATCATAAAGCAGCAATCGGAACAATTTACAGCAACCTGGCTTATATGTTCAACAGAATAATCTTACCTTTTCTAAACGAACTTCAGCTTTGATGGTTTTGTGTTACCAAGAAAGGGAAAAAAGTAAAGAAATAAATACAGGTTTTAAACAGAGGGAGTTAACGATGTATTTAAAGAACAGTGCGCCGTGAAGTAACACTGGCAGCACCGGTGAGGAGGAAAACCTTGTGGCTTGACGTCACAAACCCCCGCAATTTTATTGGCTAGACGTCAAACGTGCTGGACGCTGCGTCATCATCAAGTTTCGCTGCACCTTGGCGTTGGGCAAAGAGCTGCAGAGCTGCGCAGATAACTCAGCGGATGACATCAAAGTCATACGCCGAAGATTTGCTTTGAACGAAAATGTTTTTAAATCACAATTAAGTCACTGATTAAAGCTGCTGTAAATGCCCTTTAAAGTTTTCAATAGGTTAATCCAACATTTCCCTCATTGTCGCGTTTACATCCCACACTCTGTTAGGAATAATGGATAAACACACAGGTAATCCCTGCCCAACTCATCACAGGAGCTTTCACAGGTAAGTGTCAGCTGCCAGAACAAACACATTTTTGTGATTCCTGTCAGGAAATATAGAAAATGAAGCAAGTTATGTTACTTAAAAATAAATAAAAAATACAACACATTTATCAATAAAAAGAATTGGCTATTTTATTAACACAGCAGTACATAAATGCATCTTATTGCAAACTACAAATTATAACTATAATATAAATTTACCAATATATTTATGTTTACTGCACTGCACAATGTGTTGTATGTTCTGTATTTTATTAATCTAAAATGTCTTTGCTAATGCAGTTTAAAAGTACACTGATTACATTATCATTATTGTGGCTAAAATAATGGTCAGGACCTTGGATTATTTTCTTACCCACAGATCCTGCATTTTACACATTGCATCTACTAAGCGGTTTGTTTACTTGCAGTGATATTGCATCATAATAGACTCCTGAATTAAACATAATGATGCTTAGATTCAAGACATTCAATGTAGTCGACTTAGATTAGATAGAGCCAATAAACTTAAAACAGCACTATTAGTGCAATTATGCCCTTTGTGATAAATTTGTCACAGAAAAAAATCACTGTTATTTTCATCTAGAGATAGATAAGGGGTGTCCAGCTACCTGTTTGTTTCATTTAATGCTAATAAGAAGCAGTAAAATCTGTAATGTTTTACTTGGATGCCCCCCATCTGCTTTTATTGTTGGTAGGAGATGCCTGGGGAAAACTCACGTTTGGAAAAGTTATCCTTATTATCAAATTGTATCCTTAATTATCATTAATTTGACATTTATTTAGTAGTGGTTCTTTATTCATATACTTGGATAATATCAACTTGTTTGACCTATTCATGAAGTACCATTGGGTGTAATGTGCTGAAGTGATAATAGAGGAACTCTCATCATTAACCAGCAGATGGAGTTAGTGACACTTTAAAGATTTGATGCTTCCATTTTTATTTGAATCAAATGAGAGGAAACAAATTTTTTACATTTTTTTTAAATTTTTAAATAAAATTATCAGTAATTATTATTGAACAAAAAATGAATTAAAATGTGAAGATTCAGAAGAATACATCTAAAGGTCTCTTTATATATTTAAATAGGACAAAGGGTATGATTTTGATTTTTGGCTTAGTGTGATGACAGATGGATTGCTGGTATTCAGTTAGACAGGCTATCTATCCCCACTATAGTGCTATCTACAAAGTGACCCTGCCTCTGAGTTAAATATGAAGAAATGCTATTAAAACCCCATTAATGCAATTTTGTCTTTTGAGGTTGTCTAAAGGTGTGACACAAAATATAAAGCTCAAGTCAGCAAGTAAGTCTTGTTGCAGAAACTACAGACAGTTATGCCTTAAATATGCTAAATAAATAATAATTTCAGCTGTTTAAATAAATTAAACTCACTTCAAAATTTTTCATGTTCATTTAACTTTGTACAAACTGTTGCCAGTAAATTACATAAATGTAAAATCTACAGTAAGTTACTGGCAGCTAGTTGCAAGTAATACACAGTAATACTGTAATTTCTACAGAATCTTTTTTACAGTGTAGGTAAAATTGCGTTTTAGGATATAAGTCTGGGTATCGATTCAAATGTTCCAGATTGATTCGATTTCGATTCACAAGCTATCAATTCGATTCTCGATTCGATCCCGATTCTCGGGCCGGTTTTTATACTTGATTCTCGATTCAACTCAATGAATATAGATTATATAGAATATGTAAGGAATAATTGACGACGGGCCATTAAATTTTAGGAAAATAATGCACACCCCGTTACACCGCGGGTGTGCATTATTTTCAAATAATTCAAAGGACCGGAGTCAATTATTCCTCTTATACCATTGTTTCCACAAACATTGCTCTGGTGCCTATTTTTAAGACATTTGACAAGTTAGGTGTGCGGTTATCAGAAATTAATGCATACCCATGGAACATTTCTCAGCCAATCACAATACAGGATTCAACAGACCCGTGGTATAATATATTAGAATATTATGTTAGAATATATTAGAATATAGACTGAATGAATGATTGACAGGCTCGCCTCTCGCTCTTTGGTAACATCGCACAAGGCAAAATAGAGGGTAACATATAGTGAAGAAGACTAGTAATTAGATTAACAATAATCATACGTTCAATGTTTGCATAAAAAAAAAAAATCGATTCATGGCCTTTGAGAATTGATTTTGAATCGACCACGTAAAAAAAAGATTATTTGAAAAATAATTTTTTTTGCCCAGCCCTATTAGGATATCAAGCAGTGGCGGCCTGACTTCTTTTTGGAGGGGCGGGAATTCAAAATATGTGTTTGGAGTGTCATGTGTGTTGCTTGTAATGTCCAAATATGTGTTTGTTGCATAATGTGAACCATGTGCATCATGTGTCTTGTCAAAATACGTGCACAAGCGTCAAAATTGTTTATGATACTCATGTTCACAAAATACTCGCAAGACACTTACACATGAGATTAAGTGAGTATCTGGAAAATACTTTTATCATAAACCCTTAAAGGAATAGTCATTTTTCTTAAAAGAAAAATCCAGATAATTTACTCACCACCATGTCATCCAAAATGTTGATGTCTTTCTTTGTTCAGTCGAGAAGAAATTATGTTTTTTGAGGAAAACATTGCAGGATTTTTCTCATTTTAATGGACTTTAATAGAGCCCAACACTTAATACTTAACTCAACACTTAACAGTTTTTTTTCAACAAAGTTTCAAAGGACTACAAATGATCCCAAACGAGGCATAAGGGTCTTATCTAGCAAAACGAATGTCATTTTTGACAAGAAAATAAAAAAAGCTCTTTTAAACCACAACTTTTCATCTAGATCCGGTCGTGATGCATCAGCGTGACCCCACGCAATACGTCAAGAGGTCACAGAGGAACGAACGCGAAACTCCGCCCCAGTGTTTACAAGTGTGTTGAAAGAGGACCGTTCCGACGTTGTTGTATGTCAACTGATACTAATTAATGTCTTTGTGTCAGTTTATTGTTTACAAGGGTCGGCAAAAATGCGTTTTATATATGTAACACTTGACCTCCCTACGTCACTACGCATTTATGTTAGGTCACGCTGGACCGGACCTAGACGAAAAGTTGTAGTTTAAAAGAGCATATTTTTTTTTTTTCTTGTCAAAAATGACAATCGTTTCGCTAGATAAGACCCTTATGCCTCGTTTGGGATCGTTTATAGTCCTTTGAATCTCCGTTGAAAAAAACTGTTAAGTGTTGAGTTAAGTATTAAATGTTGGGCTATTAAAGTCCATTAAAATGAAAAAAAATCCTGCAATGTTTTCCTCAAAAAACATAATTTCTTCTCGACTGAACAAAGAAAGACATCAACATTTTGGATGACATGGTGGTGAGTAAATTATCTGGATTTTTCTTTTAAGAAAATAGAATATTCCTTTAAGATGCGTGTGCAGCAGGCACTTATTTTGAAAAAACACATGATGCATGGTTCACATGACGCACCGAATACATATTTTGACATGACGAGCAACACACATGATGGGCTAAATACATGTTGTGACGAGCCCTCGAAAAAAAGAAGTCACCGGCCGCCACTTGTCGGTCTAAATAGAGGACTACTAGGTTTAGTCACCGCCCATAAAATGACACGGTGAGTTGCTGCCTGTAACATCTCTCAGGGGGTGAAAGAGGCAACCTGTTTCTTTCATGGTAAAGGGGTTAGGAAATAGGTGATAATAAAAATATTTTATTATTTTTAAGTATTTAAAAAGAAAATCATTTAGAAATAAATGAAGTATAAACTATAAAGGAACTCTGAGTCATATAAACAGCTTAAAGTTTATAGCTATGTTACACAGAGGGAGTGTAAAACCATTTGGCTGAAAATTACTTTTGGCTATTAAAATTTATTTAAAAAAATCTAGGTATTAAAAGTGCCTAGAAATTCCAAAATTAATTTCTGAGTATAAAACAATTTAGTGAATCGTAAATTGTTTTGCCTGATATGATATCGTTCTTGTGACTCCTCATAAATGTTTTGATACTTAATTGTTGTTGGCATTGGTGCATACTGTAGCTAAACAAGATGCAAAAAGTATCCTGCTGTCCTCATTTGTATTCATTTCATCGTTCAGTTAAGGGCACTAATGCAGCTTTGAGAAAGATGTAGAAGCTCTTCCACCGGATGCTAATACTGCATGGGTGAAGCTCCGCTTGATCGATGTTTGTAACAGTCTACATGTAATAGCTGAAGACTTAACTGCTCTTATTGATTGAATGGACTTGCCGTGAAAGAAATACTGAGCTGAGGTGTGCAAGTTGTTTATTGCAAACTTGCTACTAGACATTTATTTGTGCATTTGGCAGAAGTGTTTATCCAAATAGACCTTTCAAGCTATAGCCTACATTGCACATTCGTACGAAAATAATTTTTGTTGCTCTTATAAGTTTTGGTTGCTCTTTCAAAGCTCAAGAGATTTAAAGGTGCAATGTGGGACTTTTAGTAGGATCTATTGACAGAAATGCAACATGATATACATATCTATATCAAGGCCAGTCTTTCTGAATGGCCTTGAAAATTGGCCCAACTGCAACTATGGAAAAATCTCGCATTGTGGTGAACTCGCCTTCCAAATTTTTTTTTAGCATTCAATGAACACCAGAAATAAAGCCTTGATTTTATAAATCAAGGTAAAATGCATTTTTGTGCTTCTCTATCAATTGTGAAAGTTTGGTTAAGTGTAAAAAATAATGTAATAATGTGCTATAAAATAACAAAATATTGTCCATGTATCGTGAGATCTATCGCCCCCCTCCACGATCCATGTCTCTGGCTCCAAACATGACTTTTTACATGTACCGGCCTAAAAGTGGATAAGCATCTTACCTTTTTCTCATTCCCTACCTCCTCCAGCAGCAGACATGACACTGTGAATGAGAATGTGTAATAAGACTCCCAAGTGCGGGTCCAGACCTCACAGCTGTCTAAATCACACATCACTGCCTTCTGTCTTAGCAGCCAACAGCTATTCATGTGGCAGAGTGCTGGATAAACTGTTGAGCTTTCTTTCATACAACAAGCATAAAGCTGGACCGACAGACCGTGGCACAAGTGATCGATGATATGAATGTCTGCCCAATAGCCCCTGCATGGATGATTAAAAGAGGAAGATGATTGGCTGGATGGGTCACAGTGACCGTTCATCCATTCTGAAGTAGGATTGTGTTGTGAAAGACTAACAGATTTAATTCACAATCATCATTTTATTGTTTTGGTCATTTATTTTGTTCGTGTAGAACATATATTCGGTCTCTGTTGGTAAATGGTGACTCTTCAAGATATGAAAAGATAAAAAGGTTTGACCTTGTGGCTAGAACAGACATTTAGGCTGTATAAATCCAAGAAAAGATTATATTCTGCTTATATATTAACATTTACAGCGTCCTTGAGATTGCTTTTTAAGATACTGTGTAAGTAAGTTTTATGGTTGAATTAAATGGTAAACAGTTATATATTGTACTATTTATTGCATCCATTTATCTGCCTTTCATCAAGGACCTCTATATTTGATTATTACATCACTCATTTAATATTTGTGATCCGAGCAGATAGGGCACATTATGTTATAGTCTTCTTCTTGATCACAATTGGAAACTATATGCAAGACCATTTTCAGAAAGCTGCACTGCAGAATATCTTAGGGGAATAAATCTCAGATAGCGAGATAGAGACCAGAAACATTGACTGATAGTGTTAGTAAAAACTTTATTCTTTCTATTTAAACATTTTGTTTTAAAGTAACTGGTCTTAGTTATAAACAAACTTGTTTATTAACATTCTTAGGGGCGGTTTCCCGGACAGGGATTAGACTAGTCCTAGACTAAAATAAATTTAAGAGCTGTCCAAACTGAAAACAACTTGCACTGACATATCTTAAATTACATCAGTGCCCTTTGTTTTACCTTAAAATGCACACAAGTAATGTTTTTTAGTAAGGCATGTTTGTTAAAACTATTTATATTTCCTACTTAAACTAAGGCCTAGTCCTGGCTTAAGCTAATCCCTATATGGGAAACCCCCCCTTAAAGGAACACGCCCATATTTTGGGAATTTAGCTTATTCACCGTATCCCCCAGAGTTAGATAAGTCCATACATACCTTTCTCATATCCGTGCGTGCTGTAACTCTGTCTGACGCAGCCCCCGCTAGCTTAGCTTAGCACAAAGACTGGAAGTGAATGGCTTCAGCTAGCAAACTGCTCCCAATAAGTGACAAAATAAAAATCGAAACATTTCCTATTTATGTGTTGTGATTTGTATAGTCACATTGTGTACAAATAACAAGGTCATATGAGACAGAGCCATCTTTCAAAAGTAAACATACTGGGAACTATATTCTCAGAAGGTGAAGCTCTGCTACTTAGGCGGAGTGATTTGCTTGCAGCACCCAAGAAGCCCCCTGGTGATGAGCAGAGAGTTCGATCAAATCAAGTAGCAGTGCTTTGCCTTCTGAGAATATAGTTCATGTTATTTTGTCACTTATTGGGAGCAGTATGCTAGCTGAAGCCATTCACTTCCAGTCTTTGTGCTAAGCTAAGCTAGCGGGGGGTGCGTAAGACAGAGTTACAGCATGCACGGAGATGAGAAAGGTATGTATGGACTTATCTAACTCTGGGGGATACGGTGAATAAGCTAAATTCCCAAAATGTGGGCGTGTTCCTTTAAAGTGTACCTATTTCATTGCTAAAAACATTATTTTGTGTATTTGGTATAATACAATGTGTGCATGGTCTATGGTTAAAAAACACATATTTTCAACATACTGTAAATTTTTGTAGCTCCAGGTTTTACTCGCTTCCTGAAACGCTCTGATTTTGTACAAAAGTCATCGATCTGAAAAGCGCTGTGTCCCTCTGTACAGTACGTTGTGATTGGCCTGAATACCTCTGACGTCAACCGGAAATGTGACGCTCCTTACCATGTTTGAAAGAAAGCATCCTTTTTTTCACAAAACAATATATTTAGATATTATTTGATAGACTAGTAAGTGTGGATTAAGGATGTTTAAAATCTCTAGCCTGGTGGTCAGGACATGAATGGATCAAATCAGCAGATTTGCAAAGGTTTATTTATCTCCACATATATCATAGATAAAAATTAGTAGGGTAACTTTGCAGTATACCACATTATGGGCCCTATCTTGCACCCAGCGCAATTGACTTTGTCAGTGACACATGTATCATTCGTATTTTGCACCGGCGCACAGCGGGTTTTTCCCTCCACAAACGCACGTCGTTTCAGATCGTTAAAATAGGGCCCAAGATGTTTCCTACTAATATGATTTCCATATTATATACGTAAGTATTCAACGGCAATAAACGTCTCACATGATATCCTCACAGTCACAACATTATTATCTCTCAAAACTTTATATGACAAAAATGATGATGCACACATTATTCCATTTATTTTGTCCTGTTTATGAGCATGTTCAACCATATATTTTATTTATTTGTTGATCACCGAGGGCCGATGGTCTACGAAATTTCCCGGTAGATTTTTTTGGTCCCACTTCGCCCCTGTTTTTACCTTATGCATATCGTTAACATGTACTAATACACACTTACACACCAAAGGAAATGAAAAATCGTGAATCGGACAATAGGTGCCTTTTAACTCACATTAACTAAATTCAGAATATTAAAACAGATTTATAAATTAATAACATTCACATGATTTACACACAACTTTAAAATTTGATATGTTTCCTGCGCCCTTTTAATCGACATGAATAATTGGCCGATGTCCATTAGTGTGAAAATTTTTTATTTTACTAATTACCCAAATATCAGTGCATCTCTAGAAAATATTTTTAAAAATATATTTATTTATTTATTTAGATTCCTCTTCACACTAATATTTATGTATTTAGCAGATGCTTTAGTCCAAAGTGACTTGCAGTGCATTACAAGGCATACATTTTTAGGGTTCGAAACCATGACCTGTTGCGCTGCTAACGCACTGTGCAGGAGCTTCTCTTAGACAGGACGTATTTAACTGTAGCAGTTATGCAACATGACCTAAAATTATCATTTAAAAATAAATATAAAATGTATTTTTTATTCTGATTTATTTAGAAGTGTCTGCCAAATGTGTACATTTAAATAAAATAATGGCATTTTATGGATGTTGAACACAGTTCCTAAGTTTTCTTTCAAAGTATGGAGAAAAGACATGGCTGTTCTGTTTTGATCTTGTTTTGATACCAGGCATGACCTAAAACCACTGACCTAGGCAATATGACTGTCTATCACTCTTTCAGATTTCCCTGGTGACCCATTCGTCATCAGACTGTAGCTCAGCAGTGCCAAAGTCTTGTTGGGAGCTATCGGGTCCACATTTATCCACACCAGTGGACTGTCAAAGATAAATATGCACTGGCGAGTTCCACGACACACTATTAGGTGAGCCATAACACACACAGGACTTCAAAGACCTGTCTTTTTATTTACCTTTTTACCAAAAAAACAAAACTGGGCCACCTGGTGCTCCAAAATGACACTGCTTGCCTGATGCCATGATGTGGAAGAACATCTGCATTGAGACACTCTTCATTTCCCCGATGCTTCAGCACTGCAGCTAAATATACGGTAAATATAAAGACTCGTCTACCAACGGTTGAAAACTCCAAATGCCAGGGTACTAGAAGCATTAATGGGTACTTGTTTCAAAGGCAGCCCTTCAAGAGACATAACGACAGATTGGGTGATTTCACCTGAGCTGTTTTTTCCATTTCAAGCACCTGGATATCATTACCGACCTCTCATACAAATTCCAGATATGTTGTTTCCTTTCACTCAAATACTTGAAACGGTTAGGAGTGTGAATTACTCACCAGTGCGGTTGCCGTACTTCATCTTTCAAAAGCACTTTGTAAATAATACCTGTTCAGATGCAGATCAATCATGTTATCTGTTTAATAACTGGGGCAAATACTCTTATAGAGGGAGATATAACTAAATAGGAGTATAACTTTTTGTGGGATAACTACTAGTGTTGTGGCCTGCAGGCATAGGTAAAAAGTGCAAATTTGGGACAGGCTCATTGGGCCTCATTTATGAAACAAGAATACATGAGAATGCTTGGCATAAGATTCAGCATTTATTAGTATGTACATGTGCAGTGGCTACGATCAATTCTCACATTAGGATGTACGCAGGTTTTTAGTTATCAGAAAGATTAATGTTTTAGCAGTTTCATACCCTATCTGAAAATAAGGAATGAGATAAAGTTTGTTTTGTTTACCAAATGGAAAATTAGATTTTTGCTTTATTTTTCCGCATAGAAAATATTTTAGTAGGCTTACCACAGCGAGTGTTTTTAAAATCTTTTAACAACTTTCAACAGCTTTAAAGGTGCTGTGTGTAGAGCAGGGCCGACCAGAGCCTCTTAGGGGCCCCACGCAGAATTTGTTTGATGGCCTCCTCTCATCAGTTTTTTTATTTGAAAAATAAAGAAATTACAAACATTTTTAAAAAGAACAAAGTTGCACATTAAGTAAGGGCTAAAATTAGCATTAGGTACAGAAATTAAATCAAATGAATCATAACACTTTATTGTATGAATTAAATATGATTATTATTTTTTAGAGCTACAGAAGTGATTCATTACAGTACACACGCGAACTTGCATGCCGGCACGAATAGTCAATGCACAGGAGGTGTCTATTGCGCATGACTGAAAGCAGTTGTCTGCAAATTCGATTTTTTTGTCTTGAATTATTCATTTATTCATTCGTATTCATTCATTCATTCATTTATATTACTTGTTTAAGTTATTTAATTGTAAAAAATGATTGGGGGGCCCCCTGGTAGCCATGGGGCCCCAAGCAGCCGCTTAGTTCGCTGATGTCTCGGGCCAGCCATGTTGCAAATTGCAAAAATGGCTCAGTCCACAGCTCACCCCTCCCTTTTAAAGTGCATAGACAAGCTAGCCACCAAAGGAAAAACATTTAGCCATCTGAAATAACGTAATGACAAAACACGCTCTATACAGCACTTTATACAGCACTTTGTCTAACATGGCAGTGCAAAATGGCGACTTCCATGTAAGGGGACCCGTGGTGTATGTAGATAAAAACAGACTGATCTTATGGAAAGTCGTGTTATAGTCGTGTTATAAATTTGATTAATTTATTTGTGTCTATGGCACAAAATTTAGCTTTTAACAAAATGTCTTTTTCGTGTCACTCTTTCTATAAACCGTTTTTCGTGTCCATGGCACGACTTTCTTTTTCGTTTCATTTTATGTATTGTTTTCTCATTGTTTTCTCCTATTTTCTTACCATTGTCGCTTGGGGTTGGGGTTAGAATCACTTTCTGTAACATTTTTAGACATCCTAACCCAAATCCCAACTCTAACCCCAACTCCAAGTGATAATGATTTAGAAATAGAAAAAAAAGAAAACAACGTCGTGCCACGGGCAAGAAAAACTATTTATAGAAAAATCTAAGTTTCGTGCCAAGGACACAAATGATATCATGTTGGATCAAAACATCTCATTCTATAGGTAATGAACACATGACAGTTCACTATGTAAGGTCTTTTTACACCACTGATAATATAGTTATGTATATTATATTGCATTTCTGGCAAGAAATCTTCCTAAAAGTTACACAGTGCACCTTTAAACAGCCCCCATAGCTCCCTGTGCACAAACTGAACTCATCGAGAGAGAGAGAGAGAGAGAGAGAGAGAGAGAGAGAGAGAGAGAGAGAGAGAGAGAGAGAGAAGGGGAAAGTGAGATGTATGATAGTTATTTACACATATTTATATTTTTATGCATCGATACAGATTATTTCATCATTCAAATTATTCACAGCTTTTATATTACCTAATGAGTTGTGTAGTAACTATAAGTAAATATAAGTCCAAAAAAAACTAATATCTAAACATTTTACTGCGGTTTACTATAGTAAATATATGTATATAAGTATACTACAGTATTCTTCATGTGGGCATTGTTCATTGACTGGCTAAACAGTACTTTCCAATGATCAATTTCTTTTTTCCTTGGGCTATCATATACCTGTAGATGGCTGTAATTTTCCTGGACAACACAGTCTTTACATTTTATGTCTGTTGTTTCAAAGGAAAATGCTTGGGGTCCCTTTAAATTACTTAAAATGATCAGAATACAAATTATAACACAGTAAAATAACAGATTTCATGTCAGTGTCAATAATGAAATATTACTAGGCAGCTTAACATCTGCAAAAGAGTTTAAAAGTAGAGATGTCCGATTCTGATACCTGGGCTCAGGGTATCGGCCGATACCGAGTGCTGATCCGATACCTGGTACATGGGTTCAAGTACTTGCCGATTCCAATGTCAGAATTTTTAGTAGTTTTACTGTAGCTGCATTTCTATTTCTAGGATTGGAATCGGAACAACCATACTCATAGGTATAAACCGGGTGTGCCTCATAAGTCTTGAAAAGTGAAGCCTCTGGCTCTTTGATCGCCCCCTGGTGGCTGGCTGCAGTACAAGTCATAACCCCGCCCTCTCCATTCAAACAAATGGGACTCTGCTCTAAATAAAAAAATAATTTACACTTCCAATAAAAGTTTCCGAAAGATAGGTTTAGTCCTTTTAAGCAGTTGTTATCACACTGATATATGTTCAAGTGTTCATTTTTGTGATAACTTTCATTTTAGCTTATAATTTGATGCTATAGAAACGGGGCATGTCGTTATGATTGGCGTGGTTGAATTGGTCGAGCGAGCGTTTGGGCGGAAGTTTGATACCGCGGCTCCGCCTCTGGCTCCACGGACGATTCCTTCTGCACATGCCCTGGCTCCAAACTGACGTTTTTACGTAACATGGCGGCGACCATGGTCGGACATTTTTGGCTTCAATTCATTACAATGGAGGGAGGCGACGTCGCGTCGTCCATCTTTTTTACAGTCTATGGTGTAAACTAATGAGGCTCATGCCAGGTCCTCAGGGCATAAACCTGTTTTTACAGACATATGTCATGAAAAATATGTTCAAAAAAATTGGCTTTTAATATGTACCATTTACATGTGGTACCTATATACATTTGAAGTTGTTATATGCACTCTTGGTAACAGTATGTAAACTATTTAGGTGCAAAACATTCGAAGGGTACCCACCAGTGACAATTTTTTCCTACCATTTTTTTTCTGACAGTGTGAGTGATTGTTCATATCTTTAGGAAACCCTATGGATAGCACATTGTCACACGAATCACAGTATTTTTTCCTACAAGTAAAACATTTTTAGAAGAACTTGGCTGAATGGACTTTGCGCTGCCAATTGATTTTATTTTCAAACTATTCATTGTGTTTGGCCCAGCATGCGGTGTACATTTGGCCCACAATTGGACTCATCGAGTTGTGAAGTGAATGTGGTGCCAAACTCAGCTCAAATTATCCGGAGTGGTGCATTTGCACACACTGTATAATTTCCTGTGCCTGCGTGTCTCATTATTTCATGTATTGTAGCTTTCTATACACCCTAAATCCCATCAGTATTACCTCTGAGATGAGTGGTACAAGCAAAACAAAGAACATCACAGAGGTCTGGTGCCTTGCGCGCACCTGATTTAGTTGGTGGACTAAGATTAAAGGATGACAAATGTACGGCACGGGGGTTGATGGTGGGTTTGGGACCAGAAGCATTGTGTAAATAAATGACAAACTCACATACCACATAGATGCATGTGCATATTATCACTTGCCACAGCACCATGTTTGACATCAGCTCCAAATGATTGAATGTGCACGAGCGAATGACAACCACAGGTCACTGTCTGCATTTGTTATGGGTGTTCAAACTTTCTGCAAGTTTCCCTCGAGCATTCGCTCAGCAATGACAGTCATATGGAAAATCTTGAACTATAGTTGCCTTGAACTATAATTCACAGAAGGAATATTTAATCAAACATTTCCAAGCAGATCAATGAGGTTCTGGGAAGCTCTCGCTGCTGTTAATATACAACACGGTGATGTGCAATCGAAGGATATTATAACGGTAATGTTGCAGCTGACAAACAGAAATGTGGATACATTTTAAATCGGCAATGGTAGCTGTATGACCGAAGACTGTCGCTCAGGCTGTGCTTGCTTTGTAATCCATCATATGAGCTTAATGTCAGTACATAAACGCTCCATCTTAAATGTGAATCTGCTCCGATAAAGGACCAGGCCATGAAACGATCTTTGTGATGGATGACATTGCGCGGGTGCTTCCTGTGCGAGACAGTGAAATGACAAAAGCTTTAATATATTCAGGTTCTTTTGGGGCTGGAAGGACTGACAGAGTCTACCTCAAAGGCATGCATGGCTCACCTCCGTTTTGGAGACGCTAACACATGTGGACCCTTCCGTGTTGATACTGATGCTTCATTTGCATATTCACATATGCAAAGTAAATTCAGGCACATAAAATAAATTTTGATTCTACTCTGTTTTGTGTTTAAGCATGAAATATTTCAAATGAAGGTTTAAGCCTGTAAACCAAGAGGGCATGGCTGCCATATAATCACCATGTGCTTTGCAAAACAGGCATTGGCTCTCTTTTCATATATGATTACCAAATTTTTCATTTTCTCGGCAGTCTGTTTTTGTATTTCTACCACAACAAATTTGTTCATTAGCACTACGCTCGTAGTTGATTAGTTGTTTGCTTCGTTCAGGGCGATACTTCTACTTTCCAAGTCGTGCGGCACAGACATTTCTTTCATGCCTCATTGTTTAGATCTTCTCGGCAGCTCTGGCAGATATAAATCGCTCCATTCTTATCTAGCGCAAAAAGTAATGGAAAAATAATTATGTTTGTTGCTGATTTTCTTGCTGAGGCAGACGTTTGATCAGTCGACTGATATAGACGGAGAACAGTCTGTTTGTTATTGTTTTGTGTGTCAAACATAATTCAAACAGACAAAAGACTCTGATAACCGGAGAGCGTGTAATTGAAATATTCGCTGTGATGTCGACCGGACATAATGTGGTGGGTGTAATGTCCGTGTAACGTATTTAGCCACGTTATTGATAACATAAATCCAATTATGTTACAATATGCAGAAAAGTAAGTGTTCATGCTGCCATAAAATTTTTAGTTAATTCAAAATAAAAGTATTATTTAACAAAAAAAAATATTAAGTAAACCAATATATTTATTAAGTTGAATTAACTCAATTTTAAGGCACGAACACTTTAATTTGTAAGTTAATTTTTTTTTAAATAAACGTTCTGTAAATCAACAGAATTTTATTTAATAAGTTCTTTCTAGAAGTCAAATGTCGTACACAAATGAAAGTAGATGTGATGAAAGCAGAACTCAGCGAGCAATAGCCGTCATTTCACCGTCTACCCTATCTCACGGCAAGTCGTGTTATAGTCACTAAATATATTATTAATTTATTTGTGTTTATGGCACGATATTTAGGATTTTTTTTCATGCCTTTGAGCACGAATGTCTTTTTGGTGTTACTCAGCACGAATTTTCATGTCCGTGGCACGACTTTCTTTATCGTTTATTTTATATTTTGTTTTCTTGATTTTTAAATCATTGACGCTTGGGGTTAGATTTGGGGTTTGGGTTAGGATGTAATTTTATGTATTGGTTTCTGCATGTTTTTCTTCTATTAAAACTATTTTCGCTTGAGATTGGGGTTAAAGTTGGGGTTTGGGTTATGATGTCTGATATGTTACAGAAAGTCATTTTAACCCCAACCCCAAGCGACAATGGTAAAAAAATTGGAAAAAACTATGAGAAAACAATACATAAAATGACACGAAAAGAAAGTTGTGCCACAGACACAATTTTTTTTAATTTGTGCTGAGTGACACGAAAAAGACATTCATGCTCAATGGCAATAAAAAAAGCAGAATATCGTGCCATGAAAGCAAATAAATTATTAAAATATTTCCATACTATAACATGACTTGCCGTGAGATTGGGTTGAGGTTTACTATAGACCAGATATAGTCTGGCTGTGAGTAAAGCCCGGGATACATATGATTTTTGGCATCCTATAGACCGTTTCATCGGACTCGATTTTTTCGTCTGGTCCGAACTTTACTTCCGGTTTCTGTTAGTTTAATGGTCTGACTAGTTGCTGAAACGGAACTTTTAAACAAATACCTCATCCAAAATAACAAATGTTTTCGGTTTCTAGGTAATCTACGTGTTGATTATTTTGCTTGTTATATAAATTAACTACTTTAAAAAGACTTTGTTGTTATTTATTCATAGCATAGTTTACCGGAAGTTACACGTTGACTACGAAAGCTGTTTTATTTGTTGTTACTTCTAAAACCGTCTATAAGATCATTATCATTACCTTACCACACTGTGCAACATGGGTGGTTTAAACTTTGGTACGACAAGCATGTAGACTGTACGATAATGACACCTATTGAATCGGAGGCTTTGACGGCTCTGACACACATTAGCACAATGTCACCCTCATGCGCTAGTGGTAAACAAAAACTGGTACGCAGGTCGTAGCAGCAAACACACTGTGCTTTGATATGCGAGCATATATTAAAATACAACACTGTGTGACACTTGCATTACATGCAAACAGCCCCTACTCTAATAGGATTTTGTTTCTCTCTCCTTATCTCGTTCTCGAACCCGACCCAGACCCAGTTCTGGCTGCCGTGGAGGTCAACACACCACTGATCTACTGGCCGTCCTTTAACGTGATGCCCAGCCGATGCCTGACCAACGACCACCGACGGAACCGTTTTATCTCCTTATCCGTTTACATACCGTTTACATCCCAAATAAATATACATATAAAAATAATGTCAATATATATATATGTTGAAGGACTGCCAGTATATATATCTCCCAAGAGGTTTTTCTCCTAGGGGTGTTTTCAACCCCGGGGAGTCAGCCGACATTGGCTTAACTTAGCACCCTCTTGTATAAGAGACATTATTAATACGCTCGCTTGTAAAGTTTATTCATAGCCACTGTATTTTGCTACTTATATTGTCTTTCGATTTTTCTATGTTTCCCCTGCTTCTATTAATATAAAGCTGTTTTGAAACAATTACCAATGGTCGAAAGCGCTATACAAATAAAATTGAATTGAATTGATCGTGATGAATTTCTTACACAGTCAGAAAACTATCGTAGGCTATCTTTGGACGCAAGACCTGGAAAACAGCTGTCTTTACACCTCTCTCACTGTATCACCAAAGAAGAGCAACAATCACAGAAACCGCCATGATTGTTTCATGATGGCAATCTTGACAGCCAAATCTGGGACAGCAAAAAGTCATGCAGTGTATCCTGGGCTTAACCCACTTCTAGGCAAAATTAAATTAAATTTATTAGCTTGTGAGATGTATGATATTCCATCATGTAAGCAAATTTAACAATGATTACAAGGTATTTGGTTTCATTTATTTAATTTTATGCAATTCATTTTTGGGCTATAGTTAGATGTCTAATTATTTGTGTTGTTTTAGCCTAGACATCTGGGCTGTGATTGGATGGCTATTAGATTGTTAATGTGATTATTTTTCCATTTATTTAACCAGACTTCGAGCTGTATTAAATACAAAATCAACAATTTTTGTAGGGGCTTGAAAGGATAAAGCAAGTTTACGCAAATAAAATTCAAATAACTAAAATATGCCATTACCTGTACATGTTCAAGTCATGAATTTATAGCTTTCTCATAAAGCTGCCAGTTTTAGATCTGTGTGGCGGTTAACACATCCAGACTGCTGTATCGTAAGATGAAGGTGTGATGTATGTGGCACGGCATATATCACTGCATAATGAAGCATAAATATGCACGACAATTCATTTTCCTAGATGCTTAGAATGTCAAGACGCTTGCAAGCAAACCTATGATAAAATGGCAGGAAATTCAATGTCTGTTGAAAGGAAACGCATCTGGGATGCGCTGGTCTAGAGAGATTTCATTTCCTGATTCACATGTATCTGTTTGAATAGGTGGCATTTTAACAATGGCTGTATTTTATGGTTATGATATTTTTTGTGTCAATATTCTCCTTTTTAAAGTTAATTAATTGAAGATGAAGCGTGTCACTCCAAACAGTCTGACATTACAAAATACAAAGGGAGTGTTGGAGAAATCTGTTTGAAAAGCGTATTTATTATTCATTTATGCATTTGACTGTCGCTTTCATCTAAAGCTATAAGTGCATTCAAGTTATACATTTTATTCGTATATGTGTGTTCCCTGGTATTCAAACCAATGACATTTGTACAGCTGATATAATGCCATAAACAATAGAGCTACAGCTGTTGTTGCTGTTTGCTCATTATGCTAAAACATTAGTGGTGGTACCAAACACATTTGCCCTTTTTATACACAGATTACAGAAAATACAAACACTGTAAAAAATTAGTAATTTTAACATAAAAAATGCTATGGTAAAAACTTTTCTAAAAACCTTGACATTTACAGTTAAAAACTGTAATATATTTAACTAAATATTACATTGTATTTTACAGTGAAATAAAGTAAAATGTAAGTTTTTTGAAAATAAAATGTATGAATTACTGTAAATTCTATGGTGAAAATCTACACGATGGTATAAAAACTGGATTCTACATTTACTTTTCCGGTAAAATATTGTAAAAAAATTGACAAGGAAATTACCACAAATTTTACGGTAAAAACATGTGACATGTAATGTGATTGTAATCGTGCACATTGTGGATTTTCCATTAAGCTTGTGAATAATGTCAGCTTCAACGTGAATAATGAGGAGCTCTCTGATCTCTGCAAATCAACGTTCACAATGAATTAATGTCTGCAAACTGGCATTTCAAACCCCATGACAACGAGCTGAATGATAAACGTGTTGTTGTGACAAACTCTCAAAGTGACACACCTTACGGCATTGTTCCTGCCTCCTGAAAACCATTCTGGGAGTGTTCCCAGGATTTATCCCAGGATGTGTTTGCGTTTGCACAGCAGGCAATTTTATGGCAATTTTCTGAGATCAATGCACTGTGTGAAAGGAGCTATTCTGCAACACAACAGTATCTCCAATAACAAATAACACGAAATTTAGGAAACATTGTAATGCAAAGCATACCTCAGAGAATTGCCAATAAAATGATCATTATTCTGCCCTTGAAAAATCACCTCACATTTAATGATAAGTAATTTATGTACCGTTTCATTGTTCGGAAGGAGCCGTGAAAAGATGATTCTTAAATTAATATATTCAGTGGATGCAAAGGCAAATACCTGTTTATTGTTCAGAGCTATTTGTTAAAGCAAGCAGGCAACTATAGGCTTCAATTGATTCGTTCTATAAAGGGATCACGCTGTGTTCCAGGGGCCCCCGAGGGCCTCGTGTGCATCTTCAATCTCCCGAAAATCTGAAGCTATAAATGAGTGCAGAATCAACATCCTTACATACAATTTCAATCTGTTGAAAAGCCCTCTTTGTGCCAGGTAAATGGATAGAGGTGAATGATGAAGCTCATTTTTGTCTCTATAGAGGATTACAGGCTCCTGCTGGCTTAAATATTAGATGCGCTGAGTTGCAGAGTCTTCAAGGTCAAAACTAAATTAAAGTCAGACTCTCGCTGCTACTTCCCACTCAGAGATGAACCAAAAGTCTGAAAAGGCGAATCATTGTTGACCATTCATTTTGCGAGTCAATGCAGGGCCAGGCTTAATTCAGTTCCGTTTTCCTGCGTCGAATCCTTGATCCACATCACTGAAAAATACCAATTGTCGCTGTATTTTATAAAGAGTTACTACTGAGCTGCTTAATGAGAATGGCTCGGTACCAAAATCTAGTGAGCTGCTTACGTAGGCACTATTGTAAGGCATTGTTGTCACACTCCTGACGTCAAAGCTGTTTTTCTTTTAAACCTTCTTTTGGCCAAATGCGAAGGCCACATTGCATTAATCCTCTGCCAAGAATACATTGTGAAGAGCTCAGTGAAAAAACACTTTAGGAATGGGGTAGAGAAATTCCATTCTTTCCTCCGACCCATATGTTTGTTTAGACTGTTTCTCAAATACGACCCATGGATGCACTTACTAAATTTGCACCTGTACTGGCAGCAGGTGAAACTTAAAGGTCCCATTCTTTCTGTGTTTTTGAAGTTTTGATTGTGTTTACAGTGTGCAATATAACATGTGTTCATGTTTTACGTGTAAAAAACGCTGGATTTTTGACACAATTTACTTATCTCTATAGTGCTGTTTTCATTGTCCTAAAAACGGGCTGATGTCTTCCTTGTTCTATGAAGTCCCTCCTTCAGAAATACGTATCGAATTAATGATGAATGATTGTGTAGCTTGTTTAGTGTGTTGTGATTCAATAGCAGCTTAGCTTTCCGTTAGCTTAGCTGCCGACTGACGTATTCCTGTGGGCGGAGTTTATTCAAAAACTGTTTTACTGACGTCATTAAAGCATATATCAAAACATATATCACCTGGCAGTCAACTTTGAGCTTTATCATTTTACAGGTATTATTTATGCTAGTATAGCAACATTACACACTATAGGGTTTAAAAACGGAATCAGGAAGAACGTGACCTTTAATATATTGGTTTATGAAATTGTATGTTGGGGTATAATTTTGCAATGATGACATGTATTGGGATATGATTTTCAATTAACCCACCAGTATTAATTGTATTTATATTAAATTCAGGCACTGTTTTAGATCTTTCAGTTGATTAAATGTAATGTTACGGGGTCCACCCATAGTCCACGACCTTCAAGTCCAAAAAAAAGTGCGTCCATCCTTCACAAATTAAATCCAGACAGCTCCAGGATGATAAACAAAGGTCTTCTGAGGGTAATCCGCGCAGTGTTGTTGTAGAAATATCCATATTTAAAACTTTATTAACGAAAATAACTGCCTTCCGGTAGCGCCGCCATCTTAGACTCCTCTGTATTCAGGAGAGAGTATTAGCGTAGTGTACGCACTTTTCTTAGTGACGTATGACAAATTCGGAGGGCGGGGGCACAGAGCAGCAGCAGAGTAGCCTCCGTAGGCTGCGTAAGCTCTCTTCCTGAATGCCGACGCGACTAAGATTGCGGCGCTACCTAAAGGTAGTTATTCTCGTTAATAAAGTTTTAAATATGGATATTTCTACAACAACACCGCGCGGATTACCCTCAGAAGACCTTTGTTTATCATCCTGGAGCCGTTTGGATTTAATTTGTGAAGGATGGATTCACTTTTTTTGGACTTGAAGGTCGTGGACCATGGGTGGACCCCGTAACATTACATTCAATCAACTTAAAGATCTAAAACATTTTCTAAAATATCCGAAAATGTGTTTGTCTGAAAAACGATGGACATATGCAACTCGGACAGCTTGGGGGTGAGTAAATCCTGGGTTTAAAATCATTTTTGGCTGAACTATCCCTTTAATAATTATTATTTATTTATTATATATTATAAAACACAGCATACAAAACTGTCAGAGTTTTTTTCTCCAAAAAGGACAAAATATTCAAATTTTTTTGAGGTCAAATGACCGATTTATATGAGGAGAAGATGCAAAAGGGTTCACCAGCTATAATCCGTTGATAACACACAAACTGCTGCCAAAAGTGACTGTATTTAACTTGCATGTTGTGTTTTATATGGTAGAGAAGTGGATGGGTTTAGGGTAAGGGTGTAATGCAATGCTCCAAAATGTATTTAAAATCATAAATGTTTATGAAACCATTTCTAATTTTACTAATGCAGAAAATGCTGTCTTATCTGCTAGCTCATTTTGTTTATCAGGAGACAGTAAAATAATAGCAATAAAGTGAAAAAATCATATGTATAATTTTAACTCATAATTATTTGTGCTTACCTGGTGTGGTATCTGCTTTGAATACCAGATGCAGGAAAACGTTAAACTAACTAAGATAGAAATGGCTTGAATAAGCATTCACACATCAGTGTGCGCCCACACTGTTTAAACATTACAAAATCACTTGTGACAAAACAAACACCTTCAGTCATATCAGTGCCACCCTGTCCTATTTATCAGACAGCCTCCTGAATACAGCGAGTGTAAATATAAAAAAAACAATTTAGGATAACCATTATGGTTGAAACAACATGCAAATATTTATTAAATAGATTGATCCATATCACCGCAGAGACAGGTAGACTATTGCTGAATATGTATAACTCAAATGTGTTTGGTTTCTTTGTTTGCTTTTCCACAGCTCTTGGTTTCATTTTAAATTGGACATTTTACAAGACTTTTTTAAGATGTAAAATATATAAATCTTTGGTGTCCCTAGAATAAGTATTTAATGTTTTAAGAAGATCATTTATTATGGCATGTTAAAATTTCCACTTTGTAGGTGTGAGCAAAAATTTTACGTTTTTGGGTGTGTCCCCTTAAATGCAAATGAGCTGATGAAACGCAAACACTGATCGCCATAATGGTGGTTTATTGAAATTTAAACTCAATTGTGTGGCAATTATTTTCTGTTTCTCTCTGCACTAAATAGCAGTGGCGTGTTTGGATAGTGCAGATTAAAGGGATAGTTCGGCCAAAAATATTAAACCCATGATTTACTCACCTCCAAGCTGTCCGAGATGCATATTTAGAAAATGTTTTAGATGTTTCAGTTAATCAAATGTAAAGTTACAGGGTCCACGTCCTTCAAGTCCAAAAAATGTGCATGCATCCTTTACAAAATAAATCCAAACTGCTCCATGATGATAAACAAAGGCTTCTGAGGGTAATCCGTGCGGTGTTGTTGTAGAAATATCCATATTTAAAACTTTATAAACGAAAATAACTAGCTTCTGGTAATGCCGCCATCTTAGTTGTGGTTTATGAAGGGTCCTGTGCTGCTGCTTTGTGCCCCCGTCCTCCGAATTTGTCATCCGTCACTAAGAAAAGTGCGTACACTACGCTAATACTCTCTCCTGAACACAGATGAGTCTAAGATGACGGCGTTACCGGAAGCTAGTTATTTTCGAGTATAAAGTTTTAAATATGGATATTTCTACAACAACACCGCGCGGATTACCCTCAGAAGGCCTTTGTTTATCATCCTGGAGCCGTTTGGATTTATTTTGTGAAGGATAGATGCAAATTTTTTGGACTTGAAGGACATGGACCCCGTAACTTTACATTTGATTTACTGAAACATCTAAAACATTTTCTAAAATAACCGAAAATGTGCTTGTCTGAAAAATGATGGACATATGCATCTCGGACGGCTTGAAGGGGGGGGGGGCATGGGTTTAATATCATTTTTGGCTGAACTATCCCTTTAAGAGGTGGTATTATTACAATAAGATCCCCTTCTGACATCACAAGGGGAGCCAATTTTCAATGACCTACTTTTTCTTATGCATGCAGAGAATGGTCTACCAAAACTAAGTTACTTGTTTTTTATCAAATTTTCTAAGTTGATAGAAGCACTGGGGACCCAATTATAGCACTTAAACATGGAAAACATCAGATTATCATGATATGTCTCCTTTAAAATAAGCTGTTGGGTTTATAGTCCAAAAGAGAAACAGCATTTCACATTTTCCTTCAGGAATATCGAATTGGTTTTTAGAGTAGTGTTTTTTGATTTACAAATTAAATATACAATGGTGGTTGACATTACTTGAATAGAGTTTCTCATTTTGCACTGCATACATTTATCACATCTCAAAGTGAAATTGAAACCAATGTCTTAGCTGTTATTGCTGCAATTGCTGTAAGTTCAAATCCTTGTGGTGACTCTGAAATTATTGGTGAGCTGAAAAACTAAGGAACCTAGATGGTCTTCAAAAAAGAGCGGTGTGGACTCATCCGTCTGGTATAAGAGCTCTGTGTCCTCTTTTTAGCAGTAAGATGAAAAATTCCATGTGCCTCAAGTGAACCCTGGCCAATGAGAAGACACCGAAAGACACAATTCACAACTTTTATTAGGGACAAAGCGACCTATATGGATGACCACATCCAAATACCCGATCAGTGCCATACGCTACTTTTTAAGAAAATTTGCAGACTGTAAACAGCCTGTTACAAGGAGAGAATGATGTGCAACGTGACCAAGAACAGACCGAGACAGCTATAATCACAATGTCATTGAAGCCCATAACCATCAGGACAGCCAGGCTGAAAACATTCGTCAAGCTTTAATGGCTTTTATTGAGCAGTCACAGCAAACAGTGAAAAACAAGCATTTAAAAAGTAATGGTATAGGTCTAATGTTCTTGGTGATCCATAAAAAGAGAATAAAAAGACCGAAAACAGCTTGTGCGTATAAATTATTTTGCATTCCTTATAGCGAATGTTTCTAATTGAGCTGTGTTTAAGGGTTTAGCAAGCGAACAAAACCAAGGAAAGACGGCAAATAAATAGCATGACCGACATTTAGAAGCTGAAGACAAATTGCTACCAGGATAAATAATATCTGTGAACGCGAAAGCCAAGGGCAGTCTGCAACTCAATTTGTCAAAGATCCATTTAACAGAGTAATGGGTATGGTCCTTCCAGGACTACCCCTGTTTATCTACATCTGACAACAGACTTAAAGCAAACCCATTATACACTTCTTTACAAATGAATGAACGGCTAAACTTAGTTGTGGAGAACTTTTTTGACATGACATTTAATGAGATCTGAGAGAGGAAAGATTATCAGGAAACAATGAATTCGATCTTGGTCTGTTCCTCGCACATAGATCTTGTTTGGCTTCAGTTATTGGACAATGTACATGCTCCTTGTGTAATGCTTTTTGAAGCTCGGCAATATATTTTCCACTTTTGCTGTGTGAGGTTCAAAGTGACCTAAGTAAATGTTTAATTGTTTCTTTAATAGAAAGTTCTGGCACTTGGTGTATAAAACTTTACGTATGTTGGCACAAAGTTTTCAGATGTACGCCAGAACCTGCGCAAAATTTCTTTATGAAACTCAATCAGATACTCAATTACTTTTCTTTACACACAGTCAGGAAAAAATGGTCAAAAATTGGTCACTGGGGCAAAAGCCTTTAACCCTCCTATTATGTTTGGGGTCAGATTGTCTCCAAAGCTACTTTGACATCTCTGGAAAATGTGTTAATTGTGTTTTTAAACCTTTAAACCTACTTTTTGACTTTTCCTTGATACTTTTCCTTTTACTGTTAATATGTGAAAAACTGGTAAAACTGTTCTCAAATTAAAAAATGTTATATTATTTTCATTACTACTTTTATTTATTTTTTTACTAAATATACACTAAATATATGTGTTACAAAATATATAAAAATTAATCCATAAAAGAATTGTGTATAAAAAAATTAGTTGTCTTGAACCTTAAATTTTATTTTAAATTTTAAGTTATTTAGCATATATTAAACTATTTGCATTAAAAGTGTTGCTTTTAAAAAGTGTTGCTAACATTTGAACATAACAAGAGGGCTAAAGGGACACTCCACTTTTTTGAAAATATGCAAATTTTCCAGTTCCCCTATAGAGTTAAACATTTGATTTTTACAATTTTGAAATCCATTCAGCTGATCTCCGGGTCTGGCGCTAGCACTTTTAGCATAGCTTAGCATAATCCATTGAATCTGATTAGACCATTAGCATAACTATCAAAAATTACCAAAGAGTTTCGATATTTTTCCTTTTTAAAACTTGACTCTTCTGTAGTTACATCGTAAACTAAGACTGATGGAAAATTAAAGGTGACATAGAATGATTGAACGGGGTATTTATCCTTGTTCTGTGATGTGACATGTAGACAAAAATGTTTTTGTTTGGGTCTGTAATGCCTTAGAAGCTTCCTAAAAACCTCTCTCAGATAGCTCTATTAGGGTGGGGGATTTTAAACAAGTGGTTTTGCACCTATTTGGCTCCCCCTACTGGCTTAACTTGCAATCTCATTACCGATTGGCTGACATTGATGCCACTCAAAAAATGTAGCCAATTATTTTAAAGTGGAGGGGCAGTGAGATGCCTGTGATGTCATAAGCATCAGTTTTTCAGATTGGGCCGTTTTCTGGCTGACATTTCTAAAAGAGGAATTTCTATGAGACTGAGATGTTTAGCATGTCTAGCACTTTTTGTATGTTCGTGAATGCGGGTGGACTACCATTATTCAACAAAGACAAGGTAAAAATGGTTTTTCATTCTCTGTCCCCTTTAAATGTTGCGATTTTCTTGGCAGTTATGACTAGGAACTATACTTTTATTCTGGCATAATTATCAAGGACTATATTTTCTGCTATACTGCAGCAGGCGCAATGATATTACGCAGTGCCTGAAAATAGTCCCCTTGGTAACTTTCTAAAGCATGGGACTATTTTCGGGCACTGCATAATATCATTGCGCCTCCTGCAGCCATGGTTCAGCAGCAAAGTCCTTGATAATTACACCAGAATGAGAGTATAGTTCCTAACCATATGGGCCAATAAAATCGCAACTTTTAATTTTCCGTTGGTCTTAGTACACAATGTAACTACAGAAGAGTCAAGTTTTAAGAAAAACAAATAGTGAAACTCTTTGGTTATTTTTTTAGCATGATGCTAATGGTCTAATCAGATTCAATGGATTATGCTAAGCTATGCTACACTCTAAAAAAACAAACGGTGCTATATAGCACCAAAACAATTGCTTTGGATCGTAACGATAGAAGAACCATTTTAGTGCCATATAGCACCGGTGAAGAACCAGTGAAGCACCAGTGAAGCACCAGTGAAGCACCAGTGTAGAACCATATAGGGGCCATATAGCACCACATATGGTTCTACATAGCACTATATGGTTCTACACAGGTGCTTCACTGGTGCTTCACTGGTTCTTCACCGGTGCTATATGGCACTAAAAATGGTTCTTCTATCGTTACGATCCAAAGCAACTGTTTTGGTGCTATATAGCACCGTTTGTTTTTTAGAGTGAAGTGGAACGGCCAGACCCGGAAATCAGCTAAATGGATTCCAAAATTGTAAAAATCAAATGTTTAACTATAGGGGAGCTGGAAAATGAGCATATTTTCAAAAAGTGGAATGTCCCTTTAAAATAGTCCTAAATACCATTTACTGTAGGTACAGATATGTATACATTTGGTACCAATATTGATCTCTGAGGTACTAATATTAACTTTTTAGTACATCATTGCACCCCAGTTCCACCCAGTGACAGCTAGGCACCCTTTATAGACTATTATTTTGACAGTTCACCAGTAAAAGATTGCTTTGGCATGGTAGCATCTGTACTGTGTACACTTATTACACAACTTTTTTTATGAGTTTTATGTGTTAAATACGTGGTATATGGAAATTTTTATGCCCATTTTGTGTGTACATCATGTTTAGATCAGGCCAGTTTATACATTCTTCTTTATTTAATTTATCTAATATATAACTGTGTTTAAAGTCCTACTGTAGTAAAAATTTTATTGTTGTTTATGTGGGGTTTTCAATATGCTTTAAGACAAACCATGTCCAAATCATTATTCAACACCATTGCTGAGTATTTTCTATTTTGTCTTTTACAATGACGATCTCATTCCCGTGGTTTTAAATCGTTTTGGTTTCCTACGTCATAAACATCTAACCAATCACACATACGTGTTGCGTGAAACCGGACTTAGCTGTTATGCATCTTAAACTGACGAATGTAGTGGTGCAAAATAGTGGAGGCGGGGACTAATTAGCATATTTATAAATCTGCGTATACTATCTGAGGGAATGGTGTAGAGTTGCATTCAAACTGTTTAAAAACATGAAGAATGTACTGACACATGAAAACTTTTACATATGCTGTCTTGATGCTCAAAGATTAGTTTTAAATTATAAAATGTATCAACTACAGGAGGACTTTAACATTTCAAAGAGCAGGTATACATTTCAGAATGCATAAAAAATTTTAGTCTAGAAAAGTAATAAAATATAATTTCCAATAAAGTAAATGCCTTTTATGGCTTAAAATAAAGTGATTCTTATAAAGTATAATATATATACATGGGTGCAACAATTTCTCAACTTTATAAATGCTTCTAATGTAAACACTTGTGATCACGCACAAGTTGTCGTTATATGAGGTAAAGTTTACGAAAAGTAGTGTTTTGATGAATCATATCAGGTTAGATTTTTTCATATAAAGGTCAGAAGTCCAAAACAGTTTCACCTTGAATATGCACAGCACTTAGAAACCTTGAAAGCTATTCAAGTTTAAGCAATAAATAGAAATAAATACTGCCAAGAGAGTTATATAAACTGTATGTGTACAGTACATCCCCCACATTTTTATCCAAGATAAAATCAATATACACTCAGCCAAGGGCGTTTCGTGAGACCTTTTAGTGCTTTTCAAGATGTGTTTGGAAGCACTTCATGTCATAACAACTATAAATCAATTTTTCTTGTTTTTATTATTTAATTATTTAATAAGGTTGTATTTGTTAACATTAGTTAATGCATTAGCTAACATGAACTAACAACGAATAAACATATAAGCATTTATTCTTTTATTTCATGTTAATTTCAACATTTACTAATACATAAAATCAAAAGTTGTATGTGTTAACATTAGTTAATGTACATCAACTATATATACTGTATTGCTCAGGATCAGGTTAGCTAATGCATTTAATAATGTTAACAAATATAAAGTGATACCAAATATCACTTCATTTGAATGCACAATTAATTATTATAATTTTAAGTTTGTACTACTTTTCAGCATACATTATTTAATTGTTTCAATCATAAGAGCCATGCATGCATGAATATTTTACAATGAGCGTAATAAATGAATGCATTAATGAACAAAATACTTCATTTATTTATTGTAATAAGAGTTAAATGGGTCATACATTTAAGACCACCAACTGAATCTCAAGTCATTTTAATTTTCAGAGCTACTTATTGTAATGCCTCTCTAATTCAAGCGCGTGTGGTTTTCTCGTATTCGGCTTGAGAGATGATGCTGGTTTTGTTGTTAAACTTTTCCAGTGTGCTGTAAACTGCTGAATATATCTGAATATATTAGCTAAGCTTGTTTTTAGCAGGCTTACATGATTTGAAGAGCTGCTGTGTTGTGATATGTACTGTGCACAGCATGTTTCCCCTTTAGTGAGGATGTGGCTCTGCTTCAGCTCAACAGGAGTTAGAAGAATCAAAATCATACAGGAGGTAAACGTTATGTGAAATTTATGTAAACTTATTTCATTAAAATTCACATTTGCAAAGCAATAAAACTTGGTTTTTACCCATATATAGTAAGTATATCAGAAATGCACTGACATGACTACTGCATACATGTAAAACAACTGGTCTGGCATTTACTGACTAGTCGGGTATAGCTCATATGTGAATGATTATATGCTTCAAATACAGGGCAGCATGATATAAACAATCCAACTTTTTTAATGAGGTTGAACTTGCATTCATATCTAATACATCACCATTATCTAAAATTGAGAGGCAACTTTGTATAATTTGTATATTAACTTTTTCTTCCTTCAAAGGGATAGCATTTCTTACAACGAAACAAGAAGCCCAATTTTGGTCTAAGGTTATTCAAAATTCAGCTATTCTTCCAACCAAAACCCAAATATTTATAACTTTAAGTGGAGATGTTCATTGTACCTGGTTGAATTAGCATTGAGTGCATTAAGTATTTGTGTTGGTATGCAAGGTGTGTGTGCAAGTAATGGGACTGTGAGCTATGTCCTAATTATGTTAATTAAAAGCCTTGTGCACTGCAGTCATGAAGATAGATGTAGTCTACCTGCTGTTGCTTTACATTTCACACAGAAACAAAAGTAAACCAGACACTTTTAGGTCCACGAAATTCACGAGACATGCTGGGAGAAATTGTCACTCTTTTGAGGGAGTTAATTTCTGTTGAAGTTTAATTCATACTCATTATCAATTTAAGCATCCTAGACATTGTGTAAGAAGATAAAAAACACACATTATTCAAGAGTCTGATCAGCACCAACTATTTGGCAGTATGTTTTATTATCAGCTGGAAAAAGTGATCCCAATAACATTGTTCCTCTGTATCTTCATTGTTATAGACTCTTACCCTCTTAAAAACAAGGGGCCTTATATTGCACCCAGCGCAATTGACTTTGTCAGTGACGCATGTATCATTTGTATTTTGCACCGGCGCATAGCGGGTTTTTCCCTCCACAGACGCACGTCGTCAAACTAGGGAATGAACTTGCGCTCACTGGGCGGTTCAGTGCAAAAAAGGAGGCGTGTTCCGGCGCAAACCATCCCTGATGCTATTTTGCAGTTTCAAAAAACAACAACGTTGCGCGTTGTTCATTATGCGGGCGCATGCTTGACCATAATGTATAGAGTGCACAACGCGCACACACTTTGCTTATCTAATCTACACAGATGCAACAGTTATTTTAGCAAATCATAAATTGTTACAATAAAAAATATTAACACATGAGATAAGGGAAATCATTTTGGGGTTTAGCATTGTGATAATAGTTTTTATTTATTTTGTGTGGCTGCATTAAAAAATAATCATGCAAATAACCATTTAAATATTTTCATATGTTTGTTGTGTGGCTGTATTAGGGTTGCCGCGGTGACAGAATTTTCCCACCGGTTAATCGGCGTGTCACAAGCCGGTGATCCCGGTTTCACCGTGTGGGAGGGGCTTATAAATGCGCATTCAGATGTGCACATTTTAGTTTCACTTTTGAATTACGCAACTGTTTAAATGCAGTGCTTGGGTACGCTGCGTTAAATCGCGTATGAATTTGCATGCAATGCGAGTGCAACAGCTGGTTTAATTAAGTGCTTGAGTCAATGTGGGCAGGTAATTCTCAAAGAACCCGCCAGTCCCAAGCAGAGCAACCGGCTACTTCTCCATAAAGCGCGGCTTGAATGATGGGTTTATTATTTTTCTTGATGAAAAACACAACAACAAAAATGATTTCGCTTATATTAAACATCATATATGTATATTATAACAAAAACGAGTAAGCACGCGGCTTCTGTCATCATCTGGTCAGTCAGCTCGTCTCGCAAACTCTGACAGAAATAAATGAAATCTGACACCTGCGGCTGCTCTGTGACGTGATGCGCGTTCAGCTCCGCTAAATTCAGACAACAGACACATTCAGTTGTAAGTGTTTGCTCTCTCTAATGAAACTAAATGATTTAATTACACGAAAATATCAAAACGACGGTGAAAGACGGTGTCGCGGTGGGCAAGTGATCTAACCGGTGAGAGGCTGAAGCACCGGTTATCACCGTTTCACCGACTATCGCGGCAAGCCTAGGCTGTATTACGTTTATTTTATGTAAATAATAATTAAAATGTATTCATAAGAAACCTTAATGTATGTGAACTTGATTTGTAAGTGTACTTTGGGGTTGGACTGCTTGCCTTTCTTGGCTTTCAGCGGTGAGGGTGGACGCAGCGATGTCCTCTGCTGACGTCAGGTCCTGTGTAGAGGCAGATCCACCTCCCGTTACACGGCGTGCCCGATTTATGCTGGCAAGTTTGGGATTCCCCCGTCTCCTGACATCATTGTAGCGCTTGCGGCGCAACGTCCTGGGATGCCAGCTGATGAGACAATTGTGGCTATTTCCTCTCACGCCTGTTTAACCTACGCTGATTTGGGCGGGTTTCTCCTATCCCCATACAAAACAACTTCTCTCTCTTTGACTGCTCTTACAAGAACGTCGGTCTCTTCGGCTGTGAACCGCTCCTGGTGTCCGCCTGGTAAATCCGTCATAATAATAGCAACCCGCCATGGAACTTGCGCACTTGCGTTTTTGGATGACGTTCTGATTGGTTTATTTGACGTTACGCCCATACCACACCTATGAATAATGAACCTAATTCAGACCAACCCCTTATTGATTTGTGCCTGGTGCAAGAGTTATTTCTCCCGCCGAGAAAATAGCAACAGCGCCCAAGATCCGCCCACAAAGTCACTTGCGCTTTGCGCTTTGCACTTGCGTTTCAGATCGTTAAAATAGGGCCCAAGGGGTTTAAAGAGCACCTATTTTGTTTACTTTTACAAGATGTTATGCAAGTCTCATGTGTGCCCAGAATGTGTCTGTGAAGTTTTAGCTCAAAATAAATCCCCTACATATCATTTGTTATGGCAAAAATGTGTTGTTTCCATGTGTTTACCTTTAAATGCAAATGAGCAACTGTTCCCCACTCCGCTACCAAAACCAAGCGTGCTGCACAAGCCCTCAAAAGTGAAGCCAAATCGTCTCAATCGCCCCGCAGTGACCGGTCCTATTATAGTTCATAAACCCCACCTCCCCATGTTATTCAATGGGACTTCAGACCAACTAATCAATTTAATTACACTTCAATTATCTTTTTTCCGAAGCTGGTTTCTGTCATTTACTGCAGTTTTTATCACGCTGATGTACATTCAAGTGTTTGTTTTTAAAATAAGCTGTAATATGTGCATTCTGCGAAAGCGAGGGCAGGGCCTTGATTTCGCAGCTTTACTTCCTGCTCACTACTGCGCAGACGCAAGATCCAAGATGTCTGTGCCGTATCGAGACACTGTCGGTTTAACTTTTCACCAATGGAAGAGAGCGAACGGGCGTCATCCATCATTTTTTACAGTTTATGAACAAAACAGTGAGTGCTTTGAGTTAAAATTAGTGATGGAAGAAATGAAGCTTTTCGAAGCTTTGAATCAACTGAACCAATTGCTTCGTAAATTGATTCAGTTTTTCGAAGCGTTCGAAACACCATACACGCTGGCGACACCTGCTGGTCAAAATAGTGTAAAAGCAGCAAGATCTGTTTAAACATTTTACACTTTTTATAACATAATAGCAAGATTGTTCTAAAAATATGTTTTTAAGAAAAATAAATTATTTAATTAAATTAAGACATAATTAAAAGTGTATTCTGTGTTTTTATTTATGGCAAACAAATCATTAAAACAAACTCACTTTTTAATTATGCACATTTTTGTCATTAAATCTGCCTATAAAGTAAAAGTATACAAAATGGTAGTGTTATTAGTCAGAAGGATGAATGTTTCATCAACCTTTACAATAAAACTGACCCGAGTTCACTTACACTGGTCATTTGTGATCAACTCCCCCCTGGTGGCGAATCATCAGATTTTTGAAACGTTTCGAAGTAATGACATAATGAAGCCTCGTTTGCTAAAATCACGTGACTTTGGCCAGTTTGAAACAAGCTCCGAACCAATGATTCGAAACAAAAGATTTGTAAGCGTGCTTCGAAATCGCCCATCACTAGTTAAAATATATCTAATTCGTGTGAATAGTCTGAGACAATGGTATCTCACTGCAGACAGCGTACAACTAGCTAAAGGCGCAAACTATGGTATTGTAGGACTGTCAGTCAGTGACCGTGGGCGGAGTTATATCAGTGTGATGTCACATTGATAAGAGAATCAAAACAGCACGTTTAATCAGACTTCTTTGATTTAATGGGGATTTAAAATGAGCGAAACACATTTATGTTTGTAAAAGTGTTTAACAAATTAAAGTGCATCTACTGCATGTGTGATTATACAGTTTTGGAAAGAGATCAATATCAGAGAGGCATTCATGAGAACACAACAGGCTAATATTTATCTATTCAATGAATTCACAAAGAAGAGTTTCATTAACAGAATATAAAAAAACACTTCACCACCTGTGTAACATGAGAAAGTATTTTTTTAAGTTATATTTTTTTGGCCATTTGAACATTAAGTGAGGAAAGGACAGAAAAGTACAGGGAGAAGAGAGAGATATGGGATCGCCAAATGACCACGAGCCGGGAAGCACCACATGTCGGAGCGTTGCCCACTACACCATCGGCTCTGACATGAAAAAGTATTTCTATCATGAAAAAGTAAAAGCGGCCTGAGAAATGCAAGAGATGTTACTTGTAGGTAGTTGTGCTTTGCAGAACCTGGCTTTACAACCAGAACCTCCTCACAGTACTGACGTTGTTTACTTTAATATTCTAATGTAAGAGCCTCAGTATTGTTCATTAGATAAGGACACAGAGCTATCTGTATTCCAAAAACTTTTTGTGATGCTCTTTTATACGAGCAAACATGTGAGGGAAGACGATAACGTGCGCTTTAATGAGAATAAATAATGGCTCTGCCACAATAGCCCAGAAAACAAGTGTGTTTATTGTTATGCACGGTGCTCAGAATCACAACTAATCCAAACGTGAAATATGCACAAAATACAAAACGAAAAACTCCACAGGTTGCGGTTTAAAGGGATTTTAGTGGTATCTGATTTGATCTAACTGATTTAATAAAATGATCTTTTTATGCTTGTGTCTCTCATGCAGGATTGCCAGTGGTGTCTTCTGGGAGCAGTTTGTGAAGTTGAGGTTCTTCTGCAGACTGAAAACCACAGAGATTTCAGACATTTATAGGTTTGTCTGTTTTGTGTTTTGATCTCATATCTTTCTACTCACATTCTTCTTGACAAATGCTCTCAATGACGTGACAATAAAATAGACGTTTATGCCGAGCTGAAGAACAGCCGAAGCTACCATCATGGCATCTAGCTTCTTTCGAGACATCTAAAGATGGAAAAGATCAGTGAGTCTTGAGCAAATGTCTACACCAGAGGTTCTCAACTGGTTTTGCTACAGGATCTAGATGTTACACTGGATATCAAGTGGAGACCTAACATGGTCCAACATTTTTCATTATATACAATAAACAAGAAGTATTGCACAAAACAAATGATGGTCTCTGATGTTCCTAGTGACATATTTGCAGCCCACCAGTTGAGAAGCAATAACTAACCCATCTAAATACAAGAATCATTACCATATTTGAATCCTCAAAGTACAGAACGGCATCATCTCCATTCATCTGTTCTTGGATGAGTGTTGCAGAATAAAAGCTCGCCCTCACCAAATCCCAAGAATACAATGCAACACCCATCAAAGCCAGAAAAGCACTGGCTTGGTTTAGGATCAAAGCTAAGATATCCTGAAATACAAAAACAGCAAGTCTGCAAACTTAACAGACCAGAAGTGTCAATGCAATTAATGTAAGTAAGATGTGTTTGATAAACATTTACCAAAACTTTACTCAAATAGAAGCATACAAGAAGAGTCATAATTCCAGATATGAGGAACTGAAATTCAAAGCAAACAAATGTTTGAATTTAAACAAAACAACCATCATCTATAATTTACTTTCATAACATAATTTTTTTTTTGAATAAGCAGAAACATTCTTACCACAGCACCAAGCCAATAGGGACCATAAAACTTCATAATGTAATCATGTATCCCCCAGTTTGCAAACAAAATCCCTGTTGCGATGTTGAGGATTCCCACTATAATCTGCAGAATCTAATAAATATGAGAGCAGGTTTATAAACCACCAACTTGTTGTGCCATTAATCTCACAATTGTAGTGTGGCTTGGGTGTCCGAAAACGTGTTAGGGCCACACTGTACTGTCAGCTGTCATGTCTGTATCAGAGTCTGACTCACCCCTAGTGCTGTTATGAGGTACAACATTGTACGTTTGACGTCTTGAGGTATTGAACCCGCTGGACGGAGTTTACCCAGGATGTGACCCAATGTGGGCCATTTGCTTTTTGGATTTGTGTTGATCCTCACAGTCATCCTGTAACAATGAACACATGCAAGTGATAATGTTAAACCTTTCTGCAGACGACAATGAATGGTCTGTGTTTCTGTTTATTGGATTAAAACATAAGATTAACCACTTTACTACCATTCTAATGCTACGTACACACCAAACGTGGGGCATCGCGTTACTCGCTCTAGATTACTCGCGGGATTTAACTTTGTGTCATGCAAATTTTTCGCTCGGGTTGAATATTTTAAACTTACTGTGGGTTCACACCAGATGCGAGTTCAACGATTTGCGCGAGTAGATTACATACAAAGTCAATGCAAAGACGCGATCAGACTCTCCTCGCGTGGGGCGATGCGAATGACGCGATATGGGTGGCCGTTTGCTGCGAAAACACGGGCTATTCGCCTCAAACGCGTCTTCGGCCAAGTTAAAAATATTCAACTCGAGCGAAAAATTTCCATGACACGGAGTTAAATCCCACAAGAATTCTGGAGTGAGTAACACGATGCCCCACGTTTGGTGCCGCATTATGCGAAGACGCGTTTGAGGCGAATAGCACGTGTTTTCGCAGCAAACGCGCCGCCTATATCGCGTCATTTGCATTGCCCCACGCGAGGACGCGTCTGATCGCGTCTTTGCATTGACTTTGTATGTAATCTACTTGCGCAAATTGTTGAACTCGCATCTGGTGTGAACCCACAGTAATGCTACGTGCACACCAAATGCGGGACATTGCGTTACTCGCTCTTGGCTCGCGGGATTTAATTTCGTGTCATGCTAATTTTTCGCTCGAGTTGAATATTTTCAACTTGGGCGAAGATACGTTTGAGGCAAATAGCGTGTGTTTTTTTCCATATCACGTCATTTGCATCACCTCATGCAAGGACGCGTCTGATTGCGTCTTTGCATTAACTTTGTATGCAATCTGGCGCAAATCGTTGAACTCCCATCTGGTGTGAACCCACATTTACACAAACTGTGCACTGTTAGAAATATTGTCAAAAAAAAAAAGATCTCCAGCTGTGACTGGGACAGTGCCCTTTCAAAAAAGTACACATTTGTAACTAAAAAGTGCATATTAGTCAAATTGTGCCAAATGTATACATATCTGTACCTAAATGGTACATATTAGGACCTAAATGGCACATAAAGGGTTATGCCACAGTGACAAAATGGGGACCATTTTTCTGAAAGTGTTAACATATAAATCAACAGCATGAATTGTTGCTTGAAAGCATGAAACCTGTTTTTACAGCAGTTTTGTGAACAATATTGAATAACTTGCACTTCAGTCAAAATTATGACAGTATTTTTTGTCCAAAGAAAATAAGAGAAGAGGGAAGTTTTGCTCTATTTGATCCCGAAGCAAAAGAAAACTGATCCGTTTATCATGAAGTGAAAGTGAAAGGTTTGTCTACGAAGGCACGCATGCTCAAAATGAAACCTCTATTTGATCTACAGACTTAACTTTTGTATAACAATTACTATAAAACTCTGAAAGATAAACAAACAAGCCTTCAGAAAAGTACATTTTAAGTAGACATTAATTCATTGCAATGGTTCTAAATCTTATCACCTGCTTCAGATTTTAAGTCTCTTTCAAGTCTTTATAAAAACCAATCTGCTTAACATGTCAGATTTTATTAAAGCAATAGTTTTCTTCATTATCAATAGCATGTGCATTTTACAAATGTATGAGAAAGATTTTGTGTTAAAATAAGACTCACCTTCAATGTGATTGTCTCAGTACAGTTTGACTCTCTTCCCCTCTTTAACCCGGGGCTGCGTTTCACTCCAGTTTAGACACGCACTCTGGAACTTCCCTAAACAGTGTCGTCAAGTGAACGAGGGAAGTTTATATAAACAGACACCCCCTACATTGGCTGCGTCTAAAAACTTATGGAGCAGATAAGTTGCCTTGCTTCCTCATGAGGCAATGACTTTGGAGGCATGGAGGAATTCAGGCAGCTCATAGAAATGCTTTCGGACACACTTCATAGGCAGCGTGTTTAAAATATAAACAGAGAGCACCTTTGTGATAACAAATCACATATTTTAAAACTACAATAGTAATTTCTTGCTAGAAATGCAATTAAAATGTGTGAAAATATACATTTATTTACGCTAAATTTGTGCTCCAGTCGCTTTCTTGGCCGCCATTTTATTTTTTCGAACTCAGCCATGCTCGACCAATCACATTCCCCATGCGCACACACACATAGAATTGTGGGATTGGACGATGGAGCTCCAGGAAATGCCTTAAGGATATATTTATATTGCTGTTCCTCAAACCTTTTCAGGTATTTTCGTTATAATAAAGAATAAGTATAATGATTATGTTTGATGAGTGTTGCTTTTTCAAATGCACGTTATAAACGACTCAAACTAACAGTGATTTCAAATCGATAAGGACTTACTGATCAAAAGCCGTAGTACATGAAATAGCTGTGAATAATATCGGCTGCGCGATTCAGAATAATTATCGCCACGTATATTTAGTGCATATCGGCATTTATCGGTGCAGCCCTATGCATGTGTCTGGAAATTTAAGTTGTTAGTTGTATTTGTATTTAACTTTTAACCTTATTTTAACAGACAATGTTCGAGGGGTGTGGTTGACTGCGCGCAAGCATTTGGGTGGATGTTTGATACCGCGGCTCCGCCTCAGGCTCCACGGACGAATCCTTCTGCGCATGCCCTGGCTCCAAACAGACGTTTTTACGTAACAAGGCGGCGCCCATGGTCGGCCATTTTGGCTTCAATTCATTACAATGGAAGGAGGCGACGTCGCGTCGTTAATTTTTTTTTACAGTCTATAGACTACACTCATACAGTAACATGCATAAGTTTCAAGTTGTCAAATGTGTAGGAATGTTGTTTTTTATTGCTTTGAAAATGTGGGCAAACTATTACTTGTTGCACCTAAATTTTTAAGTTTAATCAACTTGAATTTACTATTCATTTCAACTTTCTTGACTTCTGAGGAGTTGCTATAAAGGATAAAAAGTAAGATTGAAATAACTTCGACAAAGAAGAAGGAATTTTTACAGTCTCAAACCAGTAGGTTATTCTTGCTTTCATTTACCATAACATTTATTCACTATTAAATTCATAAAGAAAGTGACATCATTGACTGTGACAGCAAGTAAAAATAATACATACAGTACTTAATAAATACAGATATTAGTTTTTTCCAAATAGGAACATTGGCTTCGTGATATTTTCATCTCCTTTGGACCCTAAAGGATGTCACTGTGATGGTCAACCACAGAACACAAATAAGACATATCCTTATCATGAGTAATAAATTTAGGAGAAAAAAATCAACAGAGATAGACATGAATAATGATAGCGTTTCAGTTTTGCTAATACAAAAGAGAAACTGATTTAAATAAAATGATCTTTTTATGCTTGTGTCTCTCATGCAGGATCAGCAGTGGTGTCTTCTTGGAGCAGTTTGTGAAGTTGAGGTTCTTCTGCAGACTGAAAACCACAGAGAAGATTTCAGACATTTATAGGTTTGTCTGTTTTGTGTTTTAATTGTGGTGATGATCTCACATTTATCCACTCACATTCTTCTCGACAAATACTCTCACTAATATGACAATAAAATAGACGTTTAGGCAGAGCTGAAGAACAGCCAAAGCTATCATCATGACATCTAGCGTCCTTCGAAACATCTAAAGATGGAAAAGATCAGTGAGTCTTGGTATAAAGGCAGTTTTGTAAAGCAAATGAGGTTCTCAACTGGTTTTGCTACAGGATCTAGATTTTACACTGGATATCAAGAGGAGACAATTTATTATACACAAGTTGAGAAGTCCTAAATAAATACTAAAATCTAAATTCAGGAATCATTACCATATTTGAATCCTCAAAGTACAGAAAGGCATCAGCTCCCTTCATCTGTTCTTGGATGAGTGTTGCTGAATAAAAGCTTGCGCTCACCAAATCCCATGAATACAATGCAACACCCATAAAACCCACAAAAGCACTGACTTGGTTTAGGATCAAAGATAAAATATCCTGTAATACAAAAACAACTCTGCTTACCAGACCAGAAGTGTCAATGCAGTGGATGTAAGATGTGATTGATAAACATTTACCAAAACAATACTACTACAGCAGCCTACAAGAAGAGTCATAATTCCAGATATGAGGAACTGAAATGCAAAGCAAAGAAATGTTTGAAATTAAACAAAACAACCAAATATCATCTATAATTTCTTTAAAGGGATAGTTCGGCCAAAAATGATATTAAACCCATGATTTACTCACCCCCAAGCTGTCCGAGTTGCATATGTCCATCGTTTATCAGACAAACACATTTTCGGATATTTTAGAAAATGTTTTAGATCTTTCAGTTGATTAAATGTAATGATACGGGGTCCACGACCTTCAAGTCCAAAAAAAGTGCGTCCATCCTTGACAAAAATAAATACCTTCCGGTAGCGCCGCCATCTTAGTCGAGTCCGCATTCAGGATGAGAGCTTATGCAGCCTACGGAGGCTACTCTGCTGCTGCTCTGTGCCCCCGCCCTCCGAATTTGTCATACGTCACTAAGAAAAGTGCGTACACTACGCTAATACTCTCTCCTGAATACAGAGGAGTCTAAGGAGTCTAAGATGGCGGCGCTACCGGAAGGTAGTTTTTTTCGCTAATAAAGTTTTAAATATGGATATTTCTACAACAACACCGCATGGATTACCCTCAAAAGACCTTTGTTTATCATCCTGGAGCCGTTTGGATTTAATTTGTGAAGGATGGACGCACTTTTTTTGGACTTGAAGGTCGTGGACCCCGTAACATTACATTTAATCAACTGAAAGATCTAAAACATTTTCTAAAATATCTGAAAATGTGTGTCTGAAAAACGATGGACATATGCAACTCGGACAGCTTGGGGGTGAGTAAATCATGGGTTTAATATCATTTTTGGCCGAACTATCCCTTTAATCGTAAATTATAAGCAGAAAAAGGCAAAATTCTTACCACAGCACCAAGCCAAAAGGGACCATTAAACGTCATAATGTAATCATGTATCCCCCAGTATGCAAACAAAATCCCGATTGCGATGTTGAGGATACCCACTATAATCTGCAAAATCTAATAAATATGAGAACAAGTTTATAAACCACCAACATGTTGCGCCATGAATCTCACAATTGTAGTGTGCCTTAGGTGTCCGAAAACGTGTTAGGGCCACACTGTACTGTCAGCTGTCATGTCTGTATCAGAGTCTGACTCACCCCTAGTGCTGTTAAGAGGTCCAACATTGCACCTTTGACATCCTGAGGTATTGAACCCGCTGGACTGAGGCACAGATTACCCAGGATTTGACACAATGTGGGCCATTTGCTTTTTGGATTTGCGTTGAAGGGCACACTAACAGTCATCCTGTAACAATGAACACATGCAAGTGATAATGTTAAACCTTTCTGAAGATGACAATGAACGGTCTGTCTGTCTGTTTATTGGATTAAAACATAAGATTAACCACTTTTCTACTCTAACACAAACTGTGCACTGTCAGAAAAATAGCCAAAAATGGTCTCTAGCTGTGACTGGGGCAGTTCCCTTTCAAAAAAGTACACATTTGTACCTAAAAAGTGCATATTAGGATATCAAAGGTACATATTGGTGCCAAATGTACAAACATATAAGACCCTAAATAGCACATAAAGGGTTATGCCACAGTAACACATTTGCTAACTTATCACCTGTTTCTTATCACCTGCATCAGATTTTAAGTCTCTCTCAAGTCTTGATATAAAAAACTATCTGCTCAACGTATGTCAGATTTCATTTATCAATAGCATGTGCGTTTTACAGATTGTATGAGAAAGACTTACCTTCAATGTGATTGTCTCAGTAAAGTTTGACTCTTTTCTGCTCTGTAAATACACTTTTACAGTAACAGTGACATGCGTAAGTTTTTCAACTTTTCAAATGTGTAAGAGGAATGCTGTTCTTCTTGTAGTGAGAAGGAAGTTACGGATGTTACTGTAAATGTAAATAAATACCTGTGGGGGGTTTCCACTTTGCATGATTTTGCAGACGACTTTAAAGTGAAAGTTTACCCAAAAATAAAAATTCTGTCAATATTTTGTCATCCTCATGTTGCATGAATTTCGTTTTTCTGATGAACACAAAATAAGATAGGCCTATTTTGATAAATGACACATAAACACACATCTGATTGTAACCATTGACTTCCATAGTAGGAAAACAAATACTATGGAAGTTAATGGTTGCTGTGTGCTTATTATCATTTATCAAAATATCTTCTTTGAAAAAAGAAATTCATACAGGATTAGAACAACATGAAGATGACAGATTTTTCATATTTGGCTAATATCCCTTTAACAAATTCAACAACAATTTAAGTCTCAATGCACAAATTAAATGTAAATTATAAAGTAATTATGAAAACATGTAGCATATGCTGAGCTGCTAGAGTTACCTAAAAAGTATAAAAAAATAGCATGGTTATTTTTAATCCAGTGTTGTGTCAAAAAGGGACAAACTCAGCTTTTGGGTTAAATTAACCAAGAAAATGTTTATATTTGACCCAACAATGAGTTAAAACAATTCAGGATGTTGGGTTAAATCAACCCATCTTAGGTTAAATTACAACTCAAAGCTGAAATTCAGTTTATACTTCAGTCATTATGCAACACGCATACAAAATTTCAAATACATCTAAGTTCATTTATTTAAATAAAGAGCAAAGACATAGACATAGGTGTCCAAGTTGGACACCACTTTTACCCACTACTTTTCGATCTGCAAAGTAAACAAATCCAGCGGTCTATCCAACGCTATCTCATGGTAATTCGTACGTATTTTACAACTGGTACGACCACATTCGTAATTTTTTATACGATTTGCCTTGACCCCTGTGATGCTGGGGTTGGGGTGGGTGTTGTTATTATTGAATCAAATCATTTTCCATGTAAAAATCATAAGCGTAAGTTTTTTGTACTATTAACATTGTTCGATTCATAAAAATTAGCACACTTGTAAAATATTTACGAGATCAGGCTGTGATTACTATATAAAAACAACGGCCATAGGTGTCATTTACACTGGGGACGCTGGGGACATGTCCCCACCACTTTTTGAAATGGCTGATTTTGTCCCCACCACATTTTGAAAGCATTTGGTAAAAATTTTCTGAAAAATCAAACAATACCTGTGCGACTTACACTGCAAAAATGACTTTCTTACTTAGTATTTTTGTCTTGTTTTCAGTGAAAATATCTAAAAATTCTTAAATCAAGATGCTTTTTCTTGATGAGCAAAATGACCTAAGAAAATAAGTATAGTTTTAAGACAAAAAGTATACAATTTAAGTGAATTTGTGCTTAAAACAAGCAAAAATATCTGCCAATGGGGTGAGAAAAAAATCTTAAAATAAGATTTCTTTTTTTCTTAAACACTTAATTTAAGCAAAATTTTCTCAGCCCATTGGCAGATATTTTTGCTTGTTTTAAGCACAAATTCACTTAAATTGTATAGTTTTTGTCTAGAAACTAGACTTATTTTCTTCAGTCATTTTGCTCATGAAGAAAATACGTCTTGATTTAAGAATTTTTAGATATTTCTATTGAAAACAAGGCAAAATACTAAGTTAGAAAGTCAGATTTTCAAGAAAAAATTTCTTAGTATCTAAAAATTCTTAAATTAAGATGCTTTTTCTTGATGTGAAAAAAAATTTCTTGGTATTTGTGCCTTGTTTTCAGTAAAAATATTTTAAAATTCTTAAATTAAGATGCTCATTTTTTTTTGCTTACCCCATTGGCAGATTTTTTTGCTTGTTTTATGCACAAAATCACTTAAATTTGGTATTTTTCATCTAAAAACTAGACTTATTTTATTATTTTTCAAGAAAAAGCAACTTAATTTAAGAATGTTTAGATATTTTTACTGAAAACAAAGCAAAAATACAAAGAAATTTTTTTTTATAATTTTTGCAGTGTACGACGGTTTTGTGGTCCAGGGTCACATATGTTGCGTTTTGTGCTTATAGTGTGTTTTCTTTTACATATGTAATGAATTTCATTGTAATCATTGACTTAACGTTCTGCTGTTTTCTACAGTATGGTGCTTTGGCACTGTTCGGTTGAGCTGGTGTTGTAGGGACTGTTACATATGCAGTCGACATTGTTGAGGATTTTATGCTGAGTATTTTTGTGTTGTTGACCGGCCTACACTATGCCCATTTTTGATGCGCCGTTATTCAATATTTTTCCCGTCCTGCGGTAATGTTTTTTCATCTGATTTTTTTGTCACCACCACTTTTCAACACAAACTGACGCCCCTGACAACGGCCCATGAGACAATTGTTGGAAACCAATGTTAAATAAATATATAATTACAATTTTTTAAAAATGCCCTTGTGTCATTATTTAACAAGCATTTTAGCTTACTGTTACTTTATGAAAGACTAAAAGGAAACAGACATAAAAATTTGTATTAGCCACCTTTTTTCTCACTTCTCCATTAATTGGTACAGTAGCACCATTTCAGCCAGTGACTTCCTGTAGGAGACTGCACTTCGGTTTAGTGTTTGCTATTAAAAAATCATGAAAAATCAGTCTTTTTAATTGGTTTCTGCAAGTCACTTTGACCAATGTGTGGCTGTTATAGCTTTGAAAAAGTGTGCAGTCTCTGACCTTGTGATAAAGTCTCAAACCAATTTTGCTCTCCTTTACCAGCAACTAAATAAATACAGAGTGATACAGACATCACAGACATTGACTGTGACAAATAAATGTATAGTACACATACACTACTTTACAGATACATAAACAGATACTTTTAGCCCATAAAGCAGGAGTGGGGAACCCTGGGTCCTGGAGGGCCACTGTCCTGCAGAGTTTAGTTCCAACCCTAATCAAACACACCTGAATTTCATTTCCAAGTAATCCTGAAGGCTTTAATTAGATTTTTCAGGTGTGTTTAATTAGGGTTGGAACTAAACTCTGCAGGACAATGGCCCTCTAGGACCAGGGTTCCCCACCCCTGCCCTAAAGGATGTCATTGTGATGGCTGACTGTAGAACCCTGGACCGCAAACCATAATGGTACATTTTTCAAAATGTCATTTATACATCTCTTGAAATCTGCAAAAAATCTAAATATTGAGAAAATGGCCTTTAAAGTTGTCCAAATGAAGTCCTTAGCAACACATATTACTAATGATAAATACATTTTTGGATAGTTTTATAGTAAGAAATTTACAAAATATCTTCTTGGAACATGATTTTCAGTTAAAATCCTGATTTTTTTTGGCTATTGCTACAAATATACCCATGCAACTTATGATTGGTTTTGTAGTCCAGGGTCACAAATAAAACATACAGGTATCCTCATTATGAGTCAATTTTGAGTTAAAAATGAATCAACGGAGATAGACATGAACAATTGTAGTGTTTTAGATTTAAAGTGCTGCTATTCTAATACAAGAGAAAAAACTGATTTAAATAAAATGATGTTTTATATTTTTGTGTCTCTTATTTTTTTAACATGCAGGATTGCCAGTGGTGTCTTCTGGGAGCAGTTTGTGAAGTTGAAGGTCTTCTGCAGACTGAAAAACCACAGAGGAGATTTCAGACATTGTGATGTTGTACAGTAGGTTTGTGTTTTTGTGTTTTAATTGTGGTGAGATTTTATAGTTTTGCACTTACATTTTTCCCGATTCAAGGTGTAACAATAAAAATGGAGTTTAGGCAGAGCTGAAGTACGGCAAAAGCTATCATCATGACATCTAGCGTCCTACGAAACATCTAAAAATGAAAAAGGTCAGTGAGTCTAGGAATAAAAAACATTTAGCAAATTTCCACACAAGAGGTTCCCTTTCAATACGGTTCACTTCGCATTGCGTCAGTTTGCTGACGCTATGGGGGAAACTCCTGTTTACTCCGTGATTGAAGCCTATTGGTTAACGTCTGTAGAAAATACAGACCAATGACGTTTGAGCCCGCGCGGGGGCGTGGCACACGTCCCTATATAAGCCGGTGAAATACGTCAAGAGCTCATTACTTTTCTCCTTCAGCGCGAACCTTCTCGCTGCTCCGAAGAAGAAGCCCTTACTCGCCGTCGATCCAAGCACTGCAGCGGACTACAACACACCAGCGTGTTCCCCTGCCGCTTTCCGGTGAGCCTAAAAAAGAGTTATCTAAAAGAGCAGAAGCGCGTTGAGATAATGTCGCTTCGGCATTGCGGCTCCTGCCGAGCCCCTTTGCCTGTGGAGGATTTCCACAAGGAGTGCGTCATCTGTCTGGGTCCTGCCCACGCCGAGGCCGTACTCGCTGAGGCGGGCTGCGCCCACTGCGAGCTCCTTCCTATCGCGGTGCTGCGCTCCCGCCTCGAGATCTTTAAACGGAAGGCTTCCCGTGCTCTCCCGCCTAAACAGCAGCGGAGCCGTGAAGCTGGAAGACGCCCTGAGACCGAGTCCACGCCGGCTCACCCCCCGCGTGCTCTGTCTCCCCGCCGTCACCCTGTCACCTTCGCCCATGAGGACCTACGCCCCCTGCCGAGTGCTAGCGGCATGGTTTCCTTTGGGTCCGGTGACAACTTGGAAGTGATATCATCCTCTGAGGAGTTAGAGGATTGGGCGGCTTCGGATGACGACGCCCACGCAGCCGCCGCTGATGAACCTACCGAGTCGCGTCCTCACGACTCTGAGCTCATCCGCATCTTGACGCAAGCTACGGCGGAGCTCAACATTAAGTGGTCGCCGCCGTCAGAGCCTCAACTCAGCCGGTTGGACGAATGGTTTCTGCAGCCCGGGCGCCGTCAATCGTCCCGCCAACGGCAGGCGCCGTTTTTCCCTGAGGTTCACCAGGAGCTCACCAAATCTTGGCGTGCTCCCCACTCCACCCGAGCTCAGAGCGCCGTCTCCCACGTCCTCTCCGTAGTGGACGGCGCCGATGAACACGGCTACTCCAAGCTGCCGCCGCTCGAGGAAACTGTCGCCGCCCATCTCTGCCCGTCTTCAGCCGGCGGATGGAGGGCTAAGTTGAACCATCCGTCAAAGCCCTGTCGCCTGACATCGACCCTGGCGTCGAAATCTTACGCCGCCGACGGCCACGCTGCATCCGCTCTCCATACGATGGCGGTGCTGCAGGTATACCAGGCAAAACTCCTCCGTGACATGGACGAGACAGGTCCGGACCCGTCGACCTTTCAGAACCTGCGCAGCGCGACTGATCTGGCCCTTCGCGCCACTAAAGTCGCCACTCAGGCTGTAGGAAGAGCCATGGCCAGCCTGGTTGTTCTGGAGAGACATCTGTGGCTGAACTTGACGGAGATAAAGGACACGGATCGGGTTGCCCTTCTTGACTCGCCCGTGTCACCGTCGGGGCTCTTCGGCTCCGCTGTGGAGGGGTTCACCCAGCGCTTCACTGAGGCACAGAAATCGTCGCAGGCTATGCGGCATTTTCTACCAAAACGATCTGCCTCAGCGTCTGAGACCGGCCGCCCAAAACCGCCGCCAGCTCAGCGCCCTAAGCCAGCACCAGCTCAGCCCCAGCAGAGAGCTGAACCGGAGGTCAAGCGCCAGCGTCCTGCACGATCGGCTGGCCCGCCTCGACGCCGCGGTCCCCGTCCTCGGATTACGCTGGACCCGACGCCGGCGCCGCCTCCCTGAAGAGAGTCTGAGGAGGAAAAGAGGCTCTGGTCCCGCTTCGGCCGGCCCGCCCTCGAAAGTTCTGCGTGTTTCAGTCCCCTCGGGCGCTGGACACACCCTCGCTGTAACAGCGAAACACAAATTTTTACCTTTTCACAAAAAGAGCAAATTTCCTCCTCTGTACACACAAACACACACACACGGCTTAACGTCCATAAGCATATCGACGCTCGCCGTCAAATTTCACGTTTGGCAATCCACCCCCGGTATGCCGGGCTGGATTCTAAACGTAATCCAACACGGTTATTCACTTCAATTCGCCCGGAGACCACCCCGGTTTCGCGGCGTTCTCTACACCACTGTCCCAGACGATCGTATGCAGATCCTCAGGGAAGAGGTGCGTTCTTTATTACTAAAAGACGCGATAGAGACGGTCCCGGCGGATCAAAGCGAATCAGGCTTTTACAGTCGTTATTTTCTCGTTCCAAAGAAAGACGGCGGCCTCAGACCGATATTGGATCTACGCGTTTTGAATCGCGCTCTTGCCAAACGGCCGTTCAAAATGCTTACAGCCAGACGAATCATGGCGTTAATTCGACCGGGCGATTGGTTCATATCAGTGGATCTGAAAGACGCTTACTTTCACATTCCGATAGCGCCACGTCACAGGCCGTTCCTAAGATTCGCGCTCGACGGGACAGCATACCAGTACAAAGTTCTGCCCTTCGGATTATCTCTGGCACCACGCACATTTACCAAATGTGCGGATGCGGCTCTCGCCCCTCTCAGACAGAGCGGCATCCGCATATTGAATTACCTCGACGATTGGCTTATTCTAGCACAGTCAGAGAGGGAAATTACTGCGCACAAGACCGTTGTACTCCAGCATTTGGAGAATTTGGGGTTCAAAATCAACCTCCAGAAGAGTTTGCTCACCCCCACGCAGCGAATCGCGTTCTTAGGCACGACGCTCGACTCATTAAAGATGCGGGCATGGCTTACACAGGAACGCGCGCTCACGGTCAGACGCGAGGCGGCATCGTTCAAAGCGGGTTCACACCTCCCTCTCAAACGATTCCAAAAAATGCTGGGTCTGATGGCAGCAGCATCCCCACTAATACCGTTGGGAATGCTGTTCATGAGGCTGCTTCAGTTTTGGTTGAAAGCGAAAGTTCCGCCCCGTGCTTGGTTGTCAGGCCGCTTATTAATCAAAATCACGTACAGCTGCGTGAAAGCGCTTTCGATATGGACATCCCCTCACCTTTTCCTCTCGGGCACGGAGCTCGGCTCCGTGAGCAGGAGGAAAGTGGTGACTACGGATGCGTCTGCGACGGGTTGGGGCGCTCACTGCGACGGCGAGCTCGCCTTCGGTGCGTGGAACAACCAGTTGTCTCAGCTACATATCAACCACCTCGAGATGTGGGCGGTTATCTTGGCGCTACGACACTTTCGACCGAAACTCCAACATCAACACGTTCTAGTGCGGTCGGACAGTATGACGGTGGTTTCGTTCATAAACCACCAAGGAGGGCTGAGATCTCGCCCCCTATCCAGGCTGGCGAGACGGCTTTTATTATGGGCTCACGCGAACGTACGTTCGTTGAAAGCGACTCACGTACCGGGTGTAGCCAATACGGGTGCAGACATTCTCTCGCGCAACGGTCCGCCGCCGGGAGAATGGAGACTGCATCCTCAGACGGTCGAGAGAATATGGACCGTCTTCGGCCGGGCGGAGATCGATCTGTTTGCGTCAGACGAGAACGCGCATTGCCCGATCTTCTTCTCGAGACACCACGATGCCCTGTCGCAAGCATGGCCGGCGTGTCTTCTGTATGCTTTTCCTCCGGTGGCCCTGTTACCACAGGTCCTTCAGAGGATAAGAGAGACGAAATGCGCGATAATTCTGGTCGCCCCGTTTTGGCACAACCAACCATGGCTCCCCGACCTATGGCAGCTGAAAACATCAGCACCATGGCCAGTACCGCTGAGGAAAGACCTCCTATCTCAGGCGAGAGGGACGATATGGCATCCACAGCCGGAGCTATGGAATCTACACGTTTGGTCTCTGAACGGCAACCATCACGCCTTTCAGGACGAGTGTTAAATACTCTAAATGAAGCTAGGGCCCCATCTACCAGGCGCCTTTACGCCCAAAAGTGGTCTATTTTTTCTGACTGGTGCACGACGAAAGACCTAAACCCAAACACCTGTGAAGTGGAGCATATTCTCTCCTTTCTGCAGGAAATGCTGGACAGCGGTCGCGCGCCCTCGACGCTTAAAGTGTATGTGGCGGCGATAACGGCGAATCACGCCCTTATCGCCGGTCGCACCGTGGGAAAACATGATCTCATCATTAAATTCCTCAGAGGCGCTCGCAGACTAAACCCACCGCGACCTAACACGGTCCCGTCTTGGGATCTGTCCACGGTCCTGAAAGCGCTGCGCGGCCCCCCTTTCGAGCCCCTCGAACAGGCTGACCTGCGCGCTCTCTCGTTTAAAACCGCTCTCCTCCTGGCGTTGGCATCGGTTAAACGAGTGGGCGATTTACACGCGTTTTCAATTGACCCGTCGTGTCTGGAATTCGGTCCTAACGATAGCAAAGTGATCCTTAGACCGAGAGCGGGATACATTCCTAAAGTTTTGACCACGCCATTTAGAGTTCAGGTGGTTTCACTTCTCGCCCTTCCGACGGCGGACGGCGAACAAACCCCGAACACGCTCTGCCCCGTCAGAGCGTTAAGAATATACACGGACCGTTCTGCCTCATACCGCAAGTCAGATCAGCTGTTCGTAAGCTTCGCACAACATTCCTTAGGTATGCCGCTCACTAAACAGAGGCTATCTAAATGGATCGTCGAAGCCATTGCTTTGGCTTACGCCTCCCTGAATGAACATTGTCCAGTTGGTTTAAAAGCTCACTCCACGAGGGGTATGGCTTCATCTTGGGCTTGGTCTACGGGGATTTCTATCGTTGACATTTGTAACGCGGCCGGCTGGTCCTCGCCGTCTACGTTTGTCAGATTTTATAGCCTGGATGTCCCTGCCTTACAAGCACAGGTCTTATCGGCTTAATGATTCACGCGACTGCGTTTCTGTATGCCTTCACGGTGCGTTGCTAGCTCACCGTCATGGCTACCTATTAATAATTCATGCACAGCTCGCGGCGCGCTCAGGGAACCCGCCGTCTCGTGCTCTATTGTATATGCATCATGGTGCGTTTAGAAACTTCACTGTATGCGTATTACTGTTTCATATATGGTGCTTACACTTGCGCTCGCTAGAGCTATGTATATGCTGGGTTAGGGCCACATGCAGTGTCTCTCCGGTAAGGGCACCTCAGTCCGTTGTGTATGCACGGCGGGATGGGATTACGTTCCCCCATAGCGTCAGCAAACTGACGCAATGCGAAGTGAACCGTATTGAAAGGGAACGCTTAGGTTACTCACGTAACCCCGGTTCCCTGAAATAACGGGAACGAAGCATTGCGTCGCTGGCCGTGCTACAAACGTCTACGCAGCGAGTGTTATTCGGCTGCGCGCTTCAGTCGAATAATAATGAGCTCTTGACGTATTTCACCGGCTTATATAGGGACGTGTGCCACGCCCCCGCGCGGGCTCAAACGTCATTGGTCTGTATTTTCTACAGACGTTAACCAATAGGCTTCAATCACGGAGTAAACAGGAGTTTCCCCCATAGCGTCAGCAAACTGACGCAATGCTTCGTTCCCGTTATTTCAGGGAACCGGGGTTACGTGAGTAACCTAAGCGTTCTCAACTGGTTTTGCTTTAGGATGTAGATGTTACACTGGATATCAAGCGGAGACCTAACATGGCACAACAATTTTAATTATACACAATTACACAAAAATGGCTTTTTAAAATGCATGGCAATGATCGTCATAAACCCTGTTTACAAATGAACATTTTTTGGATACGGTGAGGTTACCATCCTAGTCTGGCTTAATGCAGCCAAGTGAGAAATAAATTTGTGCCAAAATACTGTCAAATTTGGTTTGATATCAAAACAAAAAATACAGAGGTATTTTTTAACCATTATTTTTAATTTATTTATATGTTTCTTGTGTGAAATGTTTGCATTGCAGCCCACCAGATGAGAAGCACTAACTAACCCATCTAAATACAAGAATCATTACCATATTTGATTCCTCAAAGTACAGAATTGAATCAGCTCCTTTGATCTGTTCTTGAATGAGTGTTGCTGAATATTCGTTGGCTGAAAAATAGCTCGTGCTCACCAAATCCCATGAATACAATGCAACACCTATAACAGCCACAAAACCAGTGACTTGGTTTACGATGTTAGCTAAAGTAACCTGTAATATAAAAAACACCATAAGCATGAGATTCATTGACCAAACCAGAAGTGTCAATGAAATAAATGTAAGATGTGTTTGATAAACATTTACCCAAATATAACGGTCACTGCATTGCGTAAGAAAGACCGTGATTGCAGATATGAGGAACTAAAATGCAAAGCAAACAAATGTTTAGTTTAAAATCGGTCAATCAAAACCGATTCACATACTGTAAAGTAGGGGTGCAACACAAAAATCTGATCATTTAGGAAAATAAATGCACAACTCTCCTCAATATACCACATGACAGCACATAAAAAGTGTTTAGTTTATTTTACATTCCAAAATTGAAATGGTAGCATGTGTTGTCTTTAAAGTGCCCCTTTAGATGTTCTTTTAAGTGGCCTAATATTATCTTGGGGTCCCCTACAACAGGTTTAAATGAATACAAGGTCAAAAAACACTGTTATTATACATTCATATCATGTAATCATATCACATAGTTTCTCAAAGATGCTGTAACAGTTCAGATTCAGTCTAAACCCCTCCTTTCTGTGAGCCATCTCTGCTCTAATTGGCCAGCCAGTCCAGTTTGTTATGATTGTTTTTTTTTTGTATACAACACCTGTCGGAAGCGAAATGCCAATTACCATAATAATGTTACATACCTTGATTGTTTCACGAAAACGCATCTCTGCCAATTTAATGAGTACGCCACATGATATGGTAACACAGGGGGCCCTATTTTAACGATCTGAAACGCAAGTGCGAAGGGCAAAGCGCAAGTGACTTTGTGGGCAGATCTTGGGCGCTGTTGCTATTTTCCCGGCGGGAGAAATAACTCTTGCGCCAGGCGCAAATCAATAAGGGGTTGGTCTGAAGTAGGTTCATTATCCATAGGTGTGGTTTGGGCGTAAAGTCAAATAAACCAATCAGGTACTGTGCAACAAACAAAATGAAAAAAAGACTGTTCTCCCGGAATGTTGTCAAAATATGGGGGGCGGGTAGGGCTGGACAAATGTGTTGGGAAGGTTCTTTTTTTTTGGGAGGGGGTTGTCTAAGGTTTTAGTTGTTTAAGATAAAATAAAACTGGAGAACTGTTTCACTGTAAAATGTAACATCCTTGATTCTCCAATAAAAAGATTTATAAAACAAAGAATAAAGTAACTTCAACAAAAAAATAAAAATAAAAAAATAAACCAATCAGAACGTCATCCAACATTCCCTTTAAACGCAAGTGCGCAAGTTCCATGGCGGGATGCTATTATTATGACGGATTTACCAGGTGCACGCCAGGAGCGGTTAACAGCCGAGGGGTCCGACATTCTTGTAAGAGCAGTCAAAGACAGAGAAGTTGTTTTGTATGGGGATGGGAGAAACCCGCCCAAATCAGCGTCAGTTAAACAGGCGTGAGAGGAAATAGCCACAATTGTCTCATCAGCTGGCATCCCCAGGACGTTGCGCCGCAAGCGCTACAATGATGTCAGGAGACGGGGGAATCCCAAGCTTGCCAGCATAAATCGGCCACGCCGTGTAACGGGAGGTGGATCTGCCTCAGGACCTGACGCCAGCAGAGGACATCGCTGCGTCCACCCTCACAGCTGAAAGCCAAGAAACGCAAGCAGTCCAACCCCAAAGTACACTTACAAATCAAGTTCACATACATTGGGGTTTCTTATGAAAACATTTGAATTATTATTTACATAAAATAAACGTAATACAGCCACACAACAAACTTATTTTAATCGTTTAATAAAAAATATTTTAATCGTTATTTGCATGATCTTTTTTTAACGCAGCCACACAAAATAAATAAAAACTATCACCACAATGCTCACCACAATGATTTCCCTTATCTCATGTGTTAATATTTTTTATTGTAACAATTTATGATTTGCAAAATTACTGTTGCATCTGTGTAGATTAGATAAGCAAAGTGTGTACGCGTTGTGCACGCTATACATTATGGTCAAGCATGCGCCCTTAAAATAGCATAATGAACAACGCGCAACGCGCCACTGACTTTAGACTAGTTTTATCTGGTCAGTGGCGCAATTGTTTTTTGAAACTGCAAAATAGCATCAGGGATGGTTTGCGCCGGAACACGCCTCCTTTTTTGCGCTGAACCGCCCAGGGAGCGCAAGTTCATTCCCTAGTTTGCCGATGTGCGTCTGTGGAGGGAAAACCCCGCTGTGCGCCGGTGCAAAATACGAATGATAGGGCCCAGGGTCTTCTCAACATGACGTGAACCACACAAACATATTAATCATTCACGGTGAACCAGCCATGGCATCATGCAAATGTGATACTTGGTGACATAGATCCGAAAAGATTTGAATTACTGATGACTCGTTAAAAGGACACTCCACTTTTTTGAAAATATCCTAATTTTCCAGCTTAAACATTTTATTTTTACCATTTTGGAATCCATTCAGCTGATCTCCGGGTCTGGCGGTACCACTTTTAGCGTAGCTTAGCATAATCCATTGAATCTGATTAGACCATTAGCATCGCGTGTTTAAAAATAACCAAAGAGTTTTGATACTTTTCCTACTTAAAACTTGACTCTTCTTGGTTACTTTCAATAGCAGGGGACTATTTTCGAGCAGTGCGTAATATTATTGCGCCTCATGCAGCCATGTTACGGCAGCAAAGTCCTTGATTACTACGCCAGAATGAGAGTATAGTCCATATCTGCCGAGAAAATATCTACTTTTAATTTTCCGTCAGTCTTAGTACTCACTGTAACTACATAAGAGTCAAGTTTTAAATAGGAAAAATATCGACGCTCTTTTGTTATTTTTTAGCGTGATGTTAATGGTCTAATCAGATTCAATGGATTGTGCTAAGCTATGCTAAAAGTGTCAGACCCGGAGATCGGCTGAATGGATTCCAAAACTGTAAAAATCAAATGTTTAACTCTATAGGGGAACTGGAAAATGAGCATAATTTCTAAAAAGTGGAGTGTCCCTTTAACTCTTTCACCGCCAGCGTTTTAAAAAAAAGTTGCCAGCCAGCGCCAGCGTTTTTCATGATTTTCACCAAAGTTTAATGCCTTCCAGAAAATGTTCTTCTTTAAATATATAAACATACAATATACCAAATGAAAGAACAGACCCTCTGCTTTCAAACAAAAAAAAAACCGTTTCATCCTACCTTTAGTGGTTCTTTTGCAATCAGCTTTTGAATATGGGTAGGTTTTTGCAAAAACACCATATTTTGAGCAAAAAGCAGAGATCATTCCATTTTATTGACGGACTTTTCATAGAGATCCGATTCAGAGCGATCTTTAAAACAGACACGGACATGCAGCCGCTTGCCATAGGGCAATACTTCCGGTTTTAAAAAGTTGCGGTATTGCGGAAAGACGGAAAATCTCGTCATTGGCGGGGAAGCGTTTTCTCATAATTGACGAGATATCTCGTCAATGGCGGGGAAAGAGTTAAGGTGATTCAGAGTCGACTTCTTCTTTTGGAACACAATAACTTTATTTATCGTGCACTTTTTCGATGAACGTCTTTGCAGAGCATTTACATTGATGGACGGCTACATTACACAACGCAATAAAGGTAATTTTAGAAAATCCAACTGAGAGGCACTTTAATGCTCAAGTGTGGGAATTTAATCAAAACAACCAAGTGTCATATAATTTACTGTCTTAATGGACTCACTTATTTTATAGAAATATAAAGAATAAGCAGAAAAAGACTCAATTCTTACCAAAGCACCAAGCCAAAATGGAGCATAAATCATCATAATGTAATCATGTATCCCCCAGTTTGCAAACAAAATCCCTGTTATGATGTTAAGGATTCCCACCAAAATCTGCAAGACCTAATGAATAAGAGAACAATGTAGTTTATACCAACGCTATCACAATTAATACATATTTTACTAGGTACATTTTGTAAGATTTGCTTCCCCCCTTTTGACGTAGGGGTTGTTTTCTTATGATAATTGCATGTTATTTTAAGGTTCACTTTGTACAAATTCATACGTCATTTACAAAATGTCCATTGAATGCACCTTTGCACCACAACAATATGTAAATACCTACATTACACTTAAAAATGTTTTTTTGGAACTTTGCCATTTTCGACGCCAATGTGTGATGTAACTGTGTGTTAACACTCTAGTTAGATTTTGTTCACTGTAGCATGGTTCATATCTTAGGTATGAAATTATTATTCAACGTGATCTTAAACCCATGTCTTGTCTAGTATCAAATTAATCCACTCTTTATTTCCTAATCATTTCTATGTATCATATTACCATAAGCCGCATCAATGTCATTTAATATCGATTTGAAGAGTTATGGAAACAAACTTTTATCATTTGGCATTTACGCAAATGTGATGTCTGAAAGAACAAAGGCTTGTTTCCCGCGCGATCGAACACTTCGCACATTGGTCATTTCACCTAAAATGGGCTGGGCGCGTGAAAGGTCAAAATGGCCTATCGTCCAAGCCATCATTGCTCAGTTGCTCAATCGCTCAATCACCCAGGAGCGCTCAGTCGCTCGGTTACTCAGGTAACCCGTCAGCGCAGTTTGGAAACTCGCTGAGACTCACCCAGAGTCCCTCGGATTCATCATCTTTTCTCTGAGCCCTGTCCTACTCTTCGGGACAGTAATTTCCTGGCTTGCACTTTGCACTTCGAGTTCGGACAATTTACGCGGAACACTCCGCCATACGGAACAACCAAACGGACTTACGAGCACACCTGGATTATCTCTCTCTCTCTCTCTCTGCTCGCACCCGCGCGCACCAGACACGTCGTACTACATCATAAAGAGCCAAATGCAAGTATTAACCTTGTTCTACTCGCTGATGTTTAAGCTTTACCCCTTATGAAAATTAAGGCGATCCTTAGAGATTTTCCGATGGTTTGTGCAGATGTTAAGCAATAGTGTTTTTGCCAATCTTTTACTCTCTCTCTAGCTTTTCAGTCTTTTCTTTCTCATCTATGTTTTATGTTATTGTATATGTGTATGTTTAGTAAGTCGTTGTGTGTACTTCGTTTTGTAGTTAATAAACCGGTTTTGCATTTTCACAATTGAATTGTTTCTGTGTTCAATGCTCACGAAATTAAAGTCACTATTTCTGCCTTTTGATCCAGCTACACGCTGCGAGTAGCACTGTATATCAGTAAGAAGGTTAATTTTAAAGGCCATGAAATTAACATTTCTTAGACGTTAATATACGATTATGGATATATGTCTTCGGTGGACGAACATATTAATTAATTGTTATTATTAATTCTGCTACGCCAGGTAAAACCTGATAAACTTGTATAATTAATTACAGTTAGTTATACATAATATTCCCTTTTGAGCTAAAATCTAAGATTCCCTTGGGAATCCCCGTAGTATTACAGTCGGAGGTTTATATTGTTTCAAATAACTTTATTCCCCTCCTCCCGCTGAATCGCTACATATTAATGGTGGAGAACGCGCGGGCAGATTTAAACATTATTTCTGAGCAAAAACAGTTAACAGGTCAAATGTGTTTTGCATTGTGTGAATGAAAAGAACTATCAGCTATAACTGTGTTCGTTCTTATATTGGTATGAATGAAAATGTATTTTCCTGTATCATTTTCAGGACGTAACAGACTCGCGCCCCTGTTATGTATAGCTAACTGCAGTCTTTAAGGTAACCGTATTAAAAACACTTTGATACGCTGCATTACTGTCTGATTCCGCCTAATAAAGAGTAGAATTCCTTTATGTAGAGCGAAGCGGTGGTCGAGTGAGTACTCCCATCTGATAAGGCCTTTTTGTTTAATCTCCAGGAAATGATTTGCAATTAGAGAAGCTGTCTATTGTATTTTTCCATTTTATTCACGTACGTGGATTTTTTTTAATTGAAAGCACCGAGGGTAAGACTTCAATTTTTTTTTTAAGGAGATGAAAACTTGATCAAGTATTTATAGTCACAACGTACGATAAAGCACGTTGGACTCTTTGTTTATTGCGTGTCCCGGTAACTAAGCCAAAATTAAAATAGGCAGCGCAAACATGAGCAAATTACATCCGTCGTCTTAGCAACGGAGCGGCCGCCGATGTAATTGTTGAATAGAAGCGAATCTTTGTCAGTTTAAAGCGTACTACCTAGTTCTAACACTAGATGTCAGTCTTGAGTGTCTAACACTTCTCCTTCTTCTCTACTCTACGCCTGACTTCCGCTTTCTTTGTTTGTTGGGCGAAATATCGCCATCTGGTGGGGAAAGTTCGTTTGGCCCTCTCATAAACTCTTTTGGGAAGTGTATGACAGGAGTCAAACTTGGAATTTTGGCCTTACTTCAATAACTGGGTTATTCTACTACTTTGTAGTTTTATTTCCTACGTATTGAATGTTATGGTCTTAAATGATAAATAATAATTAATAGTGCTGTGGCTTTATTAATTTATTATTTCTTTATTTAATTTTTATTTTATTTTGATTTATTTTATTTTATTTCATTTTTGCTGTTCTCTCTCGCTCCTTACTTTCCTGTTCTCTTTTCTATTGTAGAGATTGTATTTTAATTAAGTTTAAATTTAAATTTAATGCAGTTTGATTTATTTTAAATTTTAATTGAATCAATTCTTTACTGTGAATAGAATTCAGCCCCATAAGTCCCATTCTCAGTGAATTCATTTATGTTTTAACTGGTGCAATAGGATAAGCCCCTGTGCATCTCTTTAAAGCTAACACTTGATAGATGAATCAGGACTTCGCCAGAGGTGAGTTCTACAAGAGACCGGTCCCGCGGAACTGACTCGAGTGTGTACAGTCGGGGTGCTGCGGTAGCTCCCTCCTTTAGCACCTTAGGCAGCAAGACACAGTGCGACCTCTGCCACCGGGCACTCCAATCGCTAACCGTGCCAGCTGACACACAAAGCCCTAGCAGCAGTGCCAGTTGGTGGGTGACACCTTTGAGTGCGGCCTGGCGGTGTGAAGGGCGTGACTGTTGAGCGGTCGAGGTGGGGAGGGCAGAAGGCCCGGCACTCTTGGCTGCGTGCTCAGGGAAGCGCCTTGTCTCTGTGTTCCACCCTGGGTTGTCTTAAATAGTCAACAGGTGTTAGTGTAAAAGAGATGCATTTTTCTCCCCTCTGTAGCCACTAGAGGCACCAGATCCCTCTCACGTTGGGTCTAGCCCAGCCACTCTAGCTAAGCCACTCCCCTAGCTCGCATGACTCCATAGTGCCCTCTCCCTGTAAGGCCCTGTCATCAAATCTAGGGTAGAGAACCTGCTAAGCTGAAACAGGAAACCCCTTTTCCACCTCCTATCCTCTTCATTTTCCCAGCCTTAGGACTTCGTCTGTTGGCTGTCTCAATTCCCATTTTCATTTTATTTTATTAGTATTATTTTCATTTTATTTGTTTGTTTTTTTTATTTATTTGTTTTTCTTTCCTCTCTTTTCCGTTCCTATTTCATTTCCAGCAACCTATCCTCCTCATTCTTTATTTTATTTTGTTTTATTTTATTTTAATCATTATAATTAATTAATTTTAATTATTTTGATTCACTTTATTTTTGGGCTGAAAGAGCAAAACTGCACAAACCATAAGGAGAATTCATTAGTAATACGCTCGATAAACCAAATGTCCAAGGCGACCTATAGGTTTTAACAAAGACAAATTACTAAACTATTTCCTTTTTTTTTTTCCCCACACTGATTATCTGTGCCGCTGGAGAAAGGCCCTGATAATAAGCTCATAGCCCACACATATATATATACCTTTTTTTTATTGCCGTAGCTCGTTGAACTGTGCGGACTCGCATTGGCTCTTTGTGTTTTCTCTTCTATTAGTGTGTCAACATGTCCAGATCACCAAGCCCTGTCAACCACTGGGACCAGCTAGAGGCCTGGCTCAGCGCTGTGACATCTGAACTCCTGCCCAACCTCGCCAATGAACTGCAACACTTGGAAAGAGAGCAACTCGACGACACCCTGGACAAGTTCATAACCCTCGACCCAACGAGGAGCTACAGTCACAAGGATATAGCCAAGATCACAGGTGCCATCGCTCACAACCTCATCATCCAGCTAAAACTGGGCGAAAGGAATGTCGCCCAACTGGAACAGGATGCAGCAGCTCTACAGCTCCAAGCGGCAGAGGCACGGAGGAATCAGGAGGACGCGCAGAATCGTCTAGATCAGCTGACACAGGGATTAGAGGATCAACACCCATCGACGGAGGAGGAACACTGGAGGCTAAAGGACGAGATTGGACAACTCCAAGAGGCCTTGTCAAAACTCCGCACAGACACAGAGCACAAGGAGCAACAGGAAAAGACAGCCAGAGAAGAGCTGTCTGGAAAGCTTCAGCAGGCTGAACATCTTCTGGTGAGAGCAAAGGCAGAACTGAAGGAACGTGATGCCAAGCTGAAGGCCTGTGAGAATCACCTGCGAGCGGCTCGAGATGAAGGTCGAGCTCTGGCTCAGCAACGAGACCAGGCGAGGGACGACCTTGACTCCGCCCAAAGAGAACTCATTTATGCATATAAACTGCAAGCTGAACAAGTAAGGGAAAAAGCAACCTTTCCCTTTCATTCAACCAGTGAGCCTGCACCCCCCCACCAAAGCTTTTCTGTTGAAAAGGGGGGCGGGAGCCCATTGTTAAAGACATCAGCCAGCATCCCAGAACCTCTCACTACCACAGAGGGGTGGGAACAAACAAATTTCCCGAGGTCACCTGCAGACATGCCCGGCGTGGCACCCAAAGACCTCGACAAGCTTGCTAGAAATATCCCAACATTTACCCCAGAGCCTGCAGGTGGCCATGATATCCACTCTTACCTGCAGGACATTGACTTTTATGTGCAAACACTGCCAAATGTAACCACAAGAGACAAACTGTATCTGCTACGGGTTACTTCCAGTCGTGAGGTGAGGAGTTTCCTTGACCGGCAGCCAGAAAACGTCAAGATGGATTACAAGCAGCTGCAAAAGGCTTTAATAGAAGAGTTTGCGGATCCAGAGTCAGAACATGGACTAGTTACAGCAATGGACCTCAAACAGAGCAGAAACGAAACTCCACAGGCCTACTACAACAGACTCAGGCGAGCTTACTTTGGCTCACGGAATGAGCCAGGAATGGAGGAGGACTTTAACTTCAGGACCCTTTTTCTGCGAAATCTTCATTTCACAGTAAGCCAACACTTAGGGGTTATGGCCTGCCCTCGCACGATGACAACCAGGCAGCTGCGGGACTTGGCCCATAAAGCTTATGGTAAACAAAGAGCGGCCTCTGAAAAGACTGTTAAAAACCCTGTCATTCTCCCTGTCTCTGAACTGTACCCTGAACTACCACTGGAGGGCGCACGACCGCGCCACAGTGAAAGACCTTTCAACAGAGGGTCAAGAGACTTTACAGCCAGCCAGGAATGGTACGGCCATGAAGGGGCTCGTCCCAAGCACCAAATGGGACGCGCCGAGAGGTCATGGAGCCGGCCAAACTCATCAGACAACCAGAAGGGTGGCGGCTCGTGGGAACCTGGCCGACGACCTAGAGGTAACCGTCCTGCACCTGGCAGATCAAAAACGGGTAACAGTCCAAACAGTCAACAGAGAGATCAGTCTCGATACACACAGAGCAAGGCTAAGTCTGAACTACCCCAGAAACAGAGTGACACAGACACGTCTGAATCAGCAGAGATTCTGAGAATATTGAAGGAGTTAATCCAAAAGAGGCCCCACAAGCAGGACCACGAAGACAAACCCGACTCCTTATTCATTTCACAAACCAAAGACTTTGGCGTACAAACAATATCTCAGACACCAACCAACCAAAGCCTGCAAGTACCAGAGAGTGCTGTGTTAACTGTCTCCTTCCCTACAGAGTCACAGGAAACCAGTTTTAACTGCCTTCCCGTTAATACAACAGCCCCAGTACCAAGCCTCCTGGGAAACCTGATCGAAAGAGGAGAAGCCAAAAAGCTATATCTATCCATCACCTTGGAAAATGAGGTCGAACTAGAAGCCCTCGTCGACACCGGAGCTGACCTAACGCTGATGTCATCCCAGCTTTTCACCAGACTCCAGAACAGAGCTAAGGCCCAAAATTTGACCCTTAAACCCCAAAGGTGTATGCTGAATGTGCAGTCTTACAGCCAGACTGAAGTTCAACTGCAACAGGTGATTCCCATCCACCTGACAATCGGTCCTATGAGCATCATACACCCTGTGTACATCTCACCAATGGACTCATATCCTCTCCTCATTGGCAAAGACCTGCTAGACCGCTTTGAACCCTTAATGGACTTTAAACAGTTAAAAATTTGGGCTCAAGTGCGAGAACCTTTACCCTTTCAATCAGCCAGATCATCTGAGGTAAACTGCCAGGTCACACAGGTCATGGACGACCCCCCAGCCAGCCGCGGGAACTTCGTCTCAGACCTAAACTCCAAAAGTTCACCGCTCTGCACTCTGCACCCAGCCAAAGACTCAGAGCCATACCCAGGACTTGACGCACAAATTCAACAAAATGTAAAAGATGCAGATGCCATGCAGGATGATGCAGATCATCAGAAACTACAAGCCTTTAACATCGCTACCCAAGCTATGTTAAACCACCTCTCAGACCCCTCCACCTACCCTATCACAAACTCTGACATGTCTGCTGCTCCAACCCCCAAACGTCTCAACGATGTCAGGCACCTGCTGTGCATACAACACAACATCCTCTGGTATGTCCCTGATGACCGCACTACACCTGCGCTTGTGGTTCCTCAGGCCCATAGGGGGGTCCTACTGATGCATGCGCATGACACAGCATGTGCTGGACACCATCGCACAAAAGCCACGTATGAAACACTGAAACAGGTGGCATATTGGCCTGAAATGCAGCAGGATGTAGCACAATACATCAAGGGATGTCTGGTTTGCTGCCAGTTCCAACCGGCTAACCCAAACCATGGAGCACCACTGCAAAAAAGAGGTGTCAACTTCCCATTGTTAGACCTCCAGATAGATTGGGTTGGACCATTACCCAGGTCAACGAGGGGCAACAAACACTTTCTCACGGTCATCTGCCAATTCACAAAGTCGGTAGAATGCTTTCCAGCACCCAATGACACCACTCACCAGTATCTGGATGAACTTCATCTGGGAACGACCTTCGCTTTTCAAACGACCAAGATCTGGTACTGCAGTTTCGCCCCGCCAATTCAGACAGCTCACCAGCAGCTGTCAAAGAAATTTCTGCCACACTGGGCAGGACCTCATGAGATTGTGGACAAACTCTCTCCCGTCGCATACCGGATCAAGATGGGCAGGAGTCAGAAGGAACCAATTTTCAGAGGGGTCCACCGGAACCAAGTCAAGAGACACTCAACATTGTGGCATGACAGTAAAGGGGGGACTAGCACTAACCAGGCCAAACTCCCTCCACACTGCCTCATCACTAAAACTCTGCCACCTAGGGAACAGCCGCTAATGAAAAGAAAGAGAGCTGTCCTGACCAAACAAGGACCTGTAGCGCTCACCTATTGTTCTTTCTCTCTCTCTCTCTCTCTCACCAGGATGCTGCTGTGGATCACTGTCCTGTACATCAGCCTACAAGGGGGGTGGTCGCAACCTGATATCGTGTCGCCGGGTCCAGCCTCAGGCATCGTCCTAAACGAGCAACCTGGACTCCTGATCACGAACTGCAGAACACATAGCCAAAAAGTCTATGTCCGACTCAACCCCAGTGATGTCTACAGAGCACACTACACAGCATCAGCACCAGAAACCAGTTGGGCAGGAGAACGATGGGCGCAGAACGCTATGTTTCACGCAGAGGCCGACATCAAACACATGCTGTACCAGCTTCAGAAGATGACTGTCACACAAGCAGATCTCAGCGGACAAACTAAGCGCCCCAAGCGGTTCCTGGGGGCCCTACTCGGAGCCGCCGCAGCAGTCGGAACTTTGTTCAACATTGGAGTCACCAGTGTCAATGCAGTCAGCATAGCCACGGTGAGACGACATGTGAATGAGATCCAGGAGGAAATACCTCAACTGAGAGAACAACTGACAGCTCAGAGCAAATCACTGCAAACCATGGGAAAATCCTTAAAAGATACTGTCGTAATTCTCAACACACACAGTGTCGCACTGAAACAAACAGTGAACTCTTTGAAACAGATTTTCTCAGTACTGCAGGTGGATCATGCCTATTCTCAACTGGTCACAGCTCTGATGTCAGACATGCTGCGCGAGGTGAGCTCCTCTGTGGACAGTCTAGCCATGGGTAGAATTCCACCCTACCTGGTACCCCTAAGCCTGGTACAGACCATTTTATCCTCTGCCACTGCAGGGCCAACAAACACTCTGCAGGCTCATCTGGCCTACTCCCTAGGCAGCGCAATTCCCTTAAGCATAGCCCCTGAACAAGGCGAACTTGCTTTTCTGATAAACCTGCCAATCATTGAGTCACACAACATCTACAGACTCAAAGACATTGTCAATGTTGGCTTCTGGCAGGGAAACACCCACATCAGAATACGCACCCCCGACGTTGTGGCTTACCATGACAGCAATGAACAGCTGTACCTTGCACCAAACCTGCGCATGTGCAGCCTCACTAAAGACATTCATTATCTCTGCCCCAGCAAACCTTTCCTTCGGGACAACACTGACGGCATCTGTGGGCTGCGGCCCATGAAGATTGCCTCTCGTTGTCCTGCCTCAGCTAAACCACGAGCCGAGGTCACTAACACCCAAGCAGAAATCGTAGGTGACCGATGGCTGGTCAACACCCCAGCCAGCACAGCCATTTTGACCTACGACCAACACGACACAGCCACCCGCATCAGTCTACCAAACCAGACGATGTGGATTCAAGTTCCAAAGGATGCGATTCTTCACATCGATGAACTCGCACTCTATCACCTTCCCAGTGAGGAGTACCACACCGAACTGGAAATTTCAACTTTCTTCAGGGACCACAACTTCACTTTAGACCCTGAACTGGAGATGAGGATTGCAGAAGGGGGGACCCAACTAATTGATGTCACGCCCATTGACACTGCCCTCCAGGCACTTGCTCGGATGCCAGCTATGCACAGCCTCCCTGTTGTCAGAGCCTGGACCGCCGCTGACACGGTACTGTGCCTCTCCACAGGAGTAGGATATGCCCTTACTCTTGGCCTCGCTTTCATCCTGTACCGAAGAGTCAGTGGGATGCAGGAAACAGTGAACAAGTGCACAGCTGCCCTCCCTCGAGCCTTCAAGCGGAACCGTGGGAAGCAAGACACACAAGCCGAGCAAGAGCCCAACCTCATCGAAATCACCCCTCTGCAGGCATGCAGAAGCGCTGCAGAAAATTAAGATACACCTGCCATCCAGACCAAATGACCTGTCCAACCATCGCCTATTGAACCATCGCCCACCAAAGTCTCTCAAGACCCTGGTGGCCATGAAGGGGGGATATGTAGCAAATGGCTCGGAGTCAGATTGGGGCCATTTGGCATCTGGATTTCAACAGCCCTAAAATTGTGATAATTAGATAACCCTGTCTCCTCTATCACCTATCAAGGCTGTAAAGTGGGCGACAATTAAAACAAATGCCGTCTTCAAAGGAAGTTCAAAGGAATCCACAGTCGCCAGAGACACAGCAGGGGGGGCACGGACTATATGTCTCTGATGAAACCACATTTAAAGATCACAATGAGCTGTTTAAATGTGTATATATTTTATATCCCTTTACTGCATGATCGTGTATGTGTGATGTAACTGTGTGTTAACACTCTAGTTAGATTTTGTTCACTGTAGCATGGTTCATATCTTAGGTATGAAATTATTATTCAACGTGATCTTAAACCCATGTCTTGTCTAGTATCAAATTAATCCACTCTTTATTTCCTAATCATTTCTATGTATCATATTACCATAAGCCGCATCAATGTCATTTAATATCGATTTGAAGAGTTATGGAAACAAACTTTTATCATTTGGCATTTACGCAAATGTGATGTCTGAAAGAACAAAGGCTTGTTTCCCGCGCGATCGAACACTTCGCACATTGGTCATTTCACCTAAAATGGGCTGGGCGCGTGAAAGGTCAAAATGGCCTATCGTCCAAGCCATCATTGCTCAGTTGCTCAATCGCTCAATCACCCAGGAGCGCTCAGTCGCTCGGTTACTCAGGTAACCCGTCAGCGCAGTTTGGAAACTCGCTGAGACTCACCCAGAGTCCCTCGGATTCATCATCTTTTCTCTGAGCCCTGTCCTACTCTTCGGGACAGTAATTTCCTGGCTTGCACTTTGCACTTCGAGTTCGGACAATTTACGCGGAACACTCCGCCATACGGAACAACCAAACGGACTTACGAGCACACCTGGATTATCTCTCTCTCTCTCTCTCTGCTCGCACCCGCGCGCACCAGACACGTCGTACTACATCATAAAGAGCCAAATGCAAGTATTAACCTTGTTCTACTCGCTGATGTTTAAGCTTTACCCCTTATGAAAATTAAGGCGATCCTTAGAGATTTTCCGATGGTTTGTGCAGATGTTAAGCAATAGTGTTTTTGCCAATCTTTTACTCTCTCTCTAGCTTTTCAGTCTTTTCTTTCTCATCTATGTTTTATGTTATTGTATATGTGTATGTTTAGTTAGTCGTTGTGTGTACTTCGTTTTGTAGTTAATAAACCGGTTTTGCATTTTCACAATTGAATTGTTTCTGTGTTCAATGCTCACGAAATTAAAGTCACTATTTCTGCCTTTTGATCCAGCTACACGCTGCGAGTAGCACTGTATATCAGTAAGAAGGTTAATTTTAAAGGCCATGAAATTAACATTTCTTAGACGTTAATATACGATTATGGATATATGTCTTCGGTGGACGAACATATTAATTAATTGTTATTATTAATTCTGCTACGCCAGGTAAAACCTGATAAACTTGTATAATTAATTACAGTTAGTTATACATAATATTCCCTTTTGAGCTAAAATCTAAGATTCCCTTGGGAATCCCCGTAGTATTACAGTCGGAGGTTTATATTGTTTCAAATAACTTTATTCCCCTCCTCCCGCTGAATCGCTACAGTAATGTAAGCTGTATCAGAGTCTTGCTCACCCCTAGTACTGCTGTGGGGCAATACATTGCAGTTTTGAGGTCATGAGGTGTTGAAGACACTGGACTTAGGCACAGATTACCCAGGATGTGACACAATGTCGGCCATTTGCTTTTTGGATTTGTGGTGATAGGGAATACGGTCAATCCTTCACCCTGTGACACACTCAAAGACATCCTGTAACAATGAACACATCATGTGATAATATTATACATTTTTGAAGATGACAATAAATGGTCTGTTTATTGACAACCACATTTGACCAATCTAACACAGACTCAGTTCTAGTATTTGCATGTGTATCTCCACATCTATTCTGATATTTTTCCTATAAAATCATTTTCTAATCACTCATCTCCACCTCCAGGCTTCCCATTTTCCACTCCAAGCTCACCGGTGAGGGAAGTTTAGCTTCGTTAGATACCGGAGCAAAAGAAAAACACTGTTGCTCCATTTATAGGAAATCTCTTGGAACATCACTTGCCCGATCAAATTTGTTCACCTGACGTAACTTTTCTAATTACTTTTAAATTCTGGAAGATAAACAAACAACTCTCCCGGTTAACTGCAGGTTCTTGTCATCACCTGCATCAGATTTTAAGTCTCTCTCAAGTGTGTATGAAAATGTATCTGCTCAACATATCAGATTTCATTAAAACAATTGTTTTCTTCTTTATCAATAGCACTCAAGTTTTACAGATTATGAGAAAGACTTTGTGTTAAAATCAGACTTACCTTCAATGTGATTGTTTCAGTTTGACTCTTTCTGCTTTGTAAGTAGCAGTGACCTGCATAAGTGTTTCAACTTCTCAAATGTGTAAGAGGAATGCTGTTCTTCTTGTAACGGGAAGGAAGTTACAACAAATTAAAATAATTATAAAAGAGGTGAGGGGAAGATTTTACTTTGCATGTACAGTATGTTTTTTTTTTAGACAACAAGCCTCATTGCAAAAGGTTACATGTAAATAAAATAATAATGAGAAAGTAGAGCTGCTAGAGTCACTTACATTGTGATCTGTCTCTACATATACAAAAATGCATTGAAAGACTAACAGCTAAAAGGAAATAAATCAGTTTTTCATATTTTGTTGTTCTTTTTAACTACATTTGAGAAGTCATTCTTCTGGGCATTGACTCAAGAGGCTGCTTGTGTTGTGTTTAATATTTTGCCAAGCCTTAATTCTCAGCAAAGCTAAGCTTTAGTTTATACTCTAAACACAACACAAAATTTCTAATAGTTGATTTAATGATATTTGAATAGACAAGGACAAATACGTAAAGATTTCCAAAGTTGGGTATTATTTTTGCACATTACACATCTTTCAGTCTATCACATTCCTATATAAAAATAATTGCAAATATTTATTCTTCAATAATTATTTCTCAAATAAATCCTAATGTCGTTATTTAAAGTGTGTTTCAACTTCTACTTTTACATTATTAAAGGCTAAGTAAAGGGAAACAAATGAAAAACGTAAGTAAAATGTTGGTTAAAAATACTGTGAAATTTTTAAAACTGAATCACGGGATGTCACATGGTCAGAAATGGCAAAATTGCTTCCTTGAAGGGACCACCATATAAAAACCAACACTATCTCATAGCAATTCGTATATATTTTACGAGGTGGCTAATTCGTATTAATTCATATGACCACATTTGTAGATTTTTGTACGATTTGCATTGAACCCTGTGATGTCGGGGTTAGGGGTTGGGTTTCGTTATTGTTTTAAAAAATAATAATAATCGTAAGTTTTTGCGCAATTTACCTCGTATGAATTCATACAAATTAGCTAACTCGTAAAATAAGTACAAATTCTCGTGAGATCAGGCTGTAAAAAACACGGTGTGTGCATTTCACTAAGTCTACAGGATATAGTTTCTTGTGTTACTTCCTTTGTTGCGAATGGTGACTAGAAAATAAATATTAATGGTGAGTAACCCCTGCACGAAAAAAAAAACGCCAGCCTTTTTTAAAAAGCACTTTCATTTGAAACAATTGAAAACATATGCTAGTCGCCATTTTATTTGACAAATAAAAATACAATCCAAACATTTTGATTTCATGCATGGGGACTCTCGGTCCAATAGCAGTTGGTCTAGGAAATACTGAAAACACATAGGCATGTCATTTACAACCCACCACCACAATAATTATGAAATGATTAAGAAAAACATACAATTGACACCCCTTCCCTTAAACCAAATCTACGCCCTTAGACTGAATGAATAGAAGGTTGATTGAGCTATATTTTGTTCATAACTGAATCTCAAAGTCGCGTGTTACGTAAAATTTAAAAAGTGGGGAAATGCTTAAACATCCTCAGAGGCCAAAATCAGAGATGGCTACAGATGGTTACTATTGTTTTACAAAAACGTCCTCATCAGTGTTGGGGCTGACTGAAATTGATGCGTTTTTGTTTCTCTTTGTCTCTCCCTCACGAAGAAGAATGTCTTTTTTTGTGACATTCAGGCTCGGCTTGAAAAATTGGCATTGTCATTTGTGTGGAACGAATACAGAAAGCAGATTTGGCTTTACATAACAAGCCTGGGGAGTTGACTTAACAGCATTTTTTTAACATCAGCTCTGCTCTGCTGAAGTATTAACTGGCCTGGGGTATCTTCATTTATTGCATGTCACAGTGAAGAGTAATAGGATTCGACAGATTTTGTGAGAAGTTATAAACTTTTGAATACGGGTTTCTGACACGCATCTCTGAGCATTTCGACTTCTAGATCTAGTTGGGTAATTATTTTTTAAAAACATTATTGCTGGGTTATTTTTAAGCCATGTTGGGTTAATATTGGACAGAACACACTACTGGGCTAAAATTGACCCAATACTGGGACCCAATGGTTGCTTAACAGCAACACAATTTTGGGTAATTTTGAACCCAGCATGTGTTCTGTCCAATATTTACCCATTATGGGTTAAAAATAACCCAACCATTTTTAGAGTGCAGTTGACTAAAATAGTTTTTTTTAACTATTTGCCGTTTTTGGGTGTGTCCTTTTAAATGCAAATTAGTTGATATTTGCACTAAATGGGAATGCTGTGGTTGGATAATTCAGATTAAGGGCTGGTGTTATCCAGACTGATCTCATGAGAAATCGTACATATTTTACGAGTTGGCTAATTCGTATTAATTCATACGAAGTTTATTGTGCAAAATCATACGATTCTCATGAAAACAACAACAACAATGAATCCGAACCCCCAACCCCACACCTAACCCCAATGTCACAGAGGTCAAGGCAAATCATACCAAAACTTCACAATGTGGTCGTATGATTAATATGAATTAGCCAACTCGTAAAATATGTACGATTTCTTGTGTGATAGCATTGTATTATCCCCTTCTGACATCACAAGGAGAGCAACATGTCAATTTTTTCACATGCTTGCAGAGAATGGTTTACCAAAACTAAGTTACTGGGTTGATCTTTTTCATATTTTCTAGGTTGATAGAAGCACTGGGGACCCAATTATAGCACTTAAATATGGAAAAAGTCAGATTTACATTATATGTACCCTTTAAGTTTTGACCTGTGATAATTTCCCATAACTTTTAAAAACAAGTTTAAATTGTTTAACTAAATTTGTTAAGTTAAAGTAACAGAAAAATATATGTTGATTTCACAAAAATGCTGCACTTTTTTACACTGAAAAGTAAGAGATATCTTTCGTCTGAGACATGAGATTGAAGCTATTACTTTCCTCTAATTCCTGTCATTGTTGAGAAGTAATCGTGTTGATGAAGATCTCCTATGGCATGCCTTTATAACCTGCAAAGACTTTAATGGCTCTCATTTAATAAAAGATCTTATATGAAAAACCCAGCCTTTAAACTGCTCACTGCTCAAGGGTACAAAGGATATTTAATAAATGTTTGTCTTTTGCCCAGTGTGTCTAGTTGGGCTGATTCATAAAGCTCATTAAAAGTAATGAATCTCGTACTTCCTCAGATGATCGTAGCCTTTCTGTAGGTCACTGTGCCGACACAAAGTATAATGGAAATCCGCCGGTGTCATTCTGCCAGCCAGCACACAAAGTGCCATCTGCTCTGAAGCGTTTCAGATTGAAAGTACATTTCATCAATTCTACTGCTTAGTCAAGAAATAAAAAAAATTATTTAAATCTCTTTGATGACTCACTTCTTCCTCTGCACAATATGTTCCTATATGCAGCAAGCTCTAAACAACGCTTTGCTCCACAGATCCAAAAACTCAGTGTGTCCATCGAGTACTTAAAATGGCCTAAAAATGCATCCAGGCATCATATAAATCAAATATAGCTGAATGCACATAGTCAATTTTTGGTAATTACTTCTGCACAAGCCTTTTTTTTTAAGCAGACTTATTTGCTCTTTTGTACAGGGCACTTTAATGGCTATTGGATTGGTGACTGGATATAATAAATGCACCAGCAATAAAAGGCTGACTATTTCAACAGATGAATCACTGAGTGCCATTAGACCAAAGAATAAGAATGTAAGAGCGGAAAAGGAAAATGTTACGCTTCACAGGATCTGTTCATTTTCACAGTACAAGGGATGCAACCTTTACATAGGGTGAACCTTTCTGCTGTTTTTTTATAATAAGATGTCTTTAAAGGAGATATTTGTGTACCATCTGTCATTTTTGCAAGACGGACATTAAAAGGATTAATGCACCAAAAATGAAAATTCACCCACATGTCAAAAATATTTTGGGACAGTCAATGCTAACACCTTCACGGCACGCTGTACAAAGATTAAGTGCACTCATTGATAAAAGATTGGTATGCATTAATTTGTCTAAGTTGAGGTAAGAACATAGTAAAATATTGAAAAACAGTGTTTTATTCCTGTAACGCATGCATGTGTGTGAACGTCCTTACTATGGAAAGTGAGTAAGGGATGAGCAGTCAAAAGTGTGTGATCACATTATAGTGGTGATATGACAGCTGTGTGCAGTGCTAAAAAGTCTAGAAGTTGTACTTTAAGGACCACTGTATCTGTTTTATCACTTTGAAAATTTCTGTGAAAAGGAAACGAATCTGGGTTCTTACAAAGCGGCATTCAAAAGAAATGTTGTTGAAATATTAAGCCCTTGCTCTGCCATGTCAATTTCTTTTCTGCAATAATTATCTTCCATTAAGCAAAAGCTAAGTAAAAGGATTGCCATGGAAACCAGTAAAACACATTAAAAAAAGAATCTATGCATTAGAGACGTCGGCTTTGCTTCATAATGTTTTATTCAAAGATGAACTGCAAAAGAAGTGGTTGGTTAGCAGGTGGTTTTGCTTCAGGAACCAGACTTTAAATTGTGGGGCGGTTTCCTGGACAGGGATTAGACTAGTCCTAGACTAAAATAAATGTTAGAGCTGTTCAAACTGAAAAAAAAACTTGCACAGAGATATCTTAAAATATGTTTTGTTAGCCTCAAAATGCACGACAGTAATGTTTTAGCAAGGCATGTTTGTTAAAATCCCTGTCCGGGAAATTACCCCTACACATTTTTAAAGGTGACTTGAAATATTTCCAAAAAGAAGTGACATTTTTTTATTATATAGTGAGTAAACAAGCCTTCTACTAAAATAAAATGTATTAAGTCAATGGTACTCCAAGACTTTTTAGTTACAAACATTGCTCAAAATTTCTTTTGTTGTGTTCAGCAGAGCAAAGACATTAATACAGGTTTGAAACACTTTGAGGATGAGTAAATGTTGAAATAATTTTATTTAGATATTAATTTTACTTCTGTATGAAACTTTGCACATCTTTAACCAGTTGGTAGGTCTATCAGAGTAGACATGTGTCACCCATCCATTGAGAACCAGTACATTAAATGTACACGTTTTTATTTTTCTATTTAAGTTTTTTTTTTACAAGTAACGTTGTTTTTCGTGGGTAAAAAAACTGAAGACTATACAGATGCTATATTTACATAAAATATTTATAAAATCCTACAGAACTTCCTCTTTAATTAATACCGAGCCCCTAAGGTGACATTGGAGTAAAAAAAATCTAAAGTTTAGTTTCATGTGCTCACGCAAAACCTTCATGTGCAGAATTTTTTTTAAGTTTAGTTTTGCATGCTCGCGTGAAACTATCGCATGCTCGCGTGAAACTATCGCACATGAAAGTTTCGCGTGAGCACATGAAAGTTTCGCGTGAGAACATGAAAGTTTCACGTGAGCACATGAAACTAAACTTTATTTCATTTTTGCTCCAAGTCCCCTTAGTGGTTCCGTACATTAACACATTAACAAAACATTCAAAATATTGGTAACACTTTACAATAAGGTTGTATTTGTATCATTAGTAAATGCATCAACTAACATAAATAAACAATTAACAATACAGCCTAGTTCCCTTTCAGTCGGTCACTACGACGTCACGTCGTGACCGACGAATTGGGAACTCGCTTAGAGAGACCAATCTGCTTCGTACTCTACTAAAACGCCAATGAACTTGGCATTGAGATATTTGCATAATGCTGGCGCCGCCCCGCCAGGTGCGTATATAAGCCACAGGTGCAAATATGGAAATTAGCTTTTTTCGCTTCGAAAGCCGGCATTATCTGCTACTGAGAAGCTACTCTCTGCTCTTCTGGGAACGGTTGCTGAAGTTGATTGACAAGCAGTACTGACACAGCGGACGCTCGCAGTATTCCACTGCTCTGCATCTTTTTTGTTTTGAGTTTAGTGTGTGCGTTGCCTCTCCCTGTGCGCATCATCAGCTGAGCACCTAAGAGTGATTTCCCTAAAGAGTGATACGTGAGAGCTCTGTGTCTTTTTAAAGACAGCCACTCTCTCGTATATTCGGAGATCAGCGTCCTTTTCAGGATAGCTTTTCCTCCGTGCGATCTTGGATGCGAGAAGTACAGGGATTCCAGTGACGGTCACGAGCGCTGTCTTCGTGCTATGGCATCGAGCACTCCGAGGCTGCGTTCGTGGAGAGCTTTTGCTCTCTCTGTGAGAGCATAACCCTCTTGGATTGCGGAGACGACTGTCGTTTCTACGGGAACGGTGTCCGCGCCTTTGCAGTACTGAACGCCGCCATGGTGCGGCTGTCAAGCGCTCGCAGGACGCTCTTCGCATCACTACGCTGAGTAGGACGGAGGATGCGTCCTTCACCTACCGGCCTTCTCATCCTCAGCCGGTTGAGGCTCCGGTGGAGACTGCAGAGTCGTGTTCTGCGATTTCTGCCGAATCCACTGGACCTCCTTCTGGTCCCGTCACTTCTACAGCATCAGAGGGGTGCCCATTTTTTCCCTCCGATGCGGAGTCTTCCCGGAGATGGCGGCCGTGCCCGCTCGAGCGGCGGAAACGGTAGAGTTGGAGGGGTTAATCCCTCTCCGCCCGAACCGTCCCGCCCACATGATTGGTACTTCGGAGCTGCCCGGGCCTCTACGGTCCTCACCTCCTGTGCCTGCCTTTCCCGACGGCACGAAGAGCTGACGTGATTTGCGGCCGTCTCGGCCGTTCAGCTTCACCCCTCATCTCCCTCACTAACGGAGCCGCTAAGGGGGGATCCTTCAGTTGAGCGGGGGGTTGCGATGCAGCTGCGCTCCTGGAGGGACTAACCCTTCCCTCCCGTGTTTGTATAGACAGTCGTCCGGTTACGGGCGCTGCCCATCAGGCATGCGGAGACGCGGCTTCAGCCCTGCACGCATTAACGTACTGCAGGTTCACCAAACGAGGCTTTAGAGATATACGAGGGAAGCCGCGACCTTCAGTCGTGCGATGTCCACCACAGTGTTCAAGATCGCCACCCTTGGCTATGTCTGACTTATATGACGGAACAACTTCATGAATGCTCCTGTCTCACAGACCGGCCTCTTCGGCGAGCCCGGGGAGTCGTACAGCTCCGCTGCGCAGACTGAGGCGATCTCCTAGGTCGTGCCCCGGCGGATGAGAGCTGCCCTGGTCCACCAACGCCGGCTCCTCAGTCTGCCTCTCGCCGTTTGCGTCCTGCGGCGGCCACCTCCGTTCCCCTCCTCGGACCCCATCTCGGCAGCGCAGGGGAACCGGTCGTCAGCAGCTCGCCCCGCCCGCTTAGCCGCTTCCCGTGAAAATCGGGAGTTTAAGTGGCCAGAGACGGGCGACCCGGAGTGGCAGAGGATCACTCTTCAGGAGACAGTGATTCGCTCCTTCCCCCGGTAGAGGGTCGGGTGGAAAATCCTTGGTTTGCATATGTTCCACCGGCTGTCCAGCCGGTACCCACTTAACCACACATAAGAGTGCATTCCTCTTTCCTCTCCAGGTCTCCGGAGGATCGAGAGAGCCGTGAGCGTACACCTGCTCACCCTACCTCTCCTCTATCGCCAGCGGGTGTCCTGAGGAGTCCGAGCTCTCCACTGAGCAGACCGGACCACCAGCACCCTCATCGGAGTCTGCGCTCTCCGCAGAGGAGACCAGACGACCGTCACCCTCAGCGGGCTCAGGTCAGTGTCTCACACACACATACTGTAGATGTTTATGCTGTCACAGCAGACGCACCGGCAGTATCACCTGTCTCGCTTCGCTGCCCCACCGCGGGTACTTCGGTAGTGTCGTTAATTCTCCTCGTACGGTCCCGGGATGCTTCGCTTCAGTTCCCAGCCCGTCTCGTTGGGTATTACGCACTATCCGCCTCGGTTACGTAATACAATTACCGGCACTCCCCCAAATTCTCGGGCATTCGTTTCACTATAGTGAAGCGTCCGATGCACATGTACTGCGTGCAAAAGTCGATGTCCTGCTGGCGAAGGACGTTTCGAGCCGGTCCCTCTTACCGAGAATGATGATAGGGTTTTTCCAGCCTTTATCTCATAGTACCCAAAAATACGCGGTGGGTTACGACCGATTTATTTACGCACCGGCTCTACAAATCTGATCCTTTAGGATGATACGCCGAGGCTCGTATTTCAATATTCAGATCGGTTTGCAGCTTAGACCTGTAGACGTGTACTTCATGTGTCCATCTCCCCTCGCCTTAGACCGTTTTTCGCTCTGCGTTCATGGAGTGGACATACTAATACTAAGTACACCATTCGAGCTTTCTCTCTCTCCCCGTGTCTCCATGTGCTAGTCACGGCATTTAAATCTCCGAGAGTGAGAGCGTTGTTCGCATTCTGCTTATATTTACGTCAACTATAATGGCTCGTTCTTGGCAAACGTGCGCGAACACAGAGATTTAATGCTTCAGCATCTCGCTCGTTTAAGTCATCAGGTCAGCTGGGAAAAGAGCAACTTTGCCCCGTGCAGAGGATCCTTTTCTCAGTATGGAAATAGACTCGATCGATTTATTGGCGTGTTTTACAAGAGCGCGCAACCAGTCAGTTCTGACTTGCCTCGGTTTAATTCGAGGGAAGTACGCGGTCCCTCTGAAACAATTTCAGAAGCTCCTGGGCATATGGCAGCAGCTGCGGCGTGACATCTGCTCGAGCTGCTTCATATGAGACCGCTTCAGCATTGGTTCTACGATCGAGTCTCGAGGAGAGCGTGGCGCAATGGCATACACCGTGTACCATTACACCTGCGTGTCATTTCTATTTTACCCCGTGGTCAGACCCAGCATTTCTGATAGCAAGATATGCCTCTGAGTCGGGTCTCCTGGCATTCTGTAGCATGCGATGCCCCCAGCACGGGATGAGCAGCCACGTATGACGGGCTTGCAGTCTCAGGGGTGTGCATAGCACCCCAACTGCCGCGAGCGGTGCGCTGTATATCTGGGACTTGTACGCTCCGCTATGGAGATGCGAGGGAAGGATGTATTAGCCGACACCGACAACATTGCGACTGTTGCGTTATTTACCGTTAAGGCGGTTTTTGCGCTCTCGTCACCTGTCGCATCTCGCTCGTCATCTCCTCCTTTGGAGTCAGAAGCATCTGAGGTCCCTTCGTGCCATTCACTTTCCGGGGACGCTCAAATACAGCGGCGGACGCGCTTTCCCGAGCTGCGCGCCCCGGAGAATGGCGACTCCACCCCCAGACGGTCCAGCTAATTTGGAATAAGTTCGGTCGTGCGCAGATAGATCTATTTGCGTCACCGGACGATACCCACTGTCGCCTGTTTTATTAACTAACCGAGGACAGCCTCGGCGTGGATGTGCTGACACACTGCTGGCCGCGGGGGATGCGCAAATACGCATTCACTCCAGTGAGCTTAATCGCACAGACACTGTGCAAAGTCAGGCAGGACGAGGAGAGCCTTTTATTAGTCGCCCCGTACTGGACGACCAGGAATTGGTTTTCAGAGTTAATGCTCCTCGCGACAGCCCCTCCCTGGCGAATTCCCCTGAGGAAGGACTTTCTTTCTCAAGGAAGGGGCACATTTTGGCACCCGCGCCCCGACCTGTGCGATTTCCATGTATGGTCGTTGAGCGCGCGCAAGGTTTAGGTGATTTATCGCAAGCGGTATCTAACACCATCGACGCGGTACGAGCACCGTCCACAAGACGGGCTTACGCGCTTAAATGAAACCCTTTTCGTCACCTGGTGCTCTTCGCAACGCGAGGACCCCAGAGAATGCTTAACATTGTGCTTTTATATATCTTCAACACAGGTTAGATGGTAGGCTGTCACCCTCCACCATTAAAGTTGATATCGCCGCTATTTCTGCTCATCACTCGCTTATTAACGGCAGATCAGTTGGCAGCATGATTTGGTTATTAGATTTTAAGAGGCGCTCGCAGGCTAAACCCCTCGCGCCCTCCCTCTATTCCTCCTGAGACCTGTCCATGGTGCTGAAGCCCTACTACAGGTTCCGCGTTCGAGCCTTTGCAGTCTGCGAGTCTGAAGTTTTTGTCAATGAAAACTCTGACCCTGCTAGCATTGGTCTCCGTAAGAGAGTAAGGAATTTACATGCATTCTCTGTTGACGATTCGTGCCTTCAGTTTGGTCCTGCTGTCTCACTGAGACCCAGACCAGGCTACGTGCCCAAAGTTCCCACCACTCCCTTCAGAGATAAGGTGGTGAGCTTGCAAGCGCTGCTCCCCGGAGGAGGGCAGACCCAACCATGGCTTTATTATGCCCCGTACGAGCGTTACGCATCTACGTGGATCGCACACAAAGCCTCAGGACCTCAGACCAGCTCTTGTTTGTGATGGTGGCCAGCAGAGAGGGAAAGCTGTCACTAAGCAGAGGATGTCTCATTGGATAGTTGATACTATCGCCCTTGCTTATAATCTGCAGGGCATTCCTTGTCCATTTAATTTGAGAGCTCACTCTACTAGAAGTGTAGCCTCATTTTGGGCATTCGCTCGTGGTTCCTCGCTAACAGACATCTGCAGAGCTGCTGGTTGGGCGACACCTAATACGTTCATTAGATTTTACAGTGTTCGTGTCGAGCCTGTCTCCTCTCGTGTTCTTTCCTCGTTAGGGGAAGCACAGAGAACAGGCTAGCAGGTCGGCTTGCAGCCTCCGACTGCTGCTCCAAACTGAGCTCAGTATGGAAGGCCTTCGAGGCAAAAACGCGTAATAAATTGTTTTGCCTTCCTCCGCTGCCTTGGCAGCCTGATGTTGCGGAGCATCCGCTGCCAGCCTCTCACTAGCTGCATCCTCGCGAACCTGTGTTTGGCTCGGGCATCCACATTGCGTCCCACCGGGTTCCTTTGTGAGTATTTTTCCGTGGGGTTAATCCTACTAGCCCACGTTTCCCTCAGCAGAGCACTGCTTTGCTTACACAGCCACGGCTGTCATTTATACCTCAACTACGGTTGACTTTCGCCCACCAATAGCCCTTAACGGGGCGGTGGCTTCCGCAGCGTCCCTATACCGCTCAGATAGGGCGCTTCCCAGTCGCTGGCACTACTGTGGGGTTAAAGGAACATCTAGTGCCCGGCCTTCTGCCTTAAAACCTAATTCTCCTTATCCTTAAGTGGAACCGGAGGGCTTTACGCAGACACTGGAAGAGGTCAGCCCTCAGTGGCGTTTTGGTAGGGATTCCCAATTCGTCGGTCACGACGTGACGTCGTAGTGACCGACTGAAAGGGAACGTCTCGGTTACGTATGTAACCCTCGTTCCCTGAAGGAAGGGAACGGAGACGTCACGTCCCGTCGCCACAGGGCTGCTCCCTGCTGTTTATCGGCCGGTCACACTTTCCGGCTTTCTCAGCGAAAAAGAAGCTAATTTCCATATTTGCACCTGTGGCTTATATACGCACCTGGCGGGGCGGCGCCAGCATTATGCAAATATCTCAATGCCAAGTTCATTGGCGTTTTAGTAGAGTACGAAGCAGATTGGTCTCTCTAAGCGAGTTCCCAATTCGTCGGTCACGACGTGACGTCTCCGTTCCCTTCCTTCAGGGAACGAGGGTTACATACGTAACCGAGACGTTTTTCAGCATGTATTTATTCTTGTTAATGTTATTTAATGTCAATACAGGTATTCATGTTAGGTCATGGTGCATTAATTAATGTTAACAGTTACAACACTTGATTTAAAAAATGTATTAAAGGGGACATATCATGAAAATCTGACTTTTCCATGTTTAAAGGGGCAGTGTGTAATTTTTAGAAGGATCTCTCTACAGAAAGCTTCTCCATGCGTTTCAAAAGCGAGGGGTGAGCAGCGAACTGAGCCATTGGTTGCAATTCGCAACCTCACCACTAGATGGCACTAAAATTTACACATTGCACCTTTAAGTGCTATAATTGGGTCCCCAGTGCTTATATCTGAAAAAGATCAACCCAGTAACTTAGTTTTGGTAAACCATTCTCTGCAAGCGTATGGTCATTAAAATTTGTCTCCCCTTGTGAAGTCAGAAGGGGATAATACTGCCCCTTAATCTCCCTTAATCCAACCACAGCACTGCCATTTAGTGCATAGATCAACTCATGTGCATTTTAAAGGACGCACCTAAAACAGCACATTTTTGCTCACACCTACAAAGTGGCAATTTTTACATGTTATAATAAATTGATGATATTGATATTTTGAGCTAAAACTTTACATATTTATTCTGGAGACACCAAAGATTTATTTGACCTCTTTAAAAGTCTTGTGAAATGTCCCCTTTAATAAATAGAGAAATTAACATGAACTAACATTAATAAAGGCCGTAGAAGTATTGTTTATTGTTAGTTTGTGTTAGCGAATGCATTATCTAATTGTTAACAAATACAACTTAATTGTAAAGTGTTAAAATATTTAAAAACATTTTTGTAAAGCTGCCAAGAGCAACAAAAGAGCTCTGTCTGCACAAACTTATTAGGTAATACAACTGAAAAACATAAGATTTGGGATAAATCAGCTTAGTACAGAGTGGTGAAATCTATTTAAGTCTCAGTAGAGGTCAAGAAGGATCAAATCCACCAGTGAAGCTTAACACAGCAGTAAAGATATTTTAATGCTTTCTTGATTAGACAAATAAAGGAACTTTCTAATGCATTTTTTAGAAAATGCATGATTAATTAAAATTTTTTTTCATCATGGAAACACCCTGAACTCTGTATTTGTATGCAGGATAAGTAAAGGATAATGTACAATCATCCAGTAATTATCTCTGAATTAACTGACAGGGTGAAGAGTACTTGTATGACCTTGTATGGTAATAACTGTCTGACTGTACTGTATCTCATTAAATGGCAGCTCTGTAAAGAAATTGTAAAAAAGGAAATTAAATTGAGTTGAAGTAATGCTAATATGTAAGAAGAGCGTGAAACCAGTACAGCAATGTAGAACAACAGTTATACCATTTAGAGATTGTTAGTGCCAACACTGACCAATCAGAAGAGCCGTGGATAAGAAATTGTGATATTTTTGTTTTCATTGATTTACTTGTTTGTCTTTTTTATTTAAATATTTTTTTATTTGTAATGCTTTTTAAAGCAATTTTTTGTTTCTTGTATAGTAATAAGTGAAAGTATGTTAAAATAAGAGTTAAATAAAAACTCATTAAAAGGGATTAGTTCATCCAAAAATAAAATATCTGTCATCACAGCCTGATCTCATGAGAAATCGTACAGATTTTACGAGTTGGCTAATTTGTATCAATTCATACGAAGTTAATCGCGCAAAATTGTACGATTCTCATTAAAAAAACAACAACAACAACGAATCAAACCCCAAAGTGACAGGAGTCAAGGTAAATCGTACCAAAACTTACGAATGTGGTCACATGAATTAATATGAATAAGCCAACTCGTAAAATATGTACGAATTCTCGTGAGATAGTGATGTACTTACTCTTGTGTTGTTCTAAACTTGTATGAGTTTCTTTATTCTGTTGAACACAAAAGAAGATATTTTGATAAATGATGGTAAGCACACAGTTGACAGTACCCATTGACTTAGTATTTGTTTTACTTATAAGGAAGTCAATGAGTATACCGTCAACTGTGTGGTAAAGATCATTTATCAAAATATTTTCTTTTCTGTTCAACAGATAAAAGACTTTATTAGAGTCTGATAAAACAAAATGCTAATTTACAAGAAAACATGTCAGACTGACTTAGCGAGGATGTGTACCAAAGCTTTTAAACGAACTGTAGGCGCTTTTCAGCTTTTTTCAGCTGAGCGCTTTGGTTGCTATGATACTTCTGCTTTGTTTATCAGTCGTTGAATGATGCGCGGTTGGTTGTTGTAATATTTGTCCCGCCCCTCCTCCACTGTGATTGGACTGCGAGTGAGAAGTGACTTTGACAAGCTGACCGTTTCACCCAGAGTCGTATAATAACAGAGTTACGAAACGCTTTGATCTCGCCGCCGCGCGGTCAAGTGATTCATGTAACGTTCTACAGTTCCAAACCAAGCAGGGCTGTCAATCTGTTTGCATAGGTTTTCAGCTATTTTAGGTAAATATTAGCTTGTAATGGGAATTGATCACTATACTTACTATGTTTATAACGTATTTTTTACTAGGGAGTGATGGAAATACAGTAAATCAGTTAATAAAGATAAACAGTTAATTGTGACTATCTATACCAGGGGTTCTCAAAGTCCGGACTCCGGTCCGGATCCGGACCCGACAGCAACTTGATCCGGACCCATGTCCACTTCATATTACAAGTGCATTCATTTCTATGTGATTGATTAAATGTGTGCATTTGCTATTTTACAAATGCATATTAAACTTGTAAACCATTCGTTTAGTTTTTTTCTTTTTAGATTTAAGAGTATTCCTGGTCATAAAATAAAACGAGTTATTTAAAAATGTCCTATGTGAGGCTGTAGCCATCACACCCAGATATTATGCACAGCTACTTCATGTACTACGGCTTTTGATCAGTCCTTACCAATCACTGTTGGTTTGAGTCGTTTAAAACATGCATTTAAAAAAGCAACACTCATCAAACATAATCTTAAACATATTCTTTATTATCATGAAAATACCTGAAAAGGTTTGAAGAACAGCAATATAAATATATCCCTAAGCCATTTCCTGGAGCTGCGTGCCTGGTTCTTCGTCTGCAGCGCATATTAAGTTTCTGCCCGAGAGCGCCCCCTGGCTTTTGGATGTAGCGGCATTTCACCGTAATTCATTGAGAAGCATAAAAAGCCAAATCAGCCAATTTATAGGTGCACCCCTAATTTTGGTCAGTCTGCCCATAGATATGTATATAAAGGCTAGATGGCTCAAGGCGGAGTCAGCTGTGTCGTCACTTGGCAGCCATCTTAGGTCAGTGCTGCCATAGTGCTGCTCCCTGCTGCTGTGGACGGAAGGTGAGTGACATACGCCAACTAAAATGCTCGTAACTTGCTGAATTCTTGACGGATTTACAAACGGTTTGGTTTTTTACAAACGTTATTAACGTGGCTATAATTCTGGATGCTTTAACATGTTTCATGAATTTTTTATTTATTTTTAGTATACGTATTCAGTGTCATAGGTACATCTTTGACGTTTATAACAAACCAATCCGTTTGAAAATCGGTAAAAAATTAAGCAAGTTATGGTCATTTAAAAGTACCTGCATCATTAAAACTCAATGCTACGAGTGAGCGAGCGCCCTGTCCTAAGATGGCCGCCAAAATGCGGACGTTCCACTCAATTGGCCATCAGCGCGGACGAGCCATCTAGCCTTTATATACATATCTATGAGTCTGCCTACCAACCACACTTGTTTTGCCATGGTTTATGCATATGATGGAGAAAAAACTGTGCCATTTCTCTAATTAGGTTGCTCTGTATTTTGCACCTGATTACTTTTGGCATATTTCTTGTGTTTATTTATTTTTTTATTTACTTTAAATGCAAAATACACTTATGTTTTTCCCAAACTATTTGTGTTGATTTGTTATATAAACAAATGATTTACATAAAGTTTTTCCGGACCTATGAAAATTATGGGAATTCAGATTTGGACCTTTGAATGTAAACTTTGAGAACCCCTGATCTATACCAACTACAGCAACACAGTTTATCTTTTATTTTTGTAGCAAAATATGGGTATATAAATGGCTATCAATCTGCTAAAAACATAATTCCTACACTTTTACTATATTAAAATCACAAAAAAGATCGCCAACGCGGTTATTTGTTACAGTGAAGCATAACAGAAACACACTAAATTCATATTTAATTGTATTTATAGTACACATTAAATGTTAATATAATTATACATGATTTTCGAGGAAACATCACTCGTATTACTTACCAAACACAATGAAACACATAGCAGCATTGTGAAGCAGTGTGACTTTCTTATAAGGCATATAGCTTGTCGCTGTTGCCCCCTAGTGTTACTCGTAATATATAAAAAAGATAAGTATAAAGTAGATGGCCACCAGTAATAAAATATTAAACCATTAAATCTATATTATTCACACATTATACACAACTCATTAAAATATACAATTTTTACTAGTTATTATTAACGATAATCATTACCTACAGCAGAGTTCATAAAATATCACTGTTGACTATATTAATGAAATGTCTGAAAATGTAAAGAGAAACGGTAATTTCATCGATTTACCAGCAGGTGCCATTGAAATGAATGGGCTTCAGTGCTGCGTTTGGAACTATGCATCACTACCGGTCACTACATGAAACGCTGTTACTTCCGCATTCCATTCTTACAACGGACGTCTATGTGAGTGTCGTAACTCTATTATTATACGACTCTGGTTTCACCCAAAGTTGAAAATTTTTCAACTCTCGTCTCAGCTGCATTTTGGAAAAGCGCAATGTGTTGGTTACTCAACTGTTTTGTTCTATTTTCCAACCATTTTCGCGTTAGGATGTCACTTTAAGTATTGGTTTATACATTTTTTTTCTGATTATTTTTTTTATATTTTCTGATTTTTAAACCATTGTCGCCTGGCATTAGGGTTAGAGTTGGGTTTGGGTAAGGATGTCATTTTATGGAAACTCACCGTAAATTGAAGCGAAAATGGTAAGAAGATAGAACAAAACCATAGGAGTAACCAATCCGTGACAATGACACATAAACAGAAATTTGTGATACGATCATGAAAAAACGTGGAAATTCGTAACAGTATCACGAAAAAGAATAAACAAATTGCGTGACTATAGGTAAGTAATTTCGTGAGACTGGGCTGAAAATGTGTACTATAATGTATACAATGTTAACCACAAACCGGCTGCCAAACCTCCCTTCACATAGCAGTGATCCATGATCGACGAATCCAAACTATGGGTTATTTTTGACGAGGTATTTGTTCCAGAGTTCATTTTAGCCACTAATCAGACCATTAACTCTTTCACCGCCATTGACGAGATATCTCGTCAATGAAGAGAAAACGCTTCCCTGCCAATGACGAGATTTTCCGTCTTTCCGCAATACAGCTATTATCTTCCGCAACTTTTTAAAACCGGAAGTATTGCCCTATGGCAAGCGGCTGCATGTCCGTGTCTGTTTTAAAGATCGCTCTGAATGGGATCTCTATGAAAAGTCCGTCACAAAAATGGAATTATCTCTGCTTTTTGCTCAAAATGTGATGTTTTTGCAGAAACCTACCCATATTCAAAAGCTGATTGCAAAAGAACCACTAAAGGTAGGATGAAACGGTTTTTTTTGTTTGAAAGCAGAGGGTCTGTTCTTTCATTTGGTATATTGTATGTTTATATATTTAAAGAAGAACATTTCCTGGAAGGCATTAAACTTTGGTGAAAATCATGAAAAACGCTTGCGCTGGCTGGCAACTTTTAAAAAAAATGCTGGTGGTGAAAGAGTTAAACAAACAGAAGTTCATGTGCGTCCGATAAAACCGTCTATAATAATTATATTTAGATAAAGCTGTCAGGTGGATTAATGGGAAATGTCAGTTTTTTTTCTCGACAAACATAAAGATAAGTATGTAAAGTAAGCCACAATTGTATATTTCAAACAGTGATGGCGATAGAGAGACAAAAATTCACCCAAAAATTTAAATTCTGTCATTATTTACTCATCCTCATGTTGTTACAAACCTATATAAATTTTTTGTTCTGATGAACACAAATAAAAATATTTTGAGAAATGTTTGTAACCAAATCAATCATAGAATCAGAAAAAAAGAATATTATAGAAGTAAATGTGCCCATTAATGGTTTGGTTACAAACATTCCTAAAAAGATCTTCTTTCATGACAAAGAAATGTATACTGGTTTGTAACAACATAAAAGTGAGTAAACAATGAGAGAATTTTCATTTTTGTGTGAACTATCCCTTTAAAGTTTTTCTTTTTCTAGTTAATGTTTAGTTCATCAAAATGGCACACGTTCTAAATAAAAACAGGGCAAGTGAACAGCTAAAAATACAGACTTCAGACAGCGCAGTCAGCAAACAGACTTTCATTAAAAGATGTCTGCATACTGGACTGTGGAAAACAAAAATAATTAGATGTGGGGTTCAGGTACATACCGGTAGTAATATTAAACAAAAGAAGACACTCTTGTATCCCAGAGAAATGTCCTCTACCCTCCCATCCCTAAGACCCATCGAGCTATTCAAAATGACCCAGTGACATCCTAAAAACACGTTTCATCTCATCACAGGTGTGACGTCTGTATAATCATCCTGTCATTGGTTTTCAAGTGGTCATACCATTATATCCAGCAGGCATTACATTGGTATTACTTTTTTGATGATCAATGACCCACAATGGCCTTCGCTGAAACTTTATTCTTCTTATAAGTAATGAGCAGTTCTCTGTCCTTTATCATCTTCCTGTTATTTATTCATAACACTGCACTTAGACTAAATCCAGCAGGAGCAATCAGGCTTTCAATGAGGTCAGCAGCAGATGGGTTTGAAGGTTTAGCAAAGAAACTGAGGAACTGGATAGGCAGCTCATGCAGAAAACATCACAGGATTAAAAGGCTTTTTATTTTTAGAGATATGAGTGCGAATAGAGAGAAGAAATGAAACTTTTTCATTGAAATCCAGCCATAAAGGTCTATGAGACTTAGTGAGTGCTATCCATTGTCATTTTTGTTCAACTCAGTGGCAGTTTGACAAACCTTTGGTCAATATTGTTTTGTTCTTTTCCTAGCCAATTACCTCAATTTTAATTGCCATGTGATTTAAAGGTTTTCTGCTGAAGGAAAAGACAACAATGGTTTACTGGTGGTACCACAAAAACTTGCACACTCTTAAAGCAACGCAAAGAGTTTTTTTTACCTTAAAATAACGTTTCCAAAAAAGTTTCAGTGGTTCATCCACTCAAAACAGGGTGAATGGCACATTCGCTTTGCAGCCCTCTATCGGCCAAAACCGCACTAAAGAAGTTTCCAACCGTCAGGTAGTGGTCCTGTAGTTCGAGTGAAAACTACTAAAACTTGCTTTACGGCAGACTTACAATCCAATCAGAGCCAGCTATGCTGCAGTATTTACGACAGTGGTAATGAACAATTATGCTTATAACCTGTAGGGGGAGCAAAGAGCAATAACTCTTTATTGTTGCTTTAAACCCTTGGTTGTATTGTAAAAAAACTGATAAATTAATATCCTCCCCCCTAAATTTTAGTTTTGCTGTCCTTGTACTCGTGTATAGCTCAGTGGTGGAACATTACGTTCACATCATGGCAACACACGCACTGATAAAATGTAATGCACCAACCTGATCTCACAAAGTTCCATGGGATTGCCACGGATTTTTTTGCGCATTTTTCCGTGGCATTCTAACGGATCTCCACATTTTTCCGTGGCCCTGCTACGGACTGTCTTTTTCCGTGGCATTCTCACAGATTGGTTACTCAACTGCTTTCTCCTATTTTCAAACCATTTTCGCTTTGGTTTAGGATTAGATTTGGTGTTTGCATTAGTATGTCACTTTAACTATTGGTTTATACTATTTTTTCTGATTTATTCTTTTATATTTTCTAAACTTTAAACAATTGTCGCCTGGCGTTAGGGTTAGAGTTGGGTTTGGGTAGGGATGTCATTTCATGTAAATCTTACCCTAAACTGAAGCGAAATGGTAAGGAAATAGGACAAAACAGTTGAGTAACCAATCCGTGAGAATGCCACGGAAAAAGACAGTCCGTAGCAGGGCCACGGAAAAATGCGGAGATCCGTGAGAATGCCACATAAAAATGCTCAAAAAAATCTGTGACTATCCCACGGAAATTCATGAGATCAGGCTGAATGCACTGTAAGGCACTTTGGATAAAAGTGTCTGCCAAATGCATTGTTACCAGTGCCGTTTTGTAAAAACACAATGTTTTCCATTCTAGATGGCGCTGAGAGAGAGGGTCTACCGAGGTATTAGTGACGTCTATGGGAATTCCCAATATATTGGCTGCCACGGCACTCCCAGTTTCTCTCTCTCTTTGTTTATTTTGGCGGGAATGCCGAAAGCCTCTCTCCGAGCGTTCCAGCTTTTTGCTAAAGTTTATCTGGGAATTTGTCCTAATCGCAACCCCACAGGGGCGAAAGCAAAAGATGTACAAATGTGGTTTTATGGATTAATACGAATTAGCCACCTCTTAAAATACAAACCAATTGCTATGAGATTGTATTGTTTATTTATTTATTTATTGATTGTTTGTATAAGCTTTAGGTTGTATTCAAGTCCTATGGGTGTCTGGTCTCGCCAAGCCATACTAAAAGTCTGCTTTGAATGGCCAAGGATCGCCCAAGAGACTATATGACTGGAACAGAAAGCAACAAATCATATTTTGCTTTGTGCCATGTCATGGTTAGGAGTGTGAAAATGCGCAACCATCATTTACGAACATCTCTAATGTTTATAACAACAGTGGCAAACATGTTAAAATATCTCTTTAACATTCCACTAATTTCTTCAAACCAAACTCTTGGACGTCTATATATCAACACTCACCTAAAGGATTATTAGGAACACCATACTAATACTGTGTTTGACCCCCTTTCGCCTTCAGAACTGCCTTAATTCTACGTGGCATTGATTCAACAAGGTGCTAAAAGCATTCTATAGAAATGTTTGCCCATATTGATTGATAGGATAGCATCCTGCAGTTGATGGAGATTTGTGGGATGCACATCCAGGGCACGAAGCTCCTGTTCCACCACATCCCAAAGATGCTCGTTTGGGTTGAGATCAGGTGACTGTGGGGGCCATTTTAGTACAGTGAACTTATTGTCATTAAGAAACCAATTTGAAATGATTTGAGCTTTGTGACATGGTGCATTATCCTGCTGGAAGTAGCCATCAGAGGATGGGTACATGGTGGTCATAAATGGATTGACATGGTCAGAATTAATGCTTAAGGTAGCAGTGGCATTTAAATGATGCCCAATTGGCACTAAGGGGCCTAAAGTGTGCCAAGAAAACATCCCCCACACCATCACACCACCAACAACAACCTGCACAGTGGTAACAAGGCATGATGGATCCATGTTCTCATTCTGTTTACGCCAATTCTGACTCTACCATCTGAATGTCTCAACAGAAATCAAGACTCATCAGACCAGGCAACATTTATCCAGTCTTCAACTGTCCAATTTTGGTGAGCTCGTGCAAATTCTAGCCTCTTTTTCCTATTTGTAGTGGAGATGAGTGGTACTCAGTAAGGTCTTCTGCTGTTGCAGCCCATCCGCCTCAAGGTTGTGCGTGTTGTTGCTTCACAAATGCTTTGCTGCATACCTCGGTTGTAACGAGTGGTTATTTCAGTCAAAGTTGCTCTTCTATCAGCTTGAATCAGTCGGCCCATTCTCCTCTGACCTCTAGCATCAACAAGGCATTTTCACCCACAGGAATGCCAAAAATTGATGTTTTTCCCTTTTCACACCATTCTTTGTAAACCCTAGAAATGGTTGTGTGTGAAAATCCCAGTAACGGAGCAGATTGTGAAATAGTAAGATTGGCCCGTCTGGCACCAACAACCATGCCACGCTCAAAATTGCTTAAATCACCTTTCTTTCCAATTCTGACATTCAGTTTGGAGATCAGGAGATTGTCTTGACCAGGACCACACCCCTAAATGCATTGAAGCAACTGCCATGTTGGTTGATTAGATTACTGCATTAATGAGAAATTGAACAGGTGTTCCTAATAATCCTTTAAGTGAGTGTATATATATAAGTGTGCCGTATGCATCAGACATTCAACCAATGGTACGTAGGCATGATGTCTGTGGTGGAGACTGGTAGGTGTCTGTCTTTTATTGAAGAGCAATTGAAATTCATCTCTTACTAAATACATTAACCATAGTCTTTTCTGAACTCCTCTGATAAACTGTCCACAAACCCATTCAACCTTTCTTTTGTATTTTATGATGACTTGGTGTGGCTCTATGTTGGCATTAAAACATTTTGTCCTTTAAGTTAAAATGTGACATTATGACTGGAACGAGTTGTATTCTCCATTTAAAATTCAAAGAGTGACAGACAGTACTAACCGCTTTTTAAAGGTTAAGGAAAATTAACAGGCTTTTGAAAAATTACTCAGATCCTCCAGAGTCCTGCAAGTACAGCAAACTTTTTCCCTTTTTAAACCCACACGATGTATCAGATACTGTACTGTTTGAATTTTTCCATTAAGAGGAGAACACAGCATTTTGATGCAATATTTTGACCTTTGAAAATGACATTTTTGCTTCTCTTTATTTCATCAGTTGCTACAGTAATGTATAGACTTTAAAAGCTTTCAATATTTATTTATATTTATTTTTCACACATAGGTATAGCTAAAGTTTCTGTTAAGTAATTGGTCTACTTATTTTCTGTGACAAAATCACTGCTTTATTGATTTTGATCCACTAGTCCAGTATGGCTCAGTTATCGGAATTCTACACATATAGGTTCTTGCTACACAAAGCAATGCAATTAACCTGCATATGGCTTTAAGATTGACTAAATATTGACTTGATTTCCACAAGCCTACCTAATGGATAGCCTTTAAAGCCATATAGATCAATGTTGATCGCTCAACAATGTAGCAGTTGATGTGTCTGCCAAAAAGCACATTAGTAAATAGAGGCACAGGGCTGGGGCTTTGAACAATTTGTTTCTCAGTTTTAATTGTTTCAAATTCACCTCAGGCAATTTTGATAAATAACCTACAAATATGTCATGAAGTCATAAATACAATCATTGTATTTGACTTTACATGGATGTCTCAATTTCATGCATCCAAGGACACAAATACATGAAGTTCATATTCTGAGAGGCTGTCAGAGTTTTCTTGTTTCATTGGGAAACGCAATAGTCAAATACCCACTGACAACCCATCAAAATAAAAGTCAGTTGAACGTAATAAAGTTGACAGAAATATATTACTATTGTATAGTAAAATCTACTTACAAAAAATGATTTTCAATTATTCTTATTTCTTAAGTAATATAATCACACTCAAAAGATTTGTACTTTCATTTTTAACTTAAACAAAGTTTTGTTATCTAGCACTGAAAATGTATAAGGTTTTTATTTGATTATTTTAGAAAAGATAAATTATTACATGGTATAAATTCAGTTTATTAAATATGCTGTTTTATAAGGAAAATGTAATTAACCATTAAAGAAAATGAAAAGTGAAAATACAGAATCCAGAAAAATTAAAACCGAAAAAATAGGATTTGTGAAAATACTGAAACTGAAATTAAATTAAATAATTTATAATAATATTAAATGGTATTTACAGGGCCCCGTGAATCTACATGTTTTAATCATATTTTAAGCGTAAAAATGGGCCAAGCACAAATCAAGTGTGTGTCAAATATTTTAAGATCAAGTTTGATTCAAACTTTTAAACTTCAGGATGATGAAGTGCTCCTATAATTTTTAATGTATGCTTCTTAATTTTTGCTGGTGCTCCTACAGTACTTTTAAATTTGGGAGCTCCAGTGCTACCTACTAAAAAGTTCGAGCCCTGACCTCATGTTGTTCCAAACCTGTTCATTTTTTTTTCTTCTGCTGAACACAAAGGAAGATATTTTGAGCTATGTTTGTAACAAAACCATTTTAAAGCACCATTGCCATAGTATTTTTCTTTCCTACTATGGAAGTCAATGCTGCTCCTGCTTCTTCCTTGGTGTTCAGCAAAACAAAGAAATGTATACCCATTTGAAACAACTTGAGGATGAGTAAATAATGGCAGAATTTTCATTTAAGTACACTGCTATCTTTAAGGTCCAACATTTTATTATTTGAACAGTCAACACCCTAAAGAAGGATAAACAAAAATATACCATATAATACTGTGAATCTCTCTCTCACATGCTTGTTTTCAAACTAAATACAGTATGTCATCTCCCCTACGGCATATTGTAGATGAAGTTCAAGCATCTGCTCTGACAATGACCTGACCCTGAACTGAACTGACCTGAACTGTGAGATTGTCAGTTCAGTGAGAGATCTTCCAGTTAGCCCTGAGTTGAATGTCTCAGCAGGTGTTGACTCTGACAGTAACATGAAGTAATGCTACACTGCTCAGCCAATCAGATCTTTGAATGGTCAGGCTGGATGGCTGCATTGATCTCATGATTTTTCCAGGCCATATACTGTAGCCTACTTTGTGGAAATTGATTTTTTTCCTCTGCTGCATGTATTATTAAGTCACAATTTTTTTTAAAGGGATAGTACACCTAAAAATGAAATCTTTGTGTTGTTGTTAACCTGTGCCTTTTTTCTTAAGTGAGCTGAAGTAAGAAATATCAAAGAATGATGGTTTTTACAATGAAAGTGGGATTAATTTACTTATACACGGCCAGAAAAAAAGTACAAAACTTTACCTTTTATATATTGTTGAGGTGGCACCCTAATGGCGCTTTTCTATTGCAAAGCCCACGGTTTGGTTCGGGTAAGCTTACTTTTGGGAGCTTTTCCACTGGGTGCAGTACGTAGTACCCAATATTTTTTTAGTACCACCTTGGTCAGGTTTCCGGGTTTTTTTCCAGACTTTCAGTTTGTGGCGGCACCTTCGCCACCGGTGTTTGTACAGAAACTGTCATGTGAGACAAAGTTAGTGATAAAAGCGATGTGCAAATATCTATTTGTGGTAGGCAATTTTAATTTTGTGGTGGACTGAGATATAAATAAATGTATGCGAATGTACAACAACGCTCTCACTTGTATGATGTCACAGCAGTAGGCAGCGCAAATATAACGACACGCCTATAATCCATCCCACTCCGAAGTGTTACTAAACTCGATGGAAAAGCTAACCAAGCCAAAGTGAGGTAAGCTGACCCCACCTGACCCAAACCAAAACGTGGGGTACTATGCAATTTTATTTTACAGGTATACAAAATACAATGCTGTACCTTTTTGGGTTCATTACTGTGCCTTATAAGGATCCATTAAAGGTACAGTTAAATGTTTTGTGCTATTAATATTTAACTGGTACACAGAAGGGTCCTTAAATATACACAGTCGGTCCTAAGGGTATAATATTGTACCCAAAAGATGTAAAAAAAAAAAAATTAGCACACAAAGCCAGTTTATTTCGTATTTGATGCATGCAAATTTGTTTTCTATTTATAATCTGCAGCACTATTTGAAGCTTGGTTGTTTACAAGTGTAATAGGTGTGTACCAGCGCTAGGGTGGCCATTCGTGCCAGTTCCGCCGGACACGTCCCGAACATGTTTTAGGGTTCGTTCTCCGGAAGTCGCGTTGGTCGACCGCATACGTCATCAAGGTTTAATATTTGGGGTTTAATTTTAGAAAAGCAACCGTTACATTTTAAGGTAAGAATGAAACTACAATGATTGTATGTCTTAAAATAAATAAATCTTAATTTTCTAATGTATTTTAACTGAAATGTGATGACGTTTGCGGTCGAGCAACGCGACTTCCGGAGAACGAACCCGAAAACATGTTCGGGACGTGTCCGGCAGAACTGGCACGAATGGCCACCCTAACCAGCGCCCTCTAGAGGTCTGATAAGATTTTCGTTATTTACATTTACTGTAAATTTAAGACTTTGAGCCCGATTTGCACCCTTGGCGATAGAAAGGGCGCGTGACCCGATTAGTGTTTAACCTCCTGTGTGTGGTGTCATTGCGATTATTTAGCTGGTCCTGGCTGCATTGGAGCCTACCCGATCAAACAAGTACGATATTTACGACTCTTGATCGAGCTGCCTTCGATCAAACAACCAATGAGTAAAATATTTAGATCTGTTTCGCGTCATTTTGTGCTTAAATATTTTAATTGGGCAATCGCGCCAGTGACTGTTGCGTTGCTGCTAACAACACATTTATTTTTTACACGTTTGTAATAATTCTTACAAATGATGCACTGAGAAGTCCTTTATGTAGGTTATGATGCAGTAAATTAGGCAACTACTGTATGTAACAAAATTCCAGCAACGTTGGTACTCAAAGCGCCTTTTAGAGCAGTGTCTGGTCTGCATTTTTGCGCATACACACCTGCATACCGGTAAGCACCCCTGCAAATGCGTAATTTCAAAGCCCTGTGGTCATGATGGTTCTAGAAGAGCATTAAATCCACTGCTGAGCTGCAGATGTACGGAGCTGTCATCAGTAGAGGAACAGCCAGTGACCATCGAGTGGTCACACAGTAACAGCCTGACCTCAATTTCAGCTGTTAAAGACCAAATTGCAGATATGGCTTGGAGGGTTTTAATTGGTCTGTTCTGAGAGCAGGGGAATAGTGAAAGATAATGAGCTGCTGTACATCCAAACCTTTTCATAATGATGAAAAATAAGGCTTGGGATTATTACGGAGTTAGCCAGAGAGGCACAGAAATTATGAAACTCGGACCGTATAAAGGCTTTAAAAGGATTTGACTCAAGAAATAATCAAAGCCTAAACTCTGAGATATAGGCTTGCGTCAGTAGTATCCAAAAAGCACCATTCACTTCAAATGAAAGGATGTTCGGCCTCCGCAATCATTCAGAAGCGAGTAATCAATATCTTTTCATCATCGGTGAGTCAGGACTTGACTGCTTAAGTGAAATGTGAATATGGCTTGAAAAATATGGAAAGTCTGAAGAAATTAGGTTTTCTTTCTTTTTGTATATATTTTTATACAGTATTAGACTGAAATAAAGTAAGATTTTTTAAAGAATAATCCCACTGGCCTGAGACCATCATCAGTAGTCTTGCGTAGCCAGACCTTCAGTATCTGATGTTTTTCGCTGCTTTTTCTGGACAAAGCCCGTCCACGAGCTGTTTGACCAACATGTCAAACAACCAATCACAGTTTGTTTCGTCTAGCGTCACGTTTCAGACTCCCTACAATAACGAGCCACCTGCCAACAAGTCAGTTATTGAAATAACCAGCCAACCGAATAGCATCTAAATAAACAACATTACTCACCATAGAACAACAAAACTCTTGGACGTCTTTTAGAGAGTCTATGCCACGAACTTTGCATATTTTTGAGAATCCAATGTTTAGCTGATCATGATAACTGGTCATTATTATCCACGTGAACACGACTGATTGTCTTCCTCAATAGAACGTCAGAGCTTTGTTTTCCAGGGACCGAAACTAATCGCGACACTTGCGTCTCTTGGAAATCCGGTTTATTTTAACCAATCAAAGACAACCTCGACATTCCCACAGGGTTTCCAGAAAAGTGTACGAAAACCTTCAGACGTTTAGCCAACAATCTGTGGGCGTGACGTCTGAGGCTGAGACTACATCATCAGTTGCTTTGTTGAAGCATATAAATTATAAAAAATGCTGGGTTATTTTCAACCCCAGTTTTTGGGACCCAGTTGTTGTGTAAAATATTTAGATTTGACCCAACAATAGGTTAAAACAACCCAGCATTTTGGGTTGAAACAAATGCCCGTCAGCATTTTATTTGTGATTTTCAAAAAAGTTTCACAAAATGCCTTCCAGGAAAATTTTATTCAAAAAATGTAAACATAAAAATATATCAAATGAAAGAACAGACCCTCTGTTTAGAAACAAACAATTAACAAACAAACAAACATAACGGTAAAAAACATCTAATACTATCTGTATTTTTTTTCTCTGCCTATAAACTCTTAAATATGGGTATTTTTCTTAAAAATATTTTTTGTTTGCAAAAAGCTAAAATAATTGAATTTTTTTGTGAAGGAATTTTGTTAGAGTTTGAATTCAGAACGATTATCAAAACATATTAATTGGGTAAGAGCGCCACATTTTTATGCAAATGTTTTCTCTTAATTGACGAGAACTTAATGGCAGTAAAAGAGTTAAAGTGGCAAGAAAAAGTATGTGAACCTTTTGTAATTTGTTTTCTGATAAATTTGTCATAAAATGTGATCTGATCTTCATCTATGTCAAGGCTATTGACAAACACAATGGGCCCTATTTTAACGATCTAAGCGCATCGTCTAAAGCGCAGGGCGCACGGTCTAAATGGGCGTGTCCGATGCTACTTTTGCTAATTTAACAACGGGAAAAATGGTTTGTGCGCCGAGCGCAGGGTCGAAAAGGGTTGTACATATTTTCCTAATGAGTAATGGGAGTGTTTTGGCCGTAACGTGCAATAAACCAATGAGAGTCTTATCTCTCATCCCCTTTAAAAGCAAGTTGCGCTGGCGCTGTGCGTAATCCCTATTTAGATGACGGACCTTGTAAACTGAAAAACTAAGCGGAGGAAGAAGACCACCAGTTTAAGAATAATGTTAAAAATGTGTTGTTTTCATTTTTATTGAAATTTTAATTTTTTTAATTAAAACCTTTAAAAGCCTTTTCCATTCAGAAGTACAAATAGCAGGCTTTGAATTGCTGTAAATGTATTGATATCCTACATAATCAATGTAATCTCATAAAATAATTTGCAAATATGAAAGAAAAGGTTTTTACACTAAAAAATACAAACAAGAGATAAAGGATTTACAAACGTGCAGAGAGCCGAAGCGTTTCAGCACTAGAACAGCGCCATATGGAATTTTTTACAACGCATTACTTAAAATTCATCTCAGCATATCCACAGGTACAGTGTCATCATGTACAATAAATCCGTAAGATAGCATTTAAAAACATTTTCAAAACAGATATTTGTTTAAAGCAAAGCATTTGTTTACATACCAGGCTGCAGGTGAAGCTGTTCTTTGTGCTTTCTAACGTCTCATAATTAGTCCTCATTTATGTCCAAGAGACTCAATAATAATCTTTTACATTCAATTTACATTACTTTCATATTTAAAAGCGTTTTTTGTGCTGCTGCGCATTCATGTATGTGATGAGCAAACCCGCGTTATCCTCCAATTTGTAGGCGCATATTACTAATGCGCTCTTTAAATAAAAAAACATATTGCTCCATTGACTTTAGACTTTAGACCAGGTTTTTTTTTTGGTCAGTGGCGCTGCATTGCGCCGGGTGTAAGATAGAGCTAGCCTGGTATAACCAGACTCTCGTACATTCATTTCATTTGTACAGAGAGTCTGGCCACGCTCCATTGCAAAGCGTTACTTCCGTTAAGGAGGGTCCATTGTTGAAGTTTAAAACTATTGGATCTGCCCAGAGTCACTCAGGATCTGCCAAAGCCAATCGCTAACGTGTGGTCATGACGTTTATCATGCACCGAAACCGTCCGGAAACAACAAGTCAGAATAATCAGACAAACAAAAGTTAGCAAACCTAGTTCTTGCTCCGGCTTTAACTTCTGTATATTCGGCAGTTTTGCAACAACGGACTGAATAGCTTTTCTTACGTCTTTCTCCGCTGCCATTACTGAACTACAACTCAAACTGACGCACGACCTCAACGTCATCGTTCTTAGCCACCCCCATCTGTTCGCTGATTGGTCCTGCAGATTTTTGCAGGAGAAAACGAAACTCTACACAGCAGTCCCAGACGTACTGCTGAAGCGAAATGAAAAATAAGCGGAAGCACGTAGGAGGGCGGAGCCAGGCTAAGATAGAGCCCAATGTGTCTTAAAATAATTACACAAAAAATTCTGATATTTCATGTCTTTATTGAAAACAACCAAAAAACCTCATAGTGCTTGTGGGGCAAAAGTATGTGAACCCTCTATTTATGTACATTAAATGACTTCAAAAAAGCTAATTGGAGTTTAATTTTAGCACACCTGGACTCTCGTTAAGATAATACATTTGGAGGTGTGGGCTACCATAGATATGTATAATAAAGGCTAGATGTCTCGCCCGCGCTGCTGGCCAATTGAGTGGAACGTCCGCATTTGGCGGCCATCTTACCACAGGGTGCTCGCTCACTCGTAGCATTGTGTTTAATGGAGCATGTACTTTTAAATGACCATAACATGCTCAATCAATTTTCTACCCATTTTCAAATGGTCAAAATTATAGCCACGTTAATAGCAATTGTAAGAAACCAAACCAAACCACCACTGCTTACTAAAAAGAACATTACTTTTTCTTGCCACTGTATAACCAAACCGGCTCGGTTCATTTACAGTATGACCCAATGCTGGGTTGAAAATAACCCTGCATTTTTTGTTGTAGCTTATTTGAACCCTTTTGATTGACCAAAGTCTCGGCTTAAATTGGACATCAAATTTGATCTGTTCCTCACTTAGGTTGCAGTAATAGTCCGCTTAAATAAGGAAACATTCGCCATGCAGTGCAATGCTCTTCGGGGAGCCATAACCTCCGACGAATGTTTCCTGTAATTGTGCATTGTGGATGTGAATCTAATCTTAGGGCTTGTGAGATCTCTTTTGTTCGAGGTATGGTTTCATCAGCCAATACTTCTTGTAAAGATCAAGCTCAACATTTGTAAGTGTTTCACGCTTGCATTTTTATCCCAACCGATCTGTACAACTTCTGCACTACATTATTAACTGAAGAGAATGCAACAAGATATAATTCATTACAAATACCAAGATGAACTGAACAAATGAAGTGGGGAATGTTGGACACTTCATGCCCTGAACAAACATAACTTTCTGTGCGTAGCGGAAGGAAAGCCGAGTACATATCGTACGGTATAAGTAAACAGTGCATACATCATCTGAGATGCAGTTATTAGATTATATTGTGGAGAAGTTATTAGCCGAGGGTTTAACAATTTATCCACCCTGTACTAAGAATGTTTACACGCTGTGATAAGACATTGTTTCTTTGTATTTTTGCGAGCTTTACATCCAATTTATGCAGAATTCCAAGTGAATCCAAAAGGTTTGCATACTTTCTCCTGCAGCTGTATATATAATAACAACCCTTGGGTGTTATTTCTCAGGTTGGTTGGTCCTGATCTTGAGAGTGTGGGCTTTTAAATGAGGTGTCCAAGCTGTTTTAGCAAGGCTGCAAATGTCAGAGGAAAATGGAAAGGACAGATGCAGCCCTTGGCTTGAGGGTTTAAGCCGTGACTGACAGGCGAGACACGCTGCCCACTGATTCATTGGTTAATGGTGTTTTCTTCAGGTCCAGCCGAGTGACAAACACGTCTTGTAATGCTGGAAAGCAGTGACTTCATTCTGTATTCTGTGTTAACACCGGGCTCCTTGATGAAGCATGGCTCTCTGAAAGTGAGTTATTAACCTGCTTGAACATCATTCATTCATTCTGTGACAGAGCGAGAAGTGCAATACATTGATCCAGACCTTTATTGGATGGATCAACACCCATGATGTTATTTTGATGAATGATTTATTGATGTCCGGCTGGGGATTATTAAAGTATTATTTCATCTTAAATGATGGGGATTGGCTGTGCATCTTTATGCCTGATGGGGACAATATACAGTGTGTGTGTGTGTGTCTGCCTGTCTGTCTGTCTGTCTGTCTCTGTCCATCCAACCATATACAAGCCAAGTGGTGCCAACAAAAAAGAAATAGAAAAAAAGAACAGAAATGAAATAGACTTTTAAAGGCAAAATATTTAAGATTTTTGTTATATATAAATATTTAATGCAGTTGTGTACTTATTCCAAAAGTTCCCATTTGTATATCCACATAAATAGCACTTTTAAATAGTGGCATGTCCCTCAGCGGCGTGCAGAGACCTTTGGAGGAGCAGGTGCTCAAAGTATAAAAAGGGCACTTTCCTCGCTGACATGCAGGCACACAATTGAAACAAATAATAAAACAAAACAGAATAGAAAAGACAATTTTAAGTCTAATATTTTCTTTATTTTCCTTGCAAATAGAGTGAGAAGGAATTATTATTACTATATTTTATATCTATATATTTATATTTATGCATTTGGCAGACGCTTTTATCCAAAGCAACTTACAGTGCATTACATTTTGTGTGTACAGTATGTGTTGCAGTTTTATTATTATATGATATTATATATTGCATTGTAACATTAAGATATTATTACGTTTACAGGCTTGTGTTTTTTTTTTGTGGCTTTTTACTAAAAGTTATATTGGGCAGGCCTTCGCAAAAGGGCATTTAATTGCAAAAAATAACATGTAAAGAAACTTTCATCTTTCCACTGTCTTCACAGCGTCATCAAGCTTCGATATTATTGTTTTGAAAATGTGACCTCTGGTGGCAAAAATGTACATAATGTGACCTAAATGTTGAAAATGTAAATGTACTATAAAAATAAAAGTACATAAAAAAATGATTTATGACACTATTGTCATAAATGGCTAAGATGCATACATTTGCGCGCAAGGCAGCATGGAGAAACCCAGGCTATGTAAACATAACATTTTAAATGCACTTTTTAATGTTTATCTGTTAATCTTTAAACTTTATTTTTATTGAAATTTTTTATTTTTATAGATCCATCATTTATGTATTCCTTCTTTTTTAATTTGCACTCTTTGGTTTACATGCTACTTAAAAACAAGCAATCTACACAGCAATTGGGACAACTGACAATGCAACATCATAAAATAATGTACAAGAAAAGATGTTCTTCACAAAAGAAATCCTGCTCCTATTGTATCTATATGAAAATCCTCTATTTTGCTTTCTAGGAGTGTGAATTTTTGCATTAAATAGTTTTATGTTCTCTGTCCTGAATGATTCCCGAGAGTGCAGGTGCACGAGCTCATCAAAATATCGCTTCAATCTTTAATGATATCAAGCAAGCCCCAAACTCCAAACCACATGCACGCCTCTGCACCCTGTAGGTCTGTGGTTGCAGGGAAAGAAGCCTTTCACTCCAATTGATTTTCGCTTCTGATTTAATTAAATAAAATCCCAGTCTGGGAGGTTTTCCGTCTCCTTCCTTCATTTTCTTCTTCTGGTGCTTTGAAGTGCAAATCTGATCTTAGTGATGTATAGGAGAATCTCTCTTAAATCACACTCGAGAGACTTTTAAAGGCACTTGTAGGGTTGGTGATGCCAGGTGAACTCAGCTAAGTGATGCCAAAGGTATTGTCAGTAAATTTGACCTATTTGTCACAAATTTACATGTTTGCTTTTACAGTTCACAGTAAATATTACATTTAATGTAAAAGCTTTGCTCAGATCTATGTACTGCGTTTTGAAATTGAAGTGAAAGTGACTGGTAGAAATTGGAGGAAACCATAGACTGTAAACAAATATGGACGTTGTGTCCGTGATGTCACCCAAAGGTTTGTGAAGAGCTTTTTAGAAAATGAAAGTAGGCGGTGCCTGCCATCGCCATCTTGGCCGCAGGTCACCGGGCATCACTTGCGGATAACCGACAATGGACAAGGAAGGGGGACGTGGGTGAAGCTGAGGTGGCTGGTTGCTCAAACCACGCCCGCCTAGCCCAACTCTAGTGATATCATTGTCAGTTCACCCATTGTCAGGCTTGATTTTATGTGACATTTTTCCCCTCATTATTCATGTTTCTTTATTTTAAAAAGTGTATTTTTGTTAGTTTGTTGTTGTAAATGTTCCAATTGGGACAGAGATTGTGCCATTTTCAAAGAGTTTAATTAAATGTTTATGTTAAAAATTTTGGTTGCATTTGAAGAGTTGGTTCCAAAACGCGATAAACGCCAATTTAAAAAAAATAAGTTACCGCCAAAATCAGTATTGTATCAGGTATTACATAATAAATTCTTAATTTTACGCAAAATCCGATATCCGCCATGTTATTCTGTCATCTGTTCTCCCTTTTTTCAAACCGCGACAAACGCCAGTCTTCCTTCTCTGCAGAATGCAATAAATCCACTCCACGAATTACAGCGCACCATTCCATGCATTGTAAACAATAAGGACGGCGCTTTGAATACACACGTAATCCTAGTTTTCCTCATTTGCTTTGTACTTCGTGATCAACAAACAAACAAAAACAAAATAATACTTTTGATTGCATTGATAAACCTGTGGTGGTTTTCTGTGGTGTTAAAGAAATATAAGCTATCAAAATCGAATAATTTACGCGAGAGGCACTCAGGAAACAGAAAAATGTTGGTTGCTGTTCTCCAGACAGCATCAAGTTTCTGTCATGCTAACACATTGACCACAGTGGATCTTATGAAAAACTTTCCATTATTTTACGCGAAGCCAACGAAAATCAAGCAGGACCAAATTTTTTTACAGCTGAACGCTGTCAAAAAGGTTCAGCGACGACATCCCAAGGATGAGAGCAGCAATGACAGTGTTCTTAATATGACAAAGTAAGTGTTTTGATTAATGCCATTAATGTTTATTTTTTTTAATTGGTGTAAACCACTAGTCAACTAAATGTATATAACATGGCAAAGATGAATGCACATTTATATATTGATTCAATAGATTTCTAGCATTTAGGAAAAAGCTTTTCAAGGAATAATTGCATTTTGCAGAAAAAAAATATTTTTTTATAATAAATCTTTGAAAATCAAATTATGGATTTGAATTTTTAATGTTATTATAACCTAAAGATGCTATGTAAAAGTTTGTAACAGAAAATAGTGGTTTTCATCTTGTCACTTTTTTGGTATAGAAAACACGTTTTTACCAAAATTAATCAAAACTGATTTATTGTGTTTTGGAACCAAACTCGTCATTTGTAATTAAAAATGTAACTGCTTAACTAGGCACATAATACAAAAATATAAATATTTTAATGAATCGGTTTGAATCGTAATTGTATTGAAGAAGTATTTGATGTATCAGCAAAATCCCATAGCTGGATTTTGTATCGAATCATAATTAACTGTCCGATTTACACCACTACTAGCTGCCAGTCGATGAATTGCAGTTTAAGTCACTTCCGTATTGGCTTCATCAGAGAGATCTAAGTAGGACACACCCAAAAGTGGCAATTTTAATATGGTATTTTGAGCTAGAACTTAATTGACATCTTAACATCTTATGAAATGTGTCCTTTAAGTTAAACGTACTACTGTTTTAGTTCACATTATATAGTTTTTAGGGCAACAACTTTCCTCAAATTTTTTAAGCAAATTCCACACAGTGTGGCCATAGTGTGTCTAAGCTAAAGCTACCGACAACTGCTTTGATTGTAAAACTATTGTATAAATATTGTATTTTATAAAACTATAAGTTCCAATCCTTGATTCTGATTGGTCAATAGCTGTGCTTTATTCACGATAAAACACAGCCATGACCACCTTACCCAATGGGTTCTATTTATCACTGCCCCCTTAGCAACACCCTCAGCAACCACACGTATCAGTTTGTTGTTTTGATTTGAGCTTTCATGCATATTACACATTGGAACGTTGTTGTTCACGGTCAGGGATGATTTTTTTAGCGGAAGGAATGCTTTTATTGATTTAACTTCATGAAAGTTGCACTAATAAATTTATTTTTACTTTAATATTGTGTGGTAACCGTTTTATAAAAGCAATAAGGTACTTGAGGCAAGTGCTGTATTGTGAATAAGTTATTGATGAAGAATAAGTTATGATCCAGCACAGCCGCTCGTACCTTATTGCTTACATATAATATGTATGGGATAGGGACACCTTACATATTATAGTTTTCCAGTTATTGAAATGTTATATTTTTCTCTGGCCCAAATATGGCTCTAAAACAAATTTCCTTCAGTGTTATTCGAGTATTTTTAATGATAAAAAGAAGAGTAGAGTTTTCAGCTGAGGTTGTCGTGTCCCAGTAGATCATGTTTAAAGGAATCCCATTTGTATTGCCTAATGGACGGTGACAAAGCAGATCATACACTACGTGCATGTGAAGATGCAATTGAAGATGATTTCACTTCCCATCACGGGCCTTTCGGGCAAACAGAAACACATTAATAATTCATGCCTACTTAACCTTTCCTAAAGAACCATCAGTTGATGCTTTGACTGCCAGATTTCAATATTTGATTGACATGGAAGACATAAAGTCTTATATATATAATGTCACGAATCAGTCAATCCTTGAGCGGGAGAGACTTTTTATTCAGTTTTATTTAGTACTGTACCTCTTAACACACACACACCTGCTACTGCACTCAGTCATCACTGGATGTTTTCTTCTAGCTACAAAGTTTGTGTCTCACCACAGGTGCACAACAAGGCTTTTGTTAATAGCCCAGCGAGAATGTCCCGAACAGGTCATGCTGTATAACATGACATGAAATTGATTTTCGAATCAGTCCATTAGCGGCTCCAGGTACACCTTTCATACAAACTACCTCGTCGACATCTATTTGCCACCATGTGTGCCATGAAGGTTTCTTCGTTACACCGCCAGACAAAATGGTCCCTACCTGTCACTGGGGTAAAATCCATTTAAAAAGTACACCTTTGCACCTAAAGATGGCATATTAGTACCTCAGAGGTACATATTGTTACAAGAAGATATTTAGTAAATTTTCTACTGTAAATATAAAAAAAATGTGTTGATCATAGTAATATGTAGGGTTGCTCCGATTGGTATCGGCCGATAATGGCATTAAATGGCTCGATCTGTACTTGCAAAATTTGCCGATCTCGTAAACCGATCTTTCTCTTTACTGCAAGCATTTTTATAACCCATTGCTCATGTGCAATGGGCTGATTTGGATTTCTCTCTCTGCCGACACGCGTCTCATATCTATCACGGCAAATTGCATCCTCATGCCAAATTTTTTTTATTTGCATGCGTTTTAAAGTTTTGAAAGTTTAAACTTTATTTTTTCTCACAGCTGCTCTTGTTTGCGTACACCCGCCGTGCGCGCACACAGCTGCCTGTCATCAGTGCACGGGAACAGAGCGATCTCTCTCATTACTTTATCTAGTTAAAATGTTAACCGTTACAATCATCAAAAAGCTTGCATATCAGCTTTAAAAAAAAAAAAACGGGCGATCACGAAGATAACAAATCGGTAATCGGTATCGGTTGCAAAAATCCTGATCAGAGCATCCCTGGTAATATGTGTTGCTATTGACGTCATTTGGACAACTTTAACTCTTTCGCCGCCATTGACGAGATAACTCGTCAATTAAGAGAAAACGCTTCCCTGCCAATGACGAGAATTTCTGGCTTTCCGCAATACCGCTATTATCCACCAGGTGGCGCACTTCCGCAAATTATACAACCGGGAAGTAGTGCCTCACGTGAAAGAGAAAGAACTCTGTGTATGTTTTAAAGATCGCTCTGCATCTGATCTCTATCAAAAGTCCTTGAGGTGATAAAAAGAGAACTAATGAAGGTAGGATAAAACATTTTTTTTTTTGAAAGCAGAGGATCTGTTCTTTCATTTGATATATTGCTCGTTTATATATTTAAAGAAGAATATTTTCTGGAAGGCATTAAACTTTTGTGAAAATCATGAAAAATGCTGCTGCTGGCTGGCAACTTTAAAAAAAAACGTTGGCGGTGAAAGAGTTAAAGGCGATTGAGATTTTTGGACACCCTTACATACTATATTTTCAAATAGTTGTATCTCGACCAAATATTGAACGTGATTTCTCAAAGTAGGATGTGAGGTAGGACCTCTTTAAACGGTACCATCCCAGTGACAGCTTGGGACCATCTTCTGATCATTTTTCTGATAGGGTAGGACTCCATTTCTTCCCCCCAGGACCTTTGCGACTTTGGTGAACGTGACATTTGGGTTATATTGCTGGGTGACTTCAGTCGGAGTCAGTGCAATGGGCGGCCATCTTGAAAACACAGTGCAGTGTTTTTTTAAAGGTCACGTTCTTTCTGATGCCATTTTTTAACCCTAGTTAGTGTGTAATGTTGCTATAATATCATAAATAATACCCTATAAAACGATAAAGCTCAAAGTTCACTGCCAGGTGATATATATTTTTTAACAGAAGTCCCCTTTCAAACCGACAGCGAACGGCCGGTTTGGACTACAGTCTTTTACTTCCTGCTTTAATGACGTCACTAGAACAGTTTTTGACTAATCTTCGCCCATAGGAATACGTCAGTCGCCAGCTAAGCTAACGGCAAGCTAATGTAGGGTGACCATACGTGCCATTCTTCCAGGACGCATCCCGTACAGGCTTTCGGTGTGTCTTCCGGAAGTCGTATTTGTTGACCGCATACGCCATTCAGTTAAAAACATAAGATATACAATCGTAGTTTCATTCTTACCTTAAAATGTAACTGTTGCTTTTCTGTAATAATAATAATAATCCTCTATGACGTATGCGGTCGACAAATACAACTTCCGGAAGACGAACACAAAATCCTGGACGGGATGCGTCCGGGAAGTATGGCACGTATGGTCACCCTAGCTAATCTGCTATCGAAACACAACACACTGAACAAGCTACACAATAATAACTTGATACGTATATTTGAAGGCGGGACTTCATAGAACAAGGAAGACATCAGTCCGTTTTTAGGACAGTGAAAACAGCGCTATAAAGATAAGTAAATTGTGTGGAAAATACTGTGTTTTTTACACGTGAAACATGAACACATGTTATATTGCGTACTGTAAACACAATCAAAGCTTCAAAAACACAGAAGGAACCGGACCTTTAATGTATGTATGAAATTTGCATATAATAAATTAGATGCAAAATATAGCTGAAGATCAAACCTTTTCGGTCACATGAGTCTGAAAGTAGAAACAATATTCAAGCCTTTGGAAGGTCAATCTTCAAGTGTTAATAAATCAGGGTGTCCACGAGCACTGAGTTCAAAGACTGCTTTATTAAAGGACAGAGAGTCAGGACTGTAATAACTGCTGGGTCATTTTCTTTTCTCTTACCTACTACAGGTACTCCTGGGCTTTGCTGCTCAGATCCTATTAAGTTATCTGAGACCATCACGGTGCTGTGTTTCATTCAATGACTTAAGTCATTATTAAGTCATTAAGACATTATTTGATAGCCGTTGTCTTTAATTTAAATCAATTTAACTTGTTAAACCTAATAAGTCAGCTGCTTGTTAAGGGATTGGCGCAGGATCTTTCATCTCTTCTTTTTAGGGCCAGGATTTTGGCACATTTTTTAAATGAACAGAATTGTTTATAGGTCCAAGCTAATGAAATTAAAGGAAAACACCAATGTTTTTCAATATTTTACTATGTTCTTACCTCAACTTGATGAATTAAGCATACCTATCTTTTCACCTTTTTTCAATGCATGCACTTTTGAGAGTGTAAATGTGAGAATTTTTTACTTCACATTCTTCTTCGTCTTATCACTCAGATCGTCTTCATTTTGTATTTTTTTTATTTTTATTATTCATGATTTATGGTACTCTCCGGTTCATATTAATATTAATTATTAATTATTCAGAGGCTGAACAGAAGACGAAGTTGCATTTATAACTCACATTTCACATCATTTTACAAGCTACTAATTGAAGAATACCATGTTTAGCTCGCTGTAGCCTTAGTAGAATGGGCAACCTTGACATAAACAAAATGGTGGCCTCCAACTGAAAAGATTTTAAACTTTATTAAAACTGTAACTATGCTTTTTGTCCGTTGTTGAGCCTTACAGCTTGTGTTCACTGTATGCTCAATAAATAAATAAATAAACATATACAAAAAAGTACCTTCAAAGCTGAAGGAACAGTTCTTAACAGAGAGAGAAAAATGTTAGATTGATGTACTCTTGATCACACAATGTGGACTGTTTATAGCCGTGCTTATCAGACCTCAGCCCATAAAGCCACCCAAGGGTTTGGGGGTCATCGCCTGTGCTGAACATTGATTTTGGTTGGTTTTTGTCTCATAAAATGCGAATGAGGACAAGCCATATTTTAAGCTCTGCCTGGATGAGTCAACCCAGACGTTTACACTAATCCCGAGGAATAGCTGAGGCTATTGACCAAGTCTGTCTTTTCTTGAGGTTTTCCGTGAGCTTTCAATCTAATGGGAATTTAACTGAGCTTCACAAGTCACTTCTCATTGACTGTCTCTCTCATTCCATCAGTGTTTTTTGGACAGATAAGCGTTCAACTCGACTGTTCTCTGAAAGACCGCTTTTGTTGCACGGGCAAATGCCATTAACTTTCATCCACTTAGTGCTATTTTTTACGCTTTTCTTTTCATGTCACAAGTGAAATACAGAGTGATGAGCTTTTTCTCATCCTGGTCTTTGAAAGCATTCATGGGGAAATATTCTGCGGTGCTTGTATCTTACAAAACAGCCCTGAACATCCAAGGGTTTCAAATGAATAGAAATAAAGTGCCGTCTTTAACAGGCATATTTTGTTTTATCCAATATGTCTCTTTTATAAACCGTAGCACCAGTTGTGCAAGTTCATTGTTACGGTACAACATGTAAAAATATACAAATCTCAATTTTACAAAGGTAAATGCTATTTTTGACACTTATTTTCCATGGCAACTGTGAATGCTTCTGGGTGAGAACGTGCAGAATAACATTTCTCCAATTTCCTTAAGTAATCATGATTGCTTTTAGTCGCATGAATATACAGTGCAAATGAAAACGAAGCAAGTAAAAAGTAAAGAAACCAGAATAAGTAAACAGTTTGTTCTTCCCTTGAGCACACGAGTCTCATTTGTCTTTCATGTACCAGCACAGATCACTCTGCGTATGTATTCATCCATAAAAATTCCTCCAGCCTTTACATTTTTATTTTTGCAATTACTACATGTGTTTATGATTTTGTAAGAGGAATTGTTGGATGCTAATGTATAACTTGATGGTAAGACAGTGTCTGTAATAGTACCATATCTAATGTAAGAGTCTCATGGGTGGGTTATTAAGGGAGCTCACATCTAAATCCTGCTTATCCTTCATAATATGGTAATGAATGCCAAAAATACATTTACATATACATGGAACCGATGGCATTTATGTCTTTTTAGCTCTATTTATATGAAATAAAATGTGCTTTATATTTGATTTGTCTTTTTATTTGTAACAATTCGGATTTACAGCTAATACATGCTGATACTGGTTAGCACAGCAGTCCTTTTAATTTCTTAAAAAGGCACAGATTATGCCCATTTTTTATTTCATATGTGCCTAAAATGTGTATGTAAAGCTCAAAATACCCCACAGATAATTTATTATAGCGTGTCCAAAATGCCCCTATGTGGGTGGGAGCAAAAAAGCACTGTTTTCATGTCTGTACCTTTAAAAGCAAATGAGCTACAGCTCCTCACTCCCTTATCAATAGACAGTGAGTGCTTTTGGTTAAAGAAAACCTATTTCATTGCTAAAAACACGTTATTTAGTGTATTTGGTATAATACACTGTGTTTGCACATTATTTTCCACATACCGTAAATTTCTGTAGCTCAAGATTTTACTATCTTCCTGAAACGCACGGATTTGAAAAGCTCTGTGTCCCTGATTGGCCAGCTAATCTGTACGTTGTGATTGGCCTGAATACCTCTGACGTCAGCCGGAAATGTGGCGCTCCTTACCATGTTTGAAAGATTCGCTCAAAATGCAATGCTAACAGGAGTTAACTTACAGACTGTTAACTCGTGTCATTGTTTACTTTTTGGTTTGTACCTTTTGCATATCGTTAACATGAACTAATACACACCTACGCACGGAAATTAAAAAAGGTGAATCGGACAATAGGTGCTCTTTAAAATAGATCAGATTCCTGTGAATACAATTTGGGACAATAGCATATTTAGCCACTTTAGTGCTACAACGGGCTAACAAAGACATATAGAAAAGCTTTTGAAAATTAACCAGTCAGTCAGTGGTCATGGGTGGGGCGGGACTTTATCAGTGTGATGTCACATTAACAAGAAAATCAAAACCTAATGAGACTGCTTTGGTTTAATGGGGATTAAAAAAGGAGGGGATGGATTTTGTTTTCATTGTAGGGTTGTTGTGTTCACACAATGCCATCACACATTTATATACAAACAAGTGGATTTTGCATAATATGTGTCCTTTAATATAAAAATAAAACAATTTAAGACAAATTTTGCATAGAAACTGACGGAAAATCTTTATATGTTTTGGAATATAATGGAATATAAAAAATTGGAATATAATTTATTTATTCATTTGTTCTTCTATGCCAGAGGTGCCCAAACTAGGTCCAAAGTTGGCCCGCAATTACCTTTAATTTGCCACGTGAGATAAGATGTTACCTTTTTTTTTTATTTGTTTGTTACAAAAAATGTAAATTGAAATTAAATGCAAGGAATTAAAGTGAATACATGTTTTATGTACATGCATACTTGAATGCATCACGAAACTCAACGAACTTGGGTACTATAGCCTAAAGCCGAAAGTATACTAGGGACGTCCGCGTATGCGCGCCGTCCGCATTACGTCATTTTCGTCATCAGGAGGGTCCGCTGACGGCCGCGCAGACCATCCGCGTGCAGCCCAAAATTTGAGACCGCTGCCACTATTAATTTTTATATAACACAGCAACATTTACTTTTGGCTCACAGACCTCAGTCAGGGTTGATTTGTAGAAAAAAGTTTGGGCACCCCATGCCATCGCGTGAAGTTTCTTTTGTAGCACCTTTAACTTTATAAGAAGCATTTAAAATCACAATAAAAACTTTTCATACCATAGTTATCCTTATGTTATTACAACAACAGTACAGAGTTGGCATACTTACAACTTTCAATTCAGCACATTTTGCAAACTCAAGATGCTTATTGATTCTCATGCATTACAAAGAAAAAAGTGAGACAGTGATTGACAGCATTGCGGTTTAAGGTGACATCTTTACCTCGGTCTCTTAACTCAGCGGTGTGCTTTAACAGGTGCATCTCCTGTCTCTCTGTCAAAACACATATAGGGCCCGCACCCAAAACAAGCATAAGTTGTTTACTATTCATGTATTTTAAAACTTTTATAAACTTACAATTTGGAAAGTTTGTTTTTTAAGCATTCCTTGGGGCGACAGTACAAACATTGATCAGGTACAAACAACTCCTTAAGGTAAAAACTGCACAGCTTTAGCTTTAAACATTGTATCTGAGTCTGTATCATCCAAATACAGACACTAAGCAATCATGAAGCTGTTTAGCCCTTATGGCTGCCTCACAAATCTCTTTAAAGGTGTTGAGGGATGGATTTGAAGTGAATTAGTAACGTCTGTCTCATGTCTGTACTGTAATCCCACGGCACACAGTCAGAACAGACACAGCATCTGTTCCTGATATCCTAAGATCCTCAACACAGCGATGGTCCATGACGCCATTAGCATTTAATGTTTTGCACAACCTCTTATGGCTCCTGTGAGTGTTACCTGTGAAAGGGACTAATATCAGGATTCCTCATTTCTTTTTTGACAATTAAGTGTGTTGCATACATCTTAGGACATATATTACTCACAGTGAGTAAGATGATGGATGAAGCCATGCATTATTCTTTCTGCACATACAGTTTGTGCATATTTAAGCAAGAGGCAATTTAATAAGGGAGACGGAAAAGCAATATGTTACTTTAATACACCATTCGCTGTGGTTTGGCCAATGCTATCATAATGTTTATGTTGATGTATCTTTAATCCAGTGTAATTCAGTTTGAAAACGCATAGGATGGATACAGTCCCTTCATTGAATTTTTTATATAGTGTATTTCATGTGATTATTGATGTGTTAAATCATTTAAATCAGTCAGTGCCATACAGTGACGGGCACATGCATCATACTGCGTTGCTTTATAAAAACTGCAAAGTACAGTACAGTTAATCAAAAGAGACTGAACCAGCATCCGAACTACACAAACAGCAAACTCATGGGCAATATTGCACCGGTCCTATCAAATAACAACAGTCAGGTGGCTCACGGGGGTGTCAGTCTTCTCTCTGTACACACTCATGAGGCAATACAGTCTGATGACCATCTGGCTTTGTGTTCTAGTAAGGAAAGAAAAAGAGAATCGCTGGGCAGAATTTCATTTTCGATCCACACAGGGCATGGCAGGGATCAAAAGTTTGTGAAGTCTGACTTGTCCATCTGTTTTTGTTTGATTATTTGTGGCAGAGTAAGATGTTGTTGAGAAAGCAGTAGAAACAGAATTAGCAAACTACAGTTTATATAATTTTAGAATATTAGGATCTGGGAAAGCCAGGGCTGGAAATGAGGGGGGAACGCGGGGGGACAGAGTCTAGAGGAGTGAATTTCAAGGGGGACCAGAGTTCCACCCAAACTGGGGTGCGTTTCCCAAAAGCATCGTTAGCCAACTACTGTCGTAAGTTACGTCGTTACAGACGAAGGTCAAGGATTTGGTGTTGCCCAAAGCCATAGTTCAAACAAACATTTGCAAGCTGCATCACAAACTTTCGCGGTTTCATTGACAGCTCTTAACCTGTAGTTAGAAGCACAGTTCTTTGTTATTATCAGATCATGCTTTTGAACAAAATAAGCAAAAAACATGTAGTACATTCTATATCCTTCATTCTAAATATATAAAAAAAATTACGTCTTTAAGTTTGTAAACAGAATTAAAGTGCTGCATTTGAAAACTGCGCAGGTGACCTTTAAGACCCTGGGGAATCCCTGGGAGAAGTGATGTAATAGGGAACTTGCACATGAATTAAATATCTTGAAAATAAACAACAGATAACTAAATCACAATTACAAAATAAGTCTTCCGATGCAATTTTTGTTATTTTCAGCAATAAACTGCCCTTAAATCGATTTGCGCAGATTAATTATAAAAAAAATCATTCAATTTACCCAATTTTTTTAAGGTAAGTGGTTGCAATTCATTTATTTAAGCTACGTTTAAACAACTTAAATAAATTGATTGCAACCACTTACCTTAAAAAATTGAGTTAATTGAATGAATAATTTTTTTCAGTGTAGTACTTCACCTATCACGTGACATCATCAACCAACATGGTTCAAACAACGAATGTGCGACAAAGTTACTATGCTTTCGGAAAACAGTCGTGACAAGGTAGTTAGTTTCTCCAACTGTGCATCGTACTATGTTGGTTCAGCAGCGAGTAACGTCGTTGTTCGGGAAACACACCCATGGTTAGAATTTTTTAAATGGTGGAATTGAAAAGAAATTATATTTAAACAACTTAATAGCATTTCAAAATGACTCCCCATTATGATATTTTTTTATTACAACTAATATTTTATAATGCATCATCAAGCTTGTCACATGACACAACACAGATTTTTCCTCTTATTTAAAATATCCATTAACTAAGGAGGTTCTACTGTGAGTGGTTTACCCATGAAGGTAGCGAGCACCGTCGCCTAAGCGATGTTAATATGAATGCTTTAAAATATATTAATTTTTAAAATTTATTTCAAAATATACAATAATTGAGCAAAAATATATTGATGAAAAATAACTTTTTGTAAACATATTTCAAATTATATTGCAGCACAGATATTTTTTGGCCATTTTTGTATATTTTGAAATATTTTTAAAAATTTTATTTTTCAAAATAAAAAAAATGTGCGATATGGGGTAAATCATAAGTTATCCAGAGACAGTGGGATAATTTTTTGTATGTGTTGCAAAAAACACTAGCTTCACCCGCGGTACGCCTCAAGAATCTCTCTTTTTTTTGAAACTATCGGAAGAGCTGATCTGTCTTTTATAAATCTGATAAAACTAAAGACTCTTCCGAGATATAAAAGATTTAATACTAGCCTCAGTCAGGTTAGCTCATTACAGAAACAGCATAAGTTATGTAGGCTTTAAGAGTTAAATATTCAAGAAAACATTATACGTGCAATTTTGTGTTATTTTAAAATATATCAGATATTTAATATAAATATATACATTTTAGACCAGGCTGATAAAAAGAGTTAGTAAAGTTTTAAAATCATACATTCAATCATTTTCCAAACAGGTCTGTTACCGGTTTTGTGTGTTTTAATTCCCTGTGGCATATTATACTGTAAGTCGACAGGTACCCAATTTTTTTTTTTATTATTTCCCCTGTGGTGTTATATTTGACATTCACATATTCGCTGAAGTGCACTCGAGTAACAACCTGATTATTTTTAAATCAATTCCCGGACGTGAATCATTCTACACCCACTTGTGGTGTAATATCTCCAAATGATTAGATTCTGTTATGACTGCCATCCCCCACACATACAGTATTAATAAAGCAAATACATCCCCAAGGGATATAGCCGTATCCTTAAGGTTGTACAAATCAAGCAGAATTCATTAAATAAATACATTCATTTAATATAACCCACTTAAAACTATCCCACTATTATCATTTGACTTGCTGTTTGCTATCCTTACTGTAATGTGTCCCTAGCTGCCACCTCCACAGTTTAAATCTGTAAACGGGTACAGCGGTCAGGCCATCTCACCACGGGGAACGAACTGACCCGCTCTGCATCGATCATGCGAGTCTGAATCATTCTCCCACACACTGCTGAGAGAGGAATGAAGATGGACGGACTGATAAAGCCGCTGGACATTTGTCTTCCAAAAAGTGGAGCTCATGTTGAGAGAAGACCTGAAGAGATGATCAGTCAGTTTATTTCTCTTCTTAGACAAGCGTAGCCATAGATGTTCTCATACCTCGGAGGACTGAAAACACAAGGTTAAACTATCATTAGCAATTTATTTATATTTGTAAGTAAATGACATAAACAAAATGATTATTTATCAATATCAAGATTGTATAGTTAAACATTTATACTGTATGTACAGTCTGAAGGAAATTTGAACTTTAGTAACTAAACACCAATTCTTTCACTGGTTTCCTTTCATATGATGTGTTTTATGGGGACGTTGGGTACACATGAAGACGCACCTTGTAAAATCCACATGAGAAAGTTTTTAAATATATATATATATTTAATATAAGATAAATGTAAACACATTAATTGGAAGTGAATAGATACGGTATTCATTCTTGATTTCTTATCGTTTGCCGCCGTAGGGCCGCACATGATACCGAAATCATTGCAATACCACAGACGTGCACACTGCGGTATGCATACCGCGATAGTTTTCGATAACTAAATTATGTTTATATTATATATTATAAATAATTTTTTTATTATATTCAATTCTTCAAAAGGTTGTGTATAGGTTTGAGAAGGTTCTGTCTAGAGGGGATACAGCTACAGCCAAATCTCCTGAGAAGTTGTGTTTAAGGTTAGGTTTGGGGTGAGATTGGGATAAAAACAGCGCTCATCCGGTAAGATTTCAAGAGATTAAGCTGTATACTTCTAGACCAGTGGCAGCTCTTGACTGCTCATCCTAGGGGCGCAAATTTAAAATATTTGTTTGGAATGTCGTGTGTAATTTCCAAAATATGTGTTTGTTGCGTCATGTGAACCATGTGCATCACGTGTTTTGTCAAAATAAGTGCCTGCTGCACACGCCTCAAAACAGTTTATGATTAAAGAGACGCTCACGTTTACAAAATACATGCAAGACATAATTAACAATAAACTTTGATTACGAATGATATTATGCGAGTATCTGGCAAACGCGAGCGTCTCTTTTATCATAAACCCTTTAGATGCATCTGCAGCAGGCAATTATTTTGACAAGACACGGGATGCACATAGGTTCACTCAACGCGCCGAACACATATTTCGAAATTACGAACCACACACCTGACGGGCTACATAAATGTTGTGACGAACTTCGCATCGAGCACCCTCGCCAGCCGTCACTTTTCTAGGTACAACCGTTTGAGCCAGGGGTGCCACAAACATCCTGAAAAGTCAAGCAAAGCCTTCCGATCACCCCCTGGTGGCTGGCTGCAGTATAGCCCAACAATGGTTTCTGTTATTTTAGCTATTTCTTATCATGTCAATGTACTTTTAAGTGTTTGTTTTTCTAATAAGTTTGGTTTAAGTTGGTTATTAGATGCTACTACAGTTGTGTGACAACTTGGATTTGTGTGTTTGAGTTAAACCGGAAAAAATGGGCGGAGCCTTGATAGCTTAGCTCCACCTCACGATCACTACAGCACAGACTCTGGCTTCAAATGACGTCATTGGTGCAAGATGTCACCGAGTATTTGTGTGATAATATATTAGCTTTATTTATTACAATGGACATCTATGAAAACGGCAACATCCTTTTTTTACAATCTATGGTTTGAGCAAAGAGACTGACACCCGAATGTTAAAGAGTAACTAAACCCTAAACCAACTTTTTTTAGTTAATGATCTGTAAGAATTGGGCTTTATTAGTGCTGTTCATTGATTTTAGTAAGTTTTTTGACATTTGGATGTAAAGTGTTTCAATACTACAATATATGGTGTAAAAACGTCTGAGTGCTGTCAGGTTAAACGGTGGCTACTGCAGTTGAATTTTCCTATTGGATGGTGGGTCCAAAAAATGACTCGTGACGTAAGCAGGTTCAAAATCACCACGCCCTTGTTACGATCTCACCACACACTTAGTTCGTCCCCTCTATCTCCTTGGGATCTGCCCACTTTTCTTGCATTTTTCAAATATTGCCAGTGGTTGGAGTCAAGCTCTGACCAGGGGTTTAGTTACACTTTAAAAAGACACTTTTTAAGTGTTTAAGAGACACTTTTTTTGAAAATAGGCTCATTTTCCAGTTCCCCTAGAGTTAAACATTTGATTTTTACTGTTTTGGAATCCATTCAGCCGATCTCTGGGTCTAGCGGTACCACTTTAGCATAGCTTAGCATAATCAATTGAATCTGATTAGACCATTAGCATCATGCTAAAAATAAGCAAAGAGTTTCAATGTTTTTCCTATTTAAAACTTGACTCTTCTGTAGTTACATCGTGCATAACCGACGGAAAATTTAAAGTTGCGATTTCTAGGCAGATATGTCTAGGAACTATACTCTCATTCTGGCGTAATAATCAAGGACTGTGCTGCTGTAACATAGCTGCAGGAGGTGCAATGATATTACGCACTGCCGAAAATAGTTCCCTGCTACCAAGGGGACTATTTTCAGGCCCAAGATTGTAAAAATCAAATGTCCCTTTAATGCTTAGTGAATGTTAGTGCTCACTTTTCAGTTTTTAAATATATTTGAATAAGGTTTAAGTTGATATTGCAAACTTTATCGTATTGCATTTTAGCAAGTTATCACACAGCGCATTATGCAGCCCTATTGCTGTTTTTGACTGGTCTTCTAAATTGGGGTCATAGATGGATTTGAAGTGTGTCACATGAAGAAGTTTTAATTATGGGTATCCTGTAGAGAAAGATGACGAGATGCAAGTAATTTCCACCGTACTCTGCTATAAATACACACAGCCATAATGTTGAATCACAGTGGTGCATCCATAAGAAAAATTTGTCATAATTAAGCTTGTTAAATTCCACAAAGAGAACTCAAGCTGTCCGTTGGGTCATTGCTTGCTTTCTGTCTTTTCTCTCTCTAGTGCCACATTTTTCATTTCTCGCTGGCATTCATCATATTTCTGTCCTGTCTCTGCCACCTTTGTGTGAGTGTTATGATGAAGGAGGGCTCCATAAACCTCCCAGTGTCTCTTAAATGAGATTAGAATGGCTGTGCTCACAGGAGAAACCCTCCGCTGCACACTGGGCTCCAGTTACCATTTCTGCTCCACTGGAGCTTCTGGTGAAATGAAGCTGGCACTCCGGAAACATAATGATCTTAGTACAATTCAGCATAAAGAAATTTATTGTAGGAAACACACATGATCTTGTCCACCATCAAATGTTTATGAAGGTATGATGTAGTGCCTTCTTGAATGGGCTCCTTGTTGAGGGATCATGTTACAAGTGTTTGGTAATACGAAACAATGACAAGCAGGGGGAACCGATACTACAATAAGCATTAGCAACCTCCTATTAGACAAACATAGAGAAATAAGATTACAAATTTATGAGATTAGTAAATGAACTGATAATAAATTTTCTTATCGGACAACATGATCTTACAAAGTTCTGTGGGATAGTCACGGAATTTTTTGCTCATTTTTCCGTGGCATTCTCACGTAATGGTTACTCAACTGCTTTTTCCTATTTTCAAACCATTGTCGCTTCGGTTTAGGGTTAGATTTGGTGTTTGCGTAAGTATGTCACTTTAAGTATTGGTTTATTATATTTTTTCTGATGTATTCTTCTATATTTTCTAAACTTTAATCAATTGTCGCCTGGCGTTGGGGTTAGAGTTGGGTTTGGGTAGGGATGTCATTTTATGTAAATCTAACCCTAAACCGAAGCGACAATGGTAAGAAAATAGGACAAAACAGTTGAGTAACCAATCCGTGAGAATGCCACGGAAAAGAAAGTCCGTGGCAGGGCCACGGAAATATGCGGAGATCCTTGAGAATGCCACGGAAAAATGAGCAAAAAATTCCGTGACTATCCAACGCAACTTTGTGTGATCATGTTGTCCGATCAGAAAATTTATTATCGTAGATCCGTGAGAATGCCACGGAAAAATGAGCAAAAAATTACGTGACTATGCCACGGAAATTTGGATCAGAGGTGTTATAAAAAAGTTGTCACTGGGACATTACCTTTTAAAAAATTCATAATATATAAGATTTTGATACAGTACATTTGAGGTACCAATATGCTACCTTTTCTGTCGCTGGGGTGGTACAGTACCCTCAAAGGTTAATTTTTGTACGCTTTTGGGTATTCAACACATTGAAATGTTGTACCTTTTGGGGTACAATATTATACCCTAAGGTCCTATTGTGAACCGTAAGGAACTATTTAAAATTTCTCAAAATTTAAGGAACTCAAAAAAAAAAAAAAACTGAACAAACAAAGACATAAACATCTTGAATGACATGCGGGTTAATACATGATCTGAATTTTTACGAAAGTGGAGTATTCCTTTAAGGTACTGTACTGTTCAAAAAGGTAAAACATTGTATTATTTTTAGTATATCTGTAAAAGTACGAAACGGTTCCTTGTGGTACCACCCCAGCCATAGAAAGGTACAGTTTTTTTGACAGTGTAGCATCTTTGTACCAGCTTTATTTTGTTAGTGTACCTAAGCTTGACCAAAACAAATCTTCTAGGCCGATCCATTTCCACGCTTGAATGTTTCTCTTTTTAAAAAGCACAGAAGTGACATGTTGGTTTACAGAGCATAGTGGAGGCAGAGCTAAAGATTATAAATGGAGATGCACCTTTGAGTCTCAACCCCCTTTAGGGCTTATTATATTAGTACTTATATTTCAGGTGAATTCTCAAGCTCACAGCAAATTTACTGCCATAAATCTTTCGTGCCACCCACATCAAGGCTATAGACAAGGTCTGCTGCTTTTCCCCTGCGGATGGGGGGCTTCGTAGTGTCACATATCAGCTCCATATGAAGAGAAGAAAGATCAATGTCAACCTTAATCAGTCACACATTTCACAAAAAAACACGCACTCTCTGATTTTACACAAATGTCATTTTGAGTATTTTTACCTTAGTAGTATCATTAGTAGTGCTTGATAAGTCTAATGGTACAAACATAATGATAGAAATTTGTAGCTTGAATGCACGTTTTCTTGACTAAGAGTCTGCCAAATCCATAAATGCAAATGTTAAAGGCAATAATTACTAATACTTTGGCATTCCCCTACTTTTCTGCAGTTCATTTCTGCTGTAGCTTGCACCCTAAACTTTTGGAATGAATTGCTTATGATGTTCCTCAAACACTTTGAATAAAAGCATCTGCTGTGTAAATCTAAAAAGTAAACTTTGGCCATGCTTGTAACGGATTGATTTGCTGAGAAGAGCTGTGCTATTATTTTTAAGTAATTGAACGATTTCACCTAATGGATGATAAATCCTATATTGTATTGAGTGAATGACCTGAGTGTCTCTAGGGACTAGGATATAGATTAGGATATAAGACTTTTAGCAGTAAGCAATCACCTAGCTAGCAACCACACCAAACACCCTAGCAACCACATAGCAACATAATAAAACCATCAAGAAGACCTTTGCAACTGCATAGCAAGACGTTGAAAGTCATTGACAACATCCTCCAATCATGGCGGCAGGGTTGCATATGCAAACAAAACTTATATTAGTTCATATGTCACTGCCTAATATTTGCTCAGCCATACAAGTAACATGACAATTTTGTGCATGCAGCACTTTGTCATTAAATCATTCACTGGATAAAATGTGTTTGATTAAATTTTGTTTTAAAACAGAACTTATATAAAGTGGGATTGGGCACTTGGCTGGAAATAAACAATAAATATCAAATGAAGTGAAATGCACTGTAAGGTGAGCATAATTTTTTTATTCACATAAAAAAACACAATTTTTGCTTCAGTCACTCTTTACAAAGCTGTTTGTTTGCAGTTTTTATTAAACAGATTATCTTGTGTAGATATTGAGCGCAACCAACTTATGCTAATGTCGATTTAATAAATGTCTCTGCCTCATGAAATGTCAGACATAAGCTTTCTTTTTGACTTATTTATTGTGATAAAATGTTAATAAATACTAGCCTGACTCTTATTTATAATATCTTTATCAAAAGTTAACACCATGCAATTCTCATTATATTTTAGAAACTAGCAGTACTAATCTGGTAATAGTTTATTTTCTCGTAAACTGATAGTAGCACTTTATTCACAGTATCTGTACTTACATATATGGTAAATATGTTGTACTTTCAGACAAATGTGTGGTACTTTCGAGTATCTTCTACATAATAATTAAAGGGTATCATTACCGTACTTACCAGTGATACACATTTGGTCATTATTATAACTTTAGATAAATACTGGGTAATATCAGATACATACTTATAGTGTAGATATACTGTAACTAACAAGAAACAATACTGTACTTACAAATGAATGTATAATATAAGTATTTGGTATTTACAGGCAAGCGTGGGTTAATGACAGGTACTTTTAGTTTACCTTTATGATAACTAATAACAAACACTACTGTACTTACAAATTGGGTGTACATGGTAAGTGTGTAGTACATACAGGCCAGTGTAAGTTAATGACAGGTACTTATATTGTATATAATATCAAACTCTAATGTACTTACATATTGTATACAGTATACACGGTAAATGTGTGGTACATTCAGGTAAGTTAATGAAAGGCACTTATAGTGTACATATATGATTACTAATAACAAATCTGATCTTTATTGTAGTACTTGTGTTTAAGTACCTTTTAAGTACCTGTCATTAACCCACACTTGCTTGTAAGTACTATATAATTATATTGCACATTCATTTGTAAGTACAGTAGTGTTTTTTTGTTAGTTACAGTATACATACAGTACACTATAAGAATGTATCTGGTATTACCCAGTACTTATCTAGAGTTACATAATAACTACCAAGTACAGTAATGATACTATTTAATTACAACAACCACAAAGTACAACATATTTACCATATATGTAAGGTAAGTACATGTACTGTAAAATAAAGTGCTACCCTGATGATGATATTTTAAATGCAATAGCACGGTTGTTTTTGTATTTCTTTATGTAAGACATGCCTGTATTCATTTAACAACACCACTGAGGAGATTAAATTAAACCTTCAACAGTCTTTCTTCCTGCTTTTTTAAATTGTAAACATTCATTTATCGCTCAATTTAAGTAAATAATTAATGCTGACATTATAATTATAGTCAATATTATTGTTATTATAGTCAGTAAAAATGCCACCAAAGATTTATAATACTTTTAGTCTAATGTAAAGCATACAATATATCATTCCACTAACTAAATTATTTTTTGTAAAACAGAAATTCAAATACAGAGAGTTGTGTATTAAATGCACAATGGATGTACTTTGCTTAGCTTCTTGTACAAATAATGGTTTCCTCTCAACCCTTCCTAAGAGCCAGATTCCTGTTTGCTTTGAGTCTGTACAGTATACAGTATACCCACTGTTGTGAATGATTTCATACAAGCGACACAAACATTATCCAACATGAAAAGAAGTATTTATTTTATTCATATTTATTTCTACTTTATTGAAAATATTTATTTTGTTGATGTTTACTATAGTATTCTGTAGTATTAACTATAGTGACATAATAAACTGAAGTAAATGCTGTAGTATACTTTAATATCTACTGTAGCAAGGTATACTATACACACTATAGTAGGCTATCTAGAAATGTTACTAAAGTGAATACAGTAAATAAAGTAGTTTACTACAGTAAATACTAAAGAGCACTTTTCTTGCATGTGTAGTTTCTGAGAAGCAATGAAAAACATCCTTCCTTTATTATTGGAAGTAGTTTTTATTTTATGAACCCAGAGCATGGCTTTAATAGAGCATCACCTTATGTTATTGGATCATTGTGCAATTGGATCCATAGATTGCTGCTCTGTCGCATCTCATTGGTCAACAGGCTGAGGATCAAACCACACACACGGATACTGTACACACACACGCGCACACACATACTCGCATGCACTTTCCCTTGGCTTCCTATAACGCCGCGCACTGCTGCCGATGGAGGACGCGACGCTTCGTTTTGGAACAAGACGCTAGTTTTCATTGAACCAGGGTTCGGATGTGATCGATCTGAATTTGCTATAGTCAGAATGATAAAACACGGACACAATGAACCCATAATAATCTTTGCGTAAGGCGTCGTTACACAATTGCATGGATTGAACCAGCGCGTAATTCTGTAAGCGGGTACACCGGGACAGGCGCACTTGTCTCGGACTCTATATGGAGGGGTGTCGGGATGGCTTGCACCAGGAGAACCAAAACTTTGGTGTCTACGTGTGTGATACTGAGTGGTATGACCAACATCGTGTGTCTTCTGTATGTCGGATGGGTTACTAATTACATTGCTAATGTGTACATCAAAGTGCCGATGCCAGTTCCGGCCAAAAAGTTGGAGGGCGATAGGAAAGGAGAAACTCTGCGGATTATAGAGAGACTGGACCGACTGGAGAATGTTGTTAACCAGCACATACAAGGTAAACATTTCATTCATGCATTAGTTTTGCAATTACGCGGGTTTCATTTGGGCTGTTGCACGTATGCTGCGCTTACGTAAAGTTATTGTTGAATGGGCTTTTAAAAACAATTGACAGGTAGAAGCACTTGAACAACATTGAATTATTTTGCAATAAGAAAAGGGTTTTAGTGCAGCTCATGAGCAGAAATGCAGCAAGATTCATATTATGTAACTAATAATATTTTTATTATGATGCAGTAGCAGATAGTATCAAGAAACGTTGTTGTTATTTGGAATAAATAAGCTCTATATGAGGTAACCAGAGTTTTTGTTAATATTACATTTTATTACAACTATTGCTTTTGTGAAATTTAATGGGTTTTCATACTGGATCATACTGGTTTTGGTCTTTTTCCACCTCAGTACTGTTGTTACACCTGTAAAGGGCCCTTAACAGCTATGCCCTAAGAACCATTTGGTTCTCTAAAAAGCCTATTAGTCCAAAGTTTATTATAGTCCCTGTTTTACACTACAAAGATCCTTTTGTGCAGCAGTTCAGTGGAAAGGTTTTTTATGGAGTCATACAGTCTGAAAAAGAAACTTTATATTTATATTTTAGTGCACTGCTTAAACTTTTATTACTTGATATTAAGACCTTTTTAAAGGGTACTATACCCCGGTGACAGCTGTGGTACATACTTTGAACTTTTTTTTCTAACAGTACAGTACATAAAATACATTAATCTACAAACAGTTGAGACATAAAAAACAGTAAAGAAATAAGGAAAAATAAATAATAGAGAACTGGTAAATTAAAATTACAAAAATATTCTGAAATCCTCTTATTGTATGGAGATGGCTTTTTAAAATGCTATTTTATTTTACAGTAGCTTACCAGTAAACATACCGGGTTGGTTTCCATTGTACATTTTTGTAAGGCATTCCAAGGTTTAACTGGTATAACCTTAGCTACAGTATTTTGTGGTTACCATGGCAATTCGTTTTGTCTGCAGTGTTGTAACTCAGGACCGACTTGACCCGGGGGTGAGGTTGCTTTGAAACAGCAGACCCTTGTTAGAAGTATCTGCCTCTCAACAAAACACACAATCCATAGAAATTCATCACGCCAACCTGAATACCATTTGTCATGTTGTGCCCGCCTGCCCTGTTCTTGATTATTGCCCCTCACCTTCATGTTAATGGGACTTGATACGCAGGTGTGACCTCCACTTTGAGATCTGGCAGCCTCACATTAATGATAGCAAAATCTTTTTCTTCTTCTCTCTCCAGTGACTCTTGTGTAATGAACTTGGCACTGGCTGAACATTAATTACGAAAAGTGACTTGATTGCTTCTTTCTGTAGTTTCAGATTGGATTTTTCAGCGCACGACACGTTTTTGTCATGTATTATGAGTTTCTTTATTTTGTATGATTGAATTGCATGTTCGTTGCCAAGATGGGTGATGTCTAAATATTTCTACACTGTCACTGGACGATACACGTTAAAACTTTTCATTCTGCGACCCACCTATACATTTGAATTTATACCAACACACTAACATATTTTTATGTAAATACACAAATGTTTTTTTTTTATAATTGAGTAGTTTTTATTTTCCTTGTAATTTATGAAATATAAGTTTAATTGCAGTATCAAAAAAACTTATGGTAATGTGCAAAAGTCTTAGGCCACCATGCCAGACTTAGATTTATTTTTGTGCAATGTTATAGTGATCATATATAATTGTTTCTCAGTCTCTTTAATAGAATACATCCAGAAAATACAGGAAATGTGTATATAGTATTAAAAACTGTATAAAAATTGTAAACTGATGTGTCAAGTTTTTTGGGTAAACTCCCCTTCCACTTGAGCAATAGCAGGAAACTGCAGGATCTCTTAAAGCTAAATAAAGTTTAATCCTAATTTCTAATTTTAAAGAAATTAGACTTTTTACTTCATTCTGCTAAAAAACGCTCAAGATGTGTTTAGTGCCAAGAGAGGTCACACTAAACATCTACAATGCCTAAAGAAGACATTTAGTCATGAAATGTATTATTATTTTTTTAAATGTTTATATTTATAATATTATATTTTTTTTTATTTTCTCTTTGTATCTTAATAAAATATATTGAAAAATACATATGGATGGACATTAAAACTTTAAAACAACAAGTCTGGTGGTGGTGGCCTTAAACTTTTGCACAGTACTGTACATCATATAAAATCATTCTAGCCAATCCACTTCGTGTGACCCATCTTATCCCACTGTGCAACCCACAAGTGGGTCTAGAGTCACGACTCACAGTTTAAAAACCACTGCTTTAAAAGATCCTAATATTTACAATTTGAAGCAACACAGTACTTGAGCCAAATCTCAAAATTACCCCAGATTTACTCATCCTCAAGCAATCTGAGATTCATATGTCCATCATCTTTCAGACGAGAACATTTTGGGCTCTATCTTGCACCCAGCGCAATTGACTTTGTCAGTGACGCATGTATCTTTTCGTATTTTTCACCGGCGCACAGCGGGTTTTTCCCTCCACAGACGCACGTCGGCAAACTAGGGAATGAACTTGCGCCCCCTGGGCGGTTCAGCGCAAAAAAGGAGGCGTGTTCCGGCGCAAACCATCCCTGATGCTATTTTGCAGTTTCAAAAAACAATTGCGCCACTGACCAGAAAAAAAAGTTTAAAGTCAGTGGCGCGTTGCGCGTTGCGCGTTGTTCATTATGCTATTTTAAGGGCGCATGCTTGACCATAAGCGTGCACAACGCGCATACACTTTGCTTCTAATCTACACAGATGCAACAGTTATTTTTGCAAATCATAAATTGTTACACTTAAAAATATTAATACACGAGATAAGGGGAATCATAGTGGTGAGCATTGTGGTGATATTTTTTATTTATTGTGTGGCTGCGTTAAAAAATTCTCATGCAAATAACGATTAAAATATTTTCATAAGTTTGTTGTGTGGCTGTATTACGTTTATTTTATGTAAATAATAATTCAAATGTTTTCATAAGAAACCTTAATGTATGTGAACTTGATTTGTAAGTGTACTTTGGGGTTGGACCTTGCTTGCGTTTCTTGAGTCCGATTTCAAAGCCCACAAACCCTTTCAGTGGTGAGGGTGGACGCAGCGATGTCCTCTGCTGGCGTCTGTGTAGAGGCAGATCCACCTCCCGTTACACGGCGTGCCCGATTTATGCTGGCAAGCTTGGTATTCCCCCGTCTCCTGACATCATTGTAGCGCTTGGCGCAACGATATGCCAGCTGATAAGACTGTGGCTATTTCCTCTCACGCCTGTTTAACCTACGCTGATTTGGGCGGGTTTCTCCTATCCCCATACAAAACAACTTCTCTGTCTTTGACTACTCTTACAAGAACGTCGGTCTCCTCGGCTGTAAACCGCTCCTGGCGTGCACCTGGTAAATCCGTCATAATAATAGCAACCCGCCATGGAACTTGCGCCCTTGCGCTTAAAGGGAATGTTGGATAGGGTTCTGATTGGTTTATTTGACGTTACACCCAAACCACACCTATGAATAATGAACCTACTTCAGACCAACCCCTTATTGATTTGCGCCCGGCGCAAGAGTTATTTCTCACGCCGGGAAAATAGCAACAGCGCCCAAGATCCGCCCACAAACTCACTTGCGCGTTGCGCTTCGCACTTGCGTTTCAGATCGTTAAAATAGGGCCCTTGGAGTTATTTCAGTAAATGTCTTTGCTCTTCCAAGCTTATAACAGTAAAAAACATGGATTACTTTTGACTTTAAAAACCCAAAAAGTGCATCCATCCTTCACAGAAGTAATCCACCCGGCTCCAAGGGGTTAAAAAAGGGTCTTCTGCAAATAATCGATGCGATTTTGTAAGAAAAATATCCATATTTTAAACTTTATAAACTATATTAACTAGCTTCCAGACAAGAGTCACTGTGCAGTGTACCTATGGCAACCAATGCTCACTACAAGTCCAAGATGGCGTCATTACTGGAAGCTAGTTATTAACAATTATCTAAAATAACTCCAAATGTGTTCGTCTGAAACAGTTTGTCGTTACTTATTTTAGTAAATGGTATAACTAGCAACTGGTAATGACTGGTAATGATCTTGGACTCGTAGTGAGCGTTGGTTGCCATAGGTATGCTGCGCAGTGACTCTTGTGAATTGCGTGAGTCCAAGATGCCGTCATTGCCAGAAGCTAGTTATTATAGTTTATAAAGTATAAAATATGGATATTTTTCTTACAAAATCACATTGATTATTCACAGAAGACCTTTTTTAACCCCTTGGAGCCGGGTGGATTACTTTTGTGAAGGATGGATGCACTTTATGGGCTTTAAAGTCAAAAGTAATCCCTGTTTTTTTTATCGTTAAATGCTTGGAAGAGCAAAGACATTTACTGAAATAACTCCAAATGTGCTCGTCTGAAAGATGATGGACATGTATCTCAGATTGCTTGATGGTGAGTAAATCATGGGGTTATTTTGAGATTTAGCTGTTGCATCCCTTTAAGTATCACTATGTACCTTTGAGGTACCAATTTGTACATTTGAGGTACTAATAAATGTATTAGTACCTTTGTTTCTGAGAGTGGGTGTTGGCTTCAGTTCCTCCAATTAGTAAAATCTAACACTTTGTTTGCCAAATGGCACGCAGCTACCGGTATTGTGTTTCCAGCTTTATTCTTGGATTCATCTGCTGCTACTTTAAGAAATGCTCATTTGTTGCAGACCTACATGCAGACAATTTGCTTCAGTTTTGTTCCTGATTTATTAGTCTACAAGAGCCTTTGTGAATATCTTGCTATAGTTCAAGGCTGTGTGTTAGCATTACAGCAATATGGATGCATTAATGGTCTCCCTTTGTATGTTTTTTATGACAGCAGACACATTTCCTTTTGTAACGGTGTTGATTCCATCATAATTACTAAGTGGAGATGCTGATGTGGGTTGGAGACAGACCGTGTGACACTCAACACTCGAGGGCACAAACAAACCTCACAGAGCTGAAAGGCAGCAACAGACGATTACTTGAGCAAACATTCCCTTGCTCCTGCCGCAGACACGATTTGCCGTTTGGCAGTGAATGTGGGCTTCAGGAATGAGCCTGGAGAGAAAAGTGCATTACAGAGAATTCTCGACTTATAACACTTGTAGGTTTTTTATTGCACGGTGTGGATCTTTTGTTGCTGATCTGTAGCGAATCTAAAATAGATGACGTGCTTTGGAATATATAGTGATATCTTTTAGTGACATTTTGGAGAAAATAACTGTAGCTTTCAGTTTTGGGTCATTTTCACCGATTTCCCCTTTGCTGTTTTTTGATATAGGCTATTATTTTGCTCACATACTGTAATGAAAAGGCTAGGTGCATCGCTGGTGCTTACTGTGATCTTTGTAGTCCGGAGAAGGTTTTCATATAAGCGTATTTTTAAAAGGGCAGGGTGACATTAGCACGCTGATAAATGGGAAAATGGCTATAGGGAATTTCATACTACTTATAACCTTGGGTCAAAGTCTTTTTGAGATGGGGCTGGGATTTTTGTGTTTTATGCAATGAACTTTTTCGGGGGAAAGTCTTTCACAAGACTTTTACACTGTGTTTAGTCTAGCAAACACGTTTAACCTCCATTAAATAAACACATATGCGCAGAGAGAGGGTTTACAGGACAAGATCTGGTTCTGGTGGCCAAAGTTGGTATTGCATGCTAATTGTTAGCTAGCAAGCATTTATTTCCTTGTATGGTCTTGTGAAGATAAAAAAATTGAAAGAGAAATACATTTTAAAGCAAAAAAATAAATAAAAATAAATACATTTGGAAAGAGGAAAAAATTGGAAGAGATAAACGTGACAAAAAAAATGTCGTGAAGGAGAAAAAATCTTAAGACTAGGAAAGAACTTATTTACGTCCTTAATTTTTTCGCATTGCGCTTAGGACTTCCGTAGTCCAGTCAGTGTTTTCAATACAACACACATTATTTCTTAATTATTATTTTAAAAATGCACTTACTATTTGGACAGTGGTTACAAACTAAAAGGTGCTTCTTTAAGCGTACGATGTGAAACATATGATTAGCAGCATAAAAAAACAATGATGAAACCCCACCTTTAACCCTGCCCCTAAACCCAGCGTCACAGGAGCAATAGAAAATCGTATGAAAACGTACAAGTTTGGTCATATGAATTAGCCACCTCATAAAATATGTACGAATTGCCATGAGATTGCTTTGGTACTTGCTAGTGACTACCCTCTTAATTTATATGAATTTGTATGAAGTAAATCATACAAATACATAGGATTATGATAAAAAACTATGATAAAACTCTATCTCTAACCCATCCCTAACCCCAACGTCACAGGAGCGATAGCAAATCATATGAAAAAGTTTGGTCATATGAATAAATACGAATTAGGCACCACATAAAATACATACGAATTTCCATGAGATTGGATTGGTATTTACTAGTGACTCCCATCCTAATTATTATGAATTTGTACACAGTGAATCATACAAAAACGTACGATTATCATAAAACAATGATCAAACCAAATCTCCAACCCCGCCCCTAACCCCAGTGTCACAGGAGCAAAAGCAAATCGCACGAAAACGTACAAATGTGGTCATATGAATTAGCCACCTTGTACAATATATACAAATTGAAATGATATCGCATTGATGCTGACTAGTGACTACTCTCCTAATTCATATGAAGTTGTATGAAGTGAATCGTGCAAAAAAATACAATGATAAAACCCCACCCTTAACCTCACCCCTATCTCCAGTGTCACAGGAGCAAAAGCAAATTGTACGAAAACGTACGAATGTGGTCGTACGAATTAGCCACCTCATAAAATATGTTCGAATTGCAATGAGATTGCATTGGTACTACCTAGTGACTACCCTCTTAATTTATATGAATTCGTATAAAGTGAATCGCGCAAAAATGTATGATTATCATAAAAAATACTATGATGAAACCCCACCGCTAACTCCAATGTCCCAGGAGTGAAAGCAAATTGTACGAAAACGTACGAATGTGGTCGTACGAATTAGCCACCTCATAAAATATGTTCGAATTGCCATGAGATTGCGTTGGTACTACCCAGTGACTACCCTCTTAATTTATTTGAATTCGTATAAAGTGAATCGCGCAAAAATGTATGATTATCATAAAAAATACTATGATGAAACCTACCGCTATATCCCAACCCTAACTCCAATGTCACAGGAGTAAAAGCAAATTGTACGAAAACGTATGAATACGAATGTGGTCGTACAAATTAGCCACCTCATAAAATACGTTCGATTGCCATGAGATTGCGTTGGTACTACCCAGTGACTACCCTCTTAATTTATATGAATTCGTATAAAGTGAATCACGCAAAAATGTATGATTATCCTAAAAAATACTATGATGAAACCCCACCGCTAACCCCAACCCTAACTCCAATGTCACAGGAGTGAAAGCAAATTGTACGAAAACGTACGAATACGAATGTGGTCATACAACTTAGCCACCTCATATGTTCGAATTGCCATGAGATTGCGTTGTTACTACCCAGTGACAACCCTCTTAATTTATATGAATTCATATAAAAGGGAATCACGCAAAAATGTATGATTATCATAAAAAATACTATGATGAAACCCCACCGCTAACCCCAACCCTAACTCCAATGTCACAGGAGTAAAAGCAAATTGTACGAAAACGTATGAATACGAATGTGGTCGTACAAATTAGCCACCTCATAAAATACGTTCGATTGCCATGAGATTGCGTTGGTACTACCCAGTGACTACCCTCTTAATTTATATGAATTCGTATAAAGTGAATCACGCAAAAATGTATGATTATCCTAAAAAATACTATGATGAAACCCCACCGCTAACCCCAACCCTAACTCCAATGTCACAGGAGTGAAAGCAAATTGTACGAAAACGTACGAATACGAATGTGGTCATACAACTTAGCCACCTCATATGTTCGAATTGCCATGAGATTGCGTTGTTACTACCCAGTGACAACCCTCTTAATTTATATGAATTCATATAAAAGGGAATCACGCAAAAATGTATGATTATCATAAAAAATACTATGATGAAACCCCACCGCTAACCCCAACCTTAACTCCAATGTCACAGGAGTAAAAGCAAATTGTACGAAAACGTACAAATGTGGTCGTATGAATTAGCCACCTCATAAAATATGTTTGATTGCCATGAGATTGCGTTGGTACTACCTAGTGACTACCCTCTTAATTTATATGAATTCGTATAAAGTGAATCGCGCAAAAATGTATGATTATCATAAAAAATACTATGATGAAACCCCACCGCTAACCCCAACCCTAACTCCAATGTCACAGGAGTAAAAGCAAATTGTACGAAAACGTACGAATACGAATGTGGTTGTACGAATTAGCCACCTCATAAAATATGTTCGAATTGCAATGAGATTGCGTTGGTACTACCCAGTGACTACCCTCTTAATTTATATGAATTCATATAAAGTGAATCGCGCAAAAATGTATGATTATCATAAAAAATACTATGATGAAACCCCACCTCTATACCCCAACCCTAACTCCAATGTCACAGGAGTAAAAGCAAATTGTACGAAAACGTATGAATACGAATGTGGTCGTACAAATTAGCCACCTCATAAAATATGTTCGAAATTGCCATGAGATTGCGTTGGTACTACCCAGTGACAACCCTCTTAATTTATATGAATTCGTATAAAGTGAATCGCGCAAAAATGTATGATTATCATAAAAAATACTATGATGAAACCCCACCGCTAATGTCACAGGAGTGAAAGCAAATTGCACAAAATCGTGCAAATACGTACAAAAATGTGGTCATATATATTAGTCACCTCGTACAATATGTACAAATTGCCATGAGATTGCGTTGGTACTGACTAGTGACTACTCTCCTAAATATGCAAATGAGAACATTAACAGAGGATTGACAAATGTCCAAGATTTATGACCAACCCAGGATAAATTATAAACAGTGTGAAACATGGAATAAGATAAACCAGGATTATTTTAAGTTTTAGCAGGTTCACACGTGATAAATCATCTGTATATGAAGTACAATAAAGTAAAAAGTGCAGTCTAAACATCAGGATAGAGGACTACAGTATACACATTCAAAACAAGTTCACTTTGTGTTACCTACAAGTCTCTTTCAGAATGAATGATTTATGTGGAAGAAGTACATGCCAGATGTGACTCTAGCAGCTGGTACAAACAGCCTGGAGGAGGATCTCCTGATCTCTCTGTCATCTTCAAGTTGATGCAGATCCAGCAGGCTTCGGCAGCACAGCGCCTGTTTAGCACTGTTGTGTGTTTTCTGCTGGATGAACAACAAAATCATTTCAGACGGTTAAATCCTTCGTTCGGTTGTTTAGTTATGTTGGAGTGAATTGATTAACAGCTCATATACATGTATGCTTCTCTCTACTGTAGCATTTACATTTAAAAGTTATTTTTATGCAAAACCTTTTTTGCATAAACAAATTATTTGAATTATACTGTTACACAACTGGTCCATTTCAGGGCTATGCTAGAAATGAGTCGTTTTCATTTACATTTATTTATTTAGTAGGTGCTTTGCCTTTCATCTGAAGTGACTTTCAAATAAGAGGGCATTTTGTCAATTTTTTTTTATTATTTGGATCTTGAAGTGTTTAAGTATTTACTGTAACCCTGTCTGGTTAGTGTTGCTTTCATTTAAGAAAAAGTGTGATTAATTCATGTGAACTTTTTTTAGTATTTACATCAACACCTACGCCCAAAGAAATTCTTGGCATACTTTGTGTTTGGCTATTAGTGTTGTCCTTTTAGTTTCTAGCAGTTTGTAGGTCAGCTATGAATTCACCCCATTGTTTATTCTTTCCCGACCATCTCTACTGAATGTAGTGTAAGTATGAAAGGATTTATTTGTCTACTACCTGAGTCTTCCTTTATAAATATTACACATCTAAACTGAGAAACGGGTTATTTTAATAGCATCTCTTATTTTTAAGATGGCATTTCCTTACCAGTTTCCATTCTGGTGGGTGTAAGTTTGTTGAAATCTATAGACGGTTTCAGCAATAACAACATAAACAAGCGGCTGTCGCGGTCCACACGTAACTTCCGGTAAACTCCGCTAATGATAAATAACCACAAAGTACTTAAAATGTAGTTTATTTATATAACAAGCAAAAAAAAAAAAAACATAGATTACCTAGGAATCCAAAACATTTGTTATTTTCAATGAGACATTTGTTCAAGAGATCAGTATAGCAACTTGTCATACCATTAAAAAAACGAAACCGGAAGTAACGTTCGGATCCAGACGTGTATCACGTGCGTCCGATGAAACCGTCTATACCTGCATCTAATTTCAAACGCCTTCAGAAGATCGCATTTGTAGGGTGCATAAGTCATCGAGGTTGTCTTAATTTAGAAAAGCAATACCTTTTAAAGTAAGTAGGTAATTACAGTGATTATGCCTCGCATGGAATGAATGTAAATGATATAATGTTTTATTTCTAAAATGATATGACGAAAGGATGCACACTTCTAAATGAAACGCAGCTTGTATTAAATGCAGTAGTTGCAAGTTGTAACACATTGACCCTAATACTGATGATCATCAGACCGAACCAAATATTCTGATCCATACGACGGGTAACTAACAGTAGGAACGTTCACATGCAAAAAAATTATCAGTTTGAAATTGCATTGATGGTTCAATCGTACTAAAAAGTCGTCATATGTAAACACTTTTAATTTAGGTCGATCAGATGCAAATTTTGATTGTATTGAAAGGGGTGGTGTAGTCCGATCTGTGATCCGATCAATAGGAGAAAAGTATGCATGTAAACTCATGAGTTGTAGTATTTTCTCAATTTCTCAAAAATACCTTGTGTACATGCACAGAAGAATTGTGCTTAAGTTCACGACTTTTATACCTCTTATTTATGTATCACACGATTCTCGTTACAAAAACATGCAATAGCAAGGCAATGGCAACATGCATTATTACGGTAATGGGGTCACATGCTGTTTAATAACATTACATAAAACAATAAAATAGCATCGTGCCTTTTAGAAGTGTGTTTTTTTGCCTATTTCTGAAAACTTCTTAAAAACAACTTTCTCCAACTCAACTTTGACTTTGTACATTTGTCCAGAGATAAAACATGACTGCGCGCAGCCAAGTCATCTGCTTTTTTGCAGACTTCAAATATATATTTATACTGTTTCAGCGAGTTTTTTTTTCTGCGGGTTAAAGATGAAATGATTTTGTTTATTAGTTATTGGTATTTGGACTGTGAATAGTCATTGGGCTGCTTTTGGGCTAGTTTTAAATGTCAATCTGGCTGGTTTTAATACACGAATCTGGCAACCCTGGCTGTGCGGAGACGTTTGGTTCGGATTATATAGAATATATATATATATGTTAATATATTATATATATATATATATATATATATATATATATATATATATATATATATATATATATATATATATATATATATATATATATATATATATATATGTTAACAAACAGTTTAATCAGATTGCAATGTTTAGGGTACAAGTAAACTGTACGGTTGTAACCTGGAATCAGATTAAATTCAATCGGAATATTGATTGAATGATTGTTTGAATAATCCTCCTAAATAATAAAACATCAATTTTTTTTATTTAGTGTCATAATAATGGCATTTTTTTATGCTGTGATGCAAAAGAATTAGCAAACATTTAACATTTTACTTATGTAAAACACTTTACTCAGATGACTTTTGGGCCATCATTTGGTCAAGTTCTGGACAAACACTTTAACGGGATACTTAACCTCAGAATGAACATTTTTTGAAGTGACGAGAATATTTTCTCATTCATGACTCATTCAGAATTTCTTTCTTTCATGTAAGTCTCTACAATAACGTATTGCAGCAATTGACCAAAGCACACAATGGCCCCTCTAGGCATTAATTATGTCTATGTGTAAGTGGTACTCAATGAACAAAGTGTCAGAGTTCACAACGCACAATGTGAATGCACATCAGAGACTGACACACTGAAAATAGCTTGACTCCGTTGACTGAGTAAACTTGTTTTCTTAATTCAAGTGATTAATGGATATCCCAAAAACTTATATAAGTTCACTTAAAGTGCACCTATTTCATTGCTAAAATGACTTTATTGTGTGTATTTGGTGTAATACAATGTTTTCGTGTGGTTTACGGTTAAAAACACATCATTTCCCACATAGCGTACATTTTTGTAGCTCCAGATTTCACTTTCTTCCTTAAACGAAAAGATTTGAAAAGCTCTGTGTTCCTGATTGGCCAGTTAATCTGTACGTTGTGATTGGCCTGAATACCTCTGACGTAAGCCGGAAATGAGACGCTCCTTACCATGTTTGAAAGATTCGCTCACAATGCCTGGAAGTCTTTAACAGTGGAGTTAATTTACAGGCTGTGAGACAAAGCGGGGGGAATTATGATAATGTCACAAATCCCAGGAACTGTTGCCTACAATCCGTGTGTTTGTTGTAGTCCAAGAAAAGAGATTTACGTTGGAGACGATAACTCATGTCATCGTTTTCGTCATCCAACACACATCTTTTGCTACAAATTACCATTTGAAGTTTGTTTCTAGTACTTACCATTCTTGGACAATTACACCAAACGTGACAGAAGTGCAAACGTTACAACTTACCCCATAGGTGGCAGGCAGGGGGTTAGTTGTAACACTTGCTAAAAATTAAGTTTGCAGGCAAATATGTCAATACTATTTTGTCTATATACTTGAAGTGGATATTGTTTATATATCTGTCTATAATAGACAGATATCCACACTGTATTCATTCATCCAGCCCTTTTCTAACAATAGTTCAATTATAAATGGATACAAATGTCTAAATATGTGAGAAAAAGCAGCAAAATTATGACAATTTTTTTTATATATGTGACTCAGTCTGTATTAGTCTTTGACGTGACCTTATTCAATCAATATTAAAGATATGAACAAAAATACATTTGACACACGATTTTTGATAAGACAGGCACATTTATTTTGTTGCCAGCCAGCAATCATTCATGTGTAGCATATTTAAAACAACGGGCAAGAATTACGCTAACGTTAGCGGTTTTCATATCGTGCTAAGGGGTTAGTTGTAACACAGCGTTACAATTAACCCCGCTGGGTCAAAATATCTTTAAGCCCACCAAAAAAGTTGTTAAAAGCTGCAGACATATTTCAAAACAATGCTATGTTTTAGTCAACAAGACACTGATTAATATGACATAGCATTGGATTTGATATCTTACACACCTAACTTAGAAACCGAAAAAACATATGATGAAAAAATGTACTTACATGCCACCAAAACACTCGTTCATCAATACAGTAACTCTCTGGAAAATACATTTCCAATTATTTGCGTGAGATTGTCTTTTGGCAGCGTAATGTAAACAGTCCGTGTTACAACTAACCCCAGTGTTAGTTTTTGCCCCGCGAACCCCTACATAAGGTAAATCATGGAGTAGTTTTCATTTTCGGCTACGTTAAGAGTAAGAAATGAAAAATTTCTGTGTCACAGAAAGATGAATCATTACCTGAAATCCTTTATATACGTATAAAGAGAATATTTATTATGGTGTATTTGCTTTGATGGCAGAAAATGTTTTCTATGAAGAACTGAACAAATGTCTGTCAGTGTCTCCAAGGAGTGAATTTGCCTCTTTGGAAAAGCTGTGATTTCTCATTTCCTCTCATCCTATGAGTCTCCTCTAATAAGCAGCGGGTTGGGTTTAATTACCTCAGCAGCACGGAGTGGAGGATGTTGAGAGAGGATGTTGTACTTTTGCTCTTCCTGGAAGAGACTCAATGTTTTTAGGTTGCCCTCAACTGCCCTTTTGACAGACAGACAGATGACTGAGAGAGTGAAAAGCTGATTTACAGCTGTGCTGGAGGGTTTATCCTCTGATAATCACTATAAGGTCTGATAAACAGGCGCTGCAAAGCTTCTTATCCAGTAAGACAGGCTTTTAATCAGTACAGCCAGCACCCGACAAGGTGCCCATATTTATAGTGCCATAAACTAAAGAAACCTACCGTAATGTTGGCATTAGTCGGACGTCAGGACATTTAAGCAATATTACAGACGGTTGAGTGTCATTATACTGAATTAAATATTAACAAGGCTGTGATTTCTGCTGATAAGTCTATATAAGGTTGATTCGATCACGTGCAAAGATACTTTAAGCAATAGCGAATAAATAAGCAGTACCCGTGTGTTCCTGTTCCTTATGCACAATAAAAATAGTACAGGCATTTAACACAGCTTTTGTGCTGAGAAAATTTTAATATGTCAGGATTAAAGCAAAAAATGCGTCTGCCTCCTTATTTATTCTGTGTTCATTATGTACAACAGATGTTTATGTGCTGTTTCAGTGTATCCGCATTGCTTTTATTAGAATAAACAATGTGAAATAAGTACAAAGAAATAGGACGGCGTAAACTCTGTGCTGTAAACAAAATCAAAATGTGCATTCATTATAAAATTTCAACGCGAGTAAATTTGCATGTCTGTTCAACCCAGATAGAGAAGTTGTGTGAACTTAGAAATCCAGTTCATTAAGTATTCATCCATTTTAAAATCATTTGATAGATGTTATGCTTGGAAAGCTTAAAGGGAGTAAAACATGGTATCACAGTAATCGTCCTGATTTTGCAGCATTTACTGAATCTTTAATAGAGAAAGTAACCTGCTGATGCAAGGGTCCAACACACGGAGAAAAGTGCAAATTTTCTTTTATAGGAATTTGTTTCTGAGCTCCCGATGGTACAGTGGGAACTGTTGGCACGATGGTGCAAATTGAGGTCATGTTTCACTTCAACAGCACAGTCACCGCCTGACTTTAAGAACGCGGGCAGAACCTGTAGGGTTTCTTCGGTGAAGACATTAAAACTATAAATATTTAGCGAGCCAGCACTGAGACAAAGAACTAATGTTGGTTTTAACAGTGTCAGACTGTGGTCCCTCCTCTCTTTGTTTTTCAATGTAGTTAAATAGCCTATAAAAAAACACAATAAATCACAAATTGTCACATTTCTCCAACTTAAATGATGAAAAATAGGCAGGATTATAAAACTAACAGGACTTTAAATTACGGAAGACAGCAAACACAATGACAAGGATACACCCCCTCCCGTTAGGCGCGACCTCGCACCGTAGATGAAATAAAATAGAGGCAATAGGGAGGGAGCAACAAACAAAAAAGTCCAAAAAACTGTGATGAGAGGTGAGGGAAATGGTCTGGAGTAGGGTCCAGAGACCAGACAAGATGAAGCCCCAGGGTGGAGACGCTCGCGGAGGGCGCCAGGGTGATGGAAGTCCTAGTCCCACCCTGGGGACAGACGATGGCGTAGACACTCGAGGGAAGGATCCAGGGTGGGGCACACAAGCAGAGAACACGGGGGGATCCGAGGATCCGGAGGGACGGGGCGGAGCTGGTGGGTCTCCTGACCGAGACGTAGGAGGACTCCGGAGCCACGAGGCAGAGCCAGAGCTAGGGAGTCTCCAGGTGACGTCTATGGAAAGGAGGAGCCCAACGAGCTGGAAGGGTGGAGTGAGAGCCACAATGGGGAACGAGGAAAACCCAGAGGTGAGGGCGGGACGACGACTGACCGAGGCAGAACCAGAGGGGTGACCGAAGCCTGGTAACGTCGCTGTGGGAACGGGAGCTGACGAAGAGGAGGGAGGAGAGACCCGAACTGAGGCCGCTGGTCCGACGAGCCGAGGCGACTTCTAGGTCTCAGGGAGCGGGGGAGGAGAACTGGAGAAACCCCCGAGACAGTGGGCAGACGAACCAGCGCCGGTGCCGCGCTGAGGATGAGCAAGAGGTGTGATGCTGTGTCAGCTGACGTAGCTTCAGATTGGCTGGTAAGGGAGAGCGGAAAGGGAGACCGGACGGGACCGGCAGCGCTATCCAACAGCGACTTACGAAGGGTGGGCTCTGGACGGAACCAGCGGTGATGACAGGGGTTGGAAAAGTCCAAACACAATCCGAGCAGATGTTGAAAACCCCAGGGACCGTTATTGGCTCACCCTCAGCGGCGGGGAGATGGACGTCCTCCCTGACATCACTAGCAGCTCTCGCGGCGGAACACCTGGTCAGGGGGAACATCCGGGGTTTTAGCGACTCTGGGCTTAGAGGATAGCTCTGGCTCTCAGGTCGCGCTGCCGAGTTCTCCACCTGGGGTGGGCAGGAGTTCCGGGTAGGGTGAGTACTGTCTGGTCTCTGGGGGTGGCGATGGTCTGTTGGACCGTCCGAAGTGATCGGACTGTCTCCCTGCTCCAAACCGAGTGATTGTTTTAACGAAAAATCCATAATATAAACTAAAACGAAACGCTTAGGTTACTCACGTAACCCCGGTTCCCTGAAATAACGGGAACGAAGCATTGCGTCAGTTTGCTGACGCTATGGGGGAAACTCCTGTTTACTCCGTGATTGAAGCCTATTGGTTAACGTCTGTAGAAAATACAGACCAATGACGTTTGAGCCCGCGCGGGGGCGTGGCACACGTCCCTATATAAGCCGGTGAAATACGTCAAGAGCTCATTATTATTCGACTGAAGCGCGCAGCCGAATAACACTCGCTGCGTAGACGTTTGTAGCACGGCCAGCGACGCAATGCTTCGTTCCCGTTATTTCAGGGAACCGGGGTTACGTGAGTAACCTAAGCGTTCCCTTTCAATACGGTTCACTTCGCATTGCGTCAGTTTGCTGACGCTATGGGGGAACGTAATCCCATCCCGCCGTGCATACACAACGGACTGAGGTGCCCTTACCGGAGAGACACTGCATGTGGCCCTAACCCAGCATATACATAGCTCTAGCGAGCGCAAGTGTAAGCACCATATATGAGACAGTAATACGCATACAGTGAAGTTTCTAAACGCACCATGATGCATATACAATAGAGCACGAGACGGCGGGTTCCCTGAGCGCGCCGCGAGCTGTGCGTGAATTATTAATAGGTAGCCATGACGGTGAGCTAGCAACGCACCGTGAAAGCATACAGAAACGCAGTCGCGTGAATCATTAAGCCGATAAGACCTGTGCTTGTAAGGCAGGGACATCCAGGCTATAAAATCTGACAAACGTAGACGGCGAGGACCAGCCGGCCGCGTTACAAATGTCAACGATAGAAATCCCTGTAGACCAAGCCCAAGATGAAGCCATACCCCTTGTGGAGTGAGCTTTTAAACCAACTGGACAATGTTCATTCAGGGAGGCGTAAGCCAAAGCAATGGCTTCGACGATCCATTTAGATAGCCTCTGTTTAGTGAGCGGCATACCTAAGGAATGTTGCGCGAAGCTTACGAACAACTGATCTGACTTGCGGTATGAGGCAGAACGGTCCGTGTATATTCTTAACGCTCTGACGGGGCAGAGCGTGTTCGGGGTTTGTTCGCCGTCCGCCGTCGGAAGGGCGAGAAGTGAAACCACCTGAACTCTAAATGGCGTGGTCAAAACTTTAGGAATGTATCCCGCTCTCGGTCTAAGGATCACTTTGCTATCGTTAGGACCGAATTCCAGACACGACGGGTCAATTGAAAACGCGTGTAAATCGCCCACTCGTTTAACCGATGCCAACGCCAGGAGGAGAGCGGTTTTAAACGAGAGAGCGCGCAGGTCAGCCTGTTCGAGGGGCTCGAAAGGGGGACCGCGCAGCGCTTTCAGGACCGTGGACAGATCCCAAGACGGGACCGTGTTAGGTCGCGGTGGGTTTAGTCTGCGAGCGCCTCTGAGGAATTTAATGATGAGATCATGTTTTCCCACGGTGCAACCGGCGATAAGGGCGTGATTCGCCGTTATCGCCGCCACATACACTTTAAGCGTCGAGGGCGCGCGACCGCTGTCCAGCATTTCCTGCAGAAAGGAGAGAATATGCTCCACTTCACAGGTGTTTGGGTTTAAGTCTTTCGTCGTGCACCAATCAGAAAAAATAGACCACTTTTGAGCGTAAAGGCGCCTGGTAGATGGGGCCCTAGCTTCAGTTAGAGTATTTAACACTCGTCCTGAAAGGCGTGATGGTTGCCGTTCAGAGACCAAACGTGTAGATTCCATAGCTCCGGCTGTGGATGCCATATCGTCCCTCTCGCCTGAGATAGGAGGTCTTTCCTCAGCGGTACTGGCCATGGTGCTGATGTTTTCAGCTGCCATAGGTCGGGGAGCCATGGTTGATTGTGCCAAAACGGGGCGACCAGAATTATCGCGCATTTCGTCTCTCTTATCCTCTGAAGGACCTGTGGTAACAGGGCCACCGGAGGAAAAGCATACAGAAGACACGCCGGCCATGCTTGCGACAGGGCATCGTGATGTCTCGAGAAGAAGATCGGGCAATGCGCGTTCTCGTCTGATGCAAACAGATCGATCTCCGCCCGGCCGAAGACGGTCCATATTCTCTCGACCGTCTGAGGATGCAGTCTCCATTCTCCCGGCGGCGGACCGTTGCGCGAGAGAATGTCTGCACCCGTATTGGCTACACCCGGTACGTGAGTCGCTTTTAACGAACGTACGTTCGCGTGAGCCCATAATAAAAGCCGTTTCGCCAGCCTGGATAGGGAGCGAGATCTCAGCCCTCCTTGGTGGTTTATGAACGAAACCACCGTCATACTGTCCGACCGCACTAGAACGTGTTGATGTTGGAGTTTCGGTCGAAAGTGTCGTAGCGCCAAGATAACCGCCCACATCTCGAGGTGGTTGATATGTAGCTGAGACAACTGGTTGTTCCACGCACCGAAGGCGAGCTCGCCGTCGCAGTGAGCGCCCCAACCCGTCGCAGACGCATCCGTAGTCACCACTTTCCTCCTGCTCACGGAGCCGAGCTCCGTGCCCGAGAGGAAAAGGTGAGGGGATGTCCATATCGAAAGCGCTTTCACGCAGCTGTACGTGATTTTGATTAATAAGCGGCCCGACAACCAAGCACGGGGCGGAACTTTCGCTTTCAACCAAAACTGAAGCGGCCTCATGAACAGCATTCCCAACGGTATTAGTGGGGATGCTGCTGCCATCAGACCCAACATTTTTTGGAATCGTTTGAGAGGGAGATGTGAACCCGCTTTGAACGATGCCGCCTCGCGTCTGACCGTGAGCGCGCGTTCCTGTGTAAGCCATGCCCGCATCTTTAATGAGTCGAGCGTCGTGCCTAAGAACGCGATTCGCTGCGTGGGGGTGAGCAAACTCTTCTGGAGGTTGATTTTGAACCCCAAATTCTCCAAATGCTGGAGTACAACGGTCTTGTGCGCAGTAATTTCCCTCTCTGACTGTGCTAGAATAAGCCAATCGTCGAGGTAATTCAATATGCGGATGCCGCTCTGTCTGAGAGGGGCGAGAGCCGCATCCGCACATTTGGTAAATGTGCGTGGTGCCAGAGATAATCCGAAGGGCAGAACTTTGTACTGGTATGCTGTCCCGTCGAGCGCGAATCTTAGGAACGGCCTGTGACGTGGCGCTATCGGAATGTGAAAGTAAGCGTCTTTCAGATCCACTGATATGAACCAATCGCCCGGTCGAATTAACGCCATGATTCGTCTGGCTGTAAGCATTTTGAACGGCCGTTTGGCAAGAGCGCGATTCAAAACGCGTAGATCCAATATCGGTCTGAGGCCGCCGTCTTTCTTTGGAACGAGAAAATAACGACTGTAAAAGCCTGATTCGCTTTGATCCGCCGGGACCGTCTCTATCGCGTCTTTTAGTAATAAAGAACGCACCTCTTCCCTGAGGATCTGCATACGATCGTCTGGGACAGTGGTGTAGAGAACGCCGCGAAACCGGGGTGGTCTCCGGGCGAATTGGAGTGAATAACCGTGTTGGATTACGTTTAGAATCCAGCCCGGCATACCGGGGGTGGATTGCCAAACGTGAAATTTGACGGCGAGCGTCGATATGCTTATGGACGTTAAGCCGTGTGTGTGTGTTTGTGTGTACAGAGGAGGAAATTTGCTCTTTTTGTGAAAAGGTAAAAATTTGTGTTTCGCTGTTACAGCGAGGGTGTGTCCAGCGCCCGAGGGGACTGAAACACGCAGAACTTTCGAGGGCGGGCCGGCCGAAGCGGGACCAGAGCCTCTTTTCCTCCTCAGACTCTCTTCAGGGAGGCGGCGCCGGCGTCGGGTCCAGCGTAATCCGAGGACGGGGACCGCGGCGTCGAGGCGGGCCAGCCGGTCGTGCAGGACGCTGGCGCTTGACCTCCGGTTCAGCTCTCTGCTGGGGCTGAGCTGGTGCTGGCTTAGGGCGTTGAGCTGGCGGCGGTTTTGGGCGGCCGGTCTCAGACGCTGAGGCAGATCGTTTAGGTAGAAAATGCCGCATAGCCTGCGACGATTTCTGTGCCTCAGTGAAGCGCTGGGTGAACCCCTCCACAGCGGAGCCGAAGAGCCCCGACGGTGACACGGGCGAGTCAAGAAGGGCAACCCGATCCGTGTCCTTTATCTCCGTCAAGTTCAGCCACAGATGTCTCTCCAGAACAACCAGGCTGGCCATGGCTCTTCCTACAGCCTGAGTGGCGACTTTAGTGGCGCGAAGGGCCAGATCAGTCGCGCTGCGCAGGTTCTGAAAGGTCGACGGGTCCGGACCTGTCTCGTCCATGTCACGGAGGAGCTTTGCCTGGTATACCTGCAGCACCGCCATCGTATGGAGAGCGGATGCAGCGTGGCCGTCAGCGGCGTAAGATTTTGACGCCAGGGTCGATGTCAGGCGACAGGGCTTTGATGGATGGTTCAACTTCGCCCTCCATCCGCCGGCTGAAGACGGGCAGAGATGGGCGGCGACAGTTTCCTCGAGCGGCGGCATCTTGGAGTAGCCGTGTTCGTCGGCGCCGTCCACTACGGAGAGGACGTGGGAGACGGCGCTCTGAGCTCGGGTGGAGTGGGGAGCACGCCAAGATTTGGTGAGCTCCTGGTGAACCTCAGGGAAAAACGGCGCCGGCCGTTGGCGGGACGATTGACGGCGCCCGGGCTGCAGAAACCACTCGTCCAACCGGCTGAGTTGAGGCTCTGACGGCGGCGACCACTTGATGTTGAGCTCCGCCGTAGCTTGCGTCAAGATGCGGATGAGCTCAGAGTCGTGAGGACGCGACTCGGTAGGTTCATCAGCGGCGGCTGCGTGGGCGTCGTCATCCGAAGCCGCCCAATCCTCTAACTCCTCAGAGGATGACATCACTTCCAAGTTGTCACCGGACCCAAAGGAAACCATGCCGCTAGCACTCGGCAGGGGGCGCAGGTCTTCATGGGCGAAGGTGACAGGGTGACGGCGGGGAGACAGAGCACGCGGGGGATGAGCCGGCGTGGACTCGGTCTCAGGGCGTCTTCCAGCTTCACGGCTCCGCTGCTGTTTAGGCGGGAGAGCACGGGAAGCCTTCCGTTTAAAGATCTCGAGGCGGGAGCGCAGCACCGCGATAGGAAGGAGCTCGCAGTGGGCGCAGCCCGCCTCGGCGAGTACGGCCTCGGCGTGGGCAGGACCCAGACAGATGACGCACTCCTTGTGGAAATCCTCCACAGGCAAAGGGGCTCGGCAGGAGCCGCAATGCCGAAGCGACATTATCTCAACGCGCTTCTGCTCTTTTAGATACTCTCTTTTAGGCTCACCGGAAAGCGGCAGGGGAACACGCTGGTGTGTTGTAGTCCGCTGCAGTGCTTGGATCGACGGCGAGTAAGGGCTTCTTCTTCGGAGCAGCGAGAAGGTTCGCGCTGAAGGAGAAAAGTAATGAGCTCTTGACGTATTTCACCGGCTTATATAGGGACGTGTGCCACGCCCCCGCGCGGGCTCAAACGTCATTGGTCTGTATTTTCTACAGACGTTAACCAATAGGCTTCAATCACGGAGTAAACAGGAGTTTCCCCCATAGCGTCAGCAAACTGACGCAATGCGAAGTGAACCGTATTGAAAGGGAACTGATATTTCTGAAAACAAAAAACTCTAATTTGTAACACGGAGGGGAACACTTACACGCCACATACGTTTGGTCTGATCTTCTGTCACAGTTCTTTAACATAATACGAATGACAACAGGCAGGATTATAAAACTAACAGGACTTTAATCACAAAAGACAGCAAACACGATGAAAAGGATATATTCAGACGAGATCGGACTATAAAGGGTAAGTGATAATGATAAACAATTGTAAATGATGATGAGTGATTAAACAAACACAGGTGTGACTACTAAAAGGTAACAAACACAAAGAGTAAAAATGAACAATGATAAAAATGAACTAAATGAAACAAAAACCCTGACACAAATAAAGACTTTAGCTGGGTTTTCAAATTCTTCTGTATGCATATTTAAATAGCTATTCAGATTTTATGATTTACTAAAATGATCTGGGATTGTCTGAACAAGCAAAAGTAAATTAGCCTGAAACGTGCTTTATTTCTGTGTCTTTTTTAGTATGATAGTGAATATTTATGAGTAGATGAGATACACACTCAGTTGCCTTACCACTCTTGAATTTGTGATTCTAATTAGAAGCAATGGGATGTAATGAGTCATTAATTAAGATGGAGCCAAGCGGAGGTTTCTATCTGTAAGCATAGCAATGAAGAGTCACTTGTTGTTTTTTTGTAACAGATACTACGCCTAAAATAAGCACAGCATCTTTTCCACAGACTCACACTGTGGTCTTCAATGCTTTACAGCTGGAGGAGAATAAATGCACTTGATTTACAATTGCTTGATTATCAGATTGTCTTTATTATTTTTTAGCTTCTAATTAAAACGTAATAACTGATTACTGTTGAGCCGCGCTACATGCTTACATCTGTAATGTGTTGTTGTTGGTGTAGTAAAATATTGAGTATTAAATTCAATTTAAATGTATTTGTATATACACCCGCATGTGGGTTGTCATGTTTATGCGCCTAGCTCGAAATTGAAATATTTTTGACTATTATGACTTATCTGTGAACTTCATTATAGGATGTTAACAATAGATCTTCGATTAATTGTCGATTAGAATTAAATCGATAAAACTTAACGATTGTCGAAAAAGCAAGCCTATGTGTGCGGACCCCTACGCAAAGCACATACAGCTGGTGAAAAAAATTAAAGAAGTGCGCAGTAGTTAAACTAGCAATGATCACAATGAGGCTCGAAGCCAAACACACACCTGGGCTTTTTAACATCATGCGAGACCAGGCTGGCTGCTAACGCAACGAAATGGCATCCACAGTGGATCTGATAGGGTCCGATACAGAAAATGCAATCTTAAATTCTGGCAAGAAACTAAATGTTAACTGTAAATGACTGTCGTTACACTCTGAACGCCCGCAACATATATCATTGATCCCCATTATTGACTGGCTGCGGAGCTACATGCTAAACATTGTTGTGGGTTTCCATAATATAAGCATCTTTGCTGAAAGTACGCCGCAGGTGTAAGCTGAGGTGAAGACGGGAAAAGTGCCCTTCGTGTGCTTCTTGGATATAAAATAAAAAACTCGGAAAGCGAGGATAACAACTAGAAAAATAACACTGGATGATAATTAAACTTTTATTTTGTAACGGACGCACAGACTTTCAGAGTGTCCATATGTGTCTATTAGTCATTATATTTCATTACTAGATTAAATTGATAATTTTTATAAAAACACCAACTACATTGACTCATTTTACAATCACACTAGCATGTTTTTTAGACAAAATAAAATATTTTAATTCGTGTGAGGAAGCTGGCGTTTTTACCCACCCTATTATGTTATTAGCTATGTGACAATGCTGTAAAGGCTTATTTCAGTTAACGAGTATTCGATTGATTGATCGTTAATTTAACTGATCATCGCATATTGGAAATGGCATAAATTGACATCCCTACTTCATTATTTAAAAAAAATGTGCCCTCATAATCTTTTAATAAAAAAAATGAATCTCCTCTTCTCAAAGTGATCTCTTCCATTTTCTCATTTTAGAAGCCGTTTTACTCGGATATACGAGAAATAAAGACAATCATTACTTCCGTTTCATTGCGACTTTAACTTCCGTTCTGTGTTTGTTTATTGTTATGGTTCTAGTGGCTAAACTAGGGTACTGCTCCAGTGACAGCTACGGTATAGATGGATTTCAGTCATGTGACCTTTTACGTCATGCCGAAATCTTGAGGACCTACCGAGTACCAGTACTGTAGGCTACTGACAAGCATTGCCTAGCTTGCTACGATTTACGGATTTCTTATCTTTTAATGTCTATGATTCTTACGGATACAGTAAATGGCTACGAAAGACAACTTGTCGCACCTCGACTGTCATTAAAAGAAACGCTACTTTAAAAAAATATATCTTGGTTAGGGTGTGATGCCTACTCGATCCCTGATGTTTTCTTCCAGCCGCTGTCCGCTGCTACCGAACTATCACAATTTTTTTACAACACTAAGAAGGCTCGACACAACATGAAACTTTGCTCGAAGTATCACCTGGATCTCTACACATGAACACGAGCATTGAGAACATTGTTTGTGTACACAGAGTTTACTAAAAATAAAGGTTTTGTACAACTGACTTTAGCTGTTATAGTGTCCGCTCGTCATCTCTGCCAGACGTAAATAATCAATTTCCGAATGCGAATGAATGAATCTCATATGAGGCTCCTTTTTCAACTAGAAGGTCAATACTGTTTGTCACTTGCGACAAAACAACAAATTATCCGTGCATTTATATGGAACTATGCTTTAGGAGATATCCATATTACTCTCCTCCCTCCTTACGTCGCATTCGGAGATTGATACATCTTCACTGGGAAGATGGTGGCGAGCGTAAGCCAAATCAACCAAAGTCAGTTGTTCAAAACCTTCTTTTTAGTTAACTCTGTGTTCACACACAATGTTCTCAATGCTCGAGTTCACGTGTTGAGACATAGGCGATACTTAGAGCAAAGTATCATGTTGTGTCGAGCCTTCTTAGTGTTGTAAAAAGAACGATTTTGATGCTCACAAAATTTTGAAGGCATAGCTTCTAGTTCTTTTGCGACCACTTCAGGTACTCAAAATGGCGGAAGACATATTCATGTTGACCGTTTTCTAACAGTGTGTACATAAAGCGTGTGGGTTGTATGCGTGTTGTGATACAGTATATAAATATGCAAAATGACATAGCAGATATCTATAATATTCAGTCCGAAGTTTATGTATGTGCGGTGACACAGTGTTGATATTTGAGTGACTCAGTTTCATGTTATTAAGCTTGTGTCAATTTCAGAAAGCTTTCATTTGACCACCTTTAACATTTTGATGAGCAATTAAATCGCCTGCATGATACAACCATTCCCAGAAAACCTGTAGCAGTCGACGCTTCATTTACTGGCATCTCGTTCGAAAGAAATTGTTTATATAAAAGTGCACGATTGCTGGTGTAGTTTACATTATTTACAGTGCGGGTGCGAAATCAATTACCTGATAAGCATCATAGTGACACGTTGGCTGGTTAATAGACCTTAGGGAGGATGCCACATGCAATTTCACATGAATTAAAAAGTAAAACTGAGTGTCTAGACACAAAAACTATTTTGTATCTCGGTATCGATTGTTCAGATGACAAAACACTGTCTTTACAGACATCTCTAATGGAGTCTTCAATAACAAACATTTCATTTTCAGTATTTTATATAAAAGCGAATATTGTCTTGACCTCAGGGCAGTGTTGATATAGTCTGTCATTTATAAGTGCATCTGATGTGCTTTATCACACACATATCCCTCAAAGTCATTTTACATTATGACTGCTTTGCTGTTAATTCCTATGAAAAGAAAGCGAAGATTAATGTCGTAATGTAAGCTGTGACTCAACGGAAAGACTAAGAAAGCTGTATGATGATCGCCCACAGGTCTACAATGTTTGAAGACAATTGTTGGTTGTTTTGAAATGATGTCGAGGGGGTTGAACATGCTCGAGCATGAAATGTAATCAAGTTTATTCATTTCATAAAGCCCACAATTCCTAAAGGATTTGATGTTTTGCATCTCATGTAGTTCACAATATAACAGGATACTAAAAGCACACAAAAAGACCAAAACATTTTTCTTTCTGTCTGTTTGTCTGTCTGTCTATCCATCAGCATGAATGGACTGGGGGAGCAGTCAGGAGTTATATGATGGGCAGCCATTTCTCGACTAAAATGATTCAAATACTAAAATGATTTTTTATTATATTAAAGGGCCACTCATGTCCTTTTGCAAGTTCAAATTTGAAATTTTAGATGTAGACGCACAGCAAAAGCGCTAGATAGGTAGCTAGATACAGGCATGTAACAACATGAGTAGAAAATGATGACAAAAGCACAAGCCCTAAAATACTCTATAGCCCTTTTCACACAGACATTCCAGAAAAAAACACGGAAAATTTAAACCCCCGTTTTGAGGAGCTGAAGGATATATCTTGTTGGTATGACGCGCGGGCATTTTTGTTTATTATAAGCTCAAATGAGCACGTGACGCTATATTCTTTTATGCTGCTGAATGATCTCTGTATCAGCGCAGTAAGTGATGAGCTAACTTACCTGATATCTGCTTCAGTCCAGTTTGCTGACATTTCTCATCGTGAATGTTGATCTGCATGTAAATCCCTCATTTTAAAGAGTTGAACCAACTTCATGTTGCCATGACACGCGCGTCCTCACTACGGCACGTCTCATTTATCATTTTCTGATAACTGGTTCAGTCTAGTTTGCCACATTTCTCATCGTGAATGTTGATCTGCATGTAAATTTTTCGTTTTAAAGAGCTAAAACCATAACTTTTGTTGTGATGACACATGCGTCCTCACTACGACACACCTATTACGGCATTGTTTTCTGCTTCTTGTTCACACAGAGGGTTTTCCGTGTATCTTACTAGGTCCTCTTTCCGGCAACGATCCCAGAGGATTTACGGGAAGTGTTTGCGTTCACACAGAAGCTAGTCTGGCAATTTTACGGATATTTTGTGGGACCAAAGGTCTGTGTGAATGGGGTTTAAGTGTGAGTTGCGACGAGTCCAAAGATAAATCACACTGCTTTGTTTATAACACAGCAAATTAGATATTATTATAATACAACGTTACATGATAAAATACAGCATTTTACCTTACGATGACCTTGTGGAGTGAAAGCTCCTCCTGAACTTAAAAATGTGATTTTTTTTTGCGTGTAAAGTTTTTCTTAAACGTGAGCTGATTGCCATTGGCTGTTGTATTTGAATAAATAAATAATGAGGTGAGTCTAAGAAAGGATTAAGGGCTATTTTGGGGATGTTTATTATAAAAATTAAGCTAAATTTTAATATGTGTGGTGTTATTAAGTTTATGTAATACTTAATAGCATTTTTATATATATATATTAAAGATGCGTTTTCTTTGAAAGTTACCGGCGTAGAGAATAGTAGTACTTTTCCTGTAAGTTAAATACTGCTGAAGAGACCTCCAAGCTTTGAGTAAGATAACCAGACAACAGTGGGCAGGAGCTGATATAACTAGCGTTTGCCAATAAGGGATGCTGTTTGTGTAAAGAGACTCTGTTTTTTTATGGTTGGTTGGACAATTGGCTGGGGACAGAGGGAAAATCTGGCGCGGGGGGGGCAATGCTCCCCCAGCCCTCCCGTAGACCTGGCCCTGATTGTAATCATGTTTATTTATTTTATAAAGCCCAAAATTACTGAAAAATATCTCTATCTTTTATATAAGGTCAATCTATCTGTCTGTGTGTGTCTGTCTGTCTGTCTTTGTAATATGCCCAGATATCCACATATTTTTAAAAGATGTAACCCTTAAAACATTTGTAGACCGTTAATCTATTTTGATGTTGAAAGACAAAAGACAGACTGCTGTATAGCTACATCTACTGTATGTATAAAGCTATAAAAGGGAATGAAGACATGCTAAGTAAAGTCTAAGAAGACATTTTCACCGCTCATATATTCTGTGTTTCTCCTGTAACCTTCGTTTTCTCCGTCAAAATCTGTCGAACGATCTTCGTGGGGTGATAAGAGTTCCTCTGAGACTGAAGGCAAACATCTGCACCACTTAATGTCTTGTTAAATCTTGGCATTTCTTCAGAAAAGCTCCTCGCCAGACAAATAGACGCTGGGATGGGATGTTCAGCTACAAAGAATACAACCTAATCACTTGAAATGCCTTATCAGTCTTTGCACACCATGTATTGAACAAACAGAATGATGCCAATCTCTCCGAGTGTCTGTTTTTGTAAGTCCAAGTGGGAATTGCTTCATTGAACATTTTCCAACCTCATTACAGCTGTTTGTGATTAGATATCCAGAGGGCTGTTGGGAATAAGTGCGCTTTACTGATTTTGGCTATAACAGCATTTGGTAGTTTTACATAAAACCTCTCTGTTCAGTAATGATGAATGAGTCATGTTTGTTTTTTATTCGTTTTCATGTTTCATTTTTTGGTTGAAATCACCCTCATTCGTATCAAACTTGTATACGGTTGATTCAGCGTTTATATTCCCCATGTAAACTTAAAGAGACAAAAAACAGCATCCATATGACTTCTATGCTCATCTTTTGCATTCTTTAGGGAAAAATATCAACATTCACATTTGGTACAACATGAGACACAGTAAAAAATGACAGCACTAAAAATGACTTTCTTGGCATTTTTGTCTTGTTTTCAGTACAAATATCTAAAATGTATTTTCAAGATGTATTTTTTGATGAGCAAAATGACCTAAAAATTACATATATTTAAAAAAAAGTGTGAATTTGTGCATGAAACAAGCAAAAAATATGCCAAAAAAGTAATTTTCTTGAATTAAGTGTTTGAGAAAAAAGTTCAAGATTATTTTACCCCATTGGCAGATTTTTTCCTGTTTTAAACTCAAGCTTATCAATTTTTTAGGTAATTTTGCTCAACAAGAAAATGCATCTTAATTTAAGAATTTTTAGATATTTGTACTTAAACAAGACAAAAATACTAAGTAAGAAAGTCATTTTTGCAGTTCAAACACTTGAATGTTAGAGTGAGCTCGATGCGGATGGGGGGAAAGCATTTGATCAAAAAAGGCAATTATTTAATGCGTTTACGAGTGCAAACCGGTTGACTGGAGAAGTGATAAACAGCCTTTTGAAGTCATAGGGTTACACTTTAGTTGCATCAGTTCCACTTGGATCGCAAAAACATGTTTGCATAATCTCATTTATAACTGTGAAATATTGCATGATTGTTACTTGAGTCTTACTTGAGCTATTTGCTGAGAACAGCTGAAAATACAGCTCACGCCTCGCTTTTTAATTTTGTCATGTTGTGCGAGCCATTTTGTATTATTGTGCAAAACCAAACATCATGTTGCATGTTTTACAGTATTATATTAATCATTAAACTTCCACACTTTCTTCACATAAAGCTATCTGCCTTAGACTACAATACAAATAAATAACATATTTTACAATTTAAAGTGCCAAAGAATGCATTGAAATAATGTGTTGAATTGGTTTTTGATATTTACATAGAAGGTATGTAACTTTATTAAGTGCAAAAAATATCCAGATGTTAACATGTTTATTTTCAAACCTAGGATTTGTCCTTTAAGTGAAATGCCCTATTTGGAAAAGTCATGAATAATAATGTTGAGCTCTGCTCTGATTGGCTCTGCTGTGCTCTGCTCTTTGGCCATTGGCAGATTTCTTTGCTTATTTTATGCACAAAATCACTTAAATTTGATATTTTTGGTCTAAAAACTAGACTTATTTTCTTGGGCCGTTTTGCTCTTCAAGAAAAAGCGTCTTAATTTAAGAATTTTTGGATATTTTTTTCCTGAAAACAAGACAAAAATACTAAGAATTTTTTTTCTTGAAAATAATTTTTTTGCGGTGTAGGGCTGGACAATTAAATATCAGTATATTTCATGGTATATATATATATTTTCAATAACTGTTATATAGTTTCTAAACACGATAAATAATACAGCGTTCCATATCATGTTCACATATCATGTCTAAAAACACATGTTAAACACAGATTAAGGTGCTTTTTTTCCAAGGAGTGCTCCCGTGGCGTCTTTAGTACAGTAGCTAAGCAACCATGAGCCGCGCACTCCGGGACGGCAAGGAAAATGGAATGCCTGATTGGATTTAAATCGCTCATTTGAACTTCATGTTAAATTATTGTCACCGTGTGATCAATTAATCTGGTTAGGACTTTGGAGTGTTTGCCCAGTGAAGAGCTGTCACTTAGAAGTATGAAAAGGAGGTGCAGTGTTAGTTTGCATCAAGTCACGACAGCATGCAATAGTGACAGAATATAGGGAGGAAGAACGGAAGATGTAATACAACACAGACTGAATTAGGGATGAGAAAAACAGGTTTAAGTCATCAGGTGCTCAGGTAAGAAAAAGGGAAAGATGAGAGACACGTGCAAAAGATAAAAGTATGTATGACACTTGTTATGAGTATTTTATGTATATAATGTAGTATGCTAGTATCTATTCTAATATATAATTTAAATAATTTCATTATTTAGCTTGCTATGCAATTACAAATTTAGGTTTTATATTATTTGTTTCTGTCCAACTATCTTATGTAACATAGCCTACATTCAAAACTTTAAGGGTCACTTTCACTAAGGCTATTTATTCATATTTTTCCACATATTACTATAATAGCAATTTGATTAAAACTATAGATCTAAAGGCTACATACAAATTAAAGATGAACATAAATTTATTTATACCATTTTCTTTCTTTTTTTAATATTGTATTGTTTTTAGTAGGAGGTTTTATACACTTGGCAAATTAATTTGTTTAGAAGTTTGTAGGTACAGAAATTCATTGTGGGCAGTTTATCCCAAGGCTTTTTTAACATTCATCCTGTTTTCAGATTTATACCATACCGCCAAAAATTAAGAAGTATATCGTCGAAAGAAATTTCAACTATATATCGTCCAGCCTTATCAGAGTTCCCATTTTAAGGACTCACATAATCATTTGGAGATCAAGATACATTTTCTTCTACTGTAGCTTTTTTAAAGTAAAAGTATTCAGTGGATTTATTCAGTAGAGTATTTCGGCTGCCGATCTGCAGCTGGCTGTCTTTCCAACTATTTTTTTTTACATCTCAGAACAGGTGAAGGCTGTCAGGCCGTCATCCGGCCATGGGGTATACCTGCAAGATCTTCCCTAGAGACCCTTCTGATTTATCTGCAAACATAACAACTCCAATCTCCAAGGGCAGATATGCAAGTGAACTGTCAAAATTCCCAAAGCCTTTTTGGCTGGCACTGGTCACCCATCTGTTCATAGGGGTTGAGTTAAAAACCTTTTTCTTATAAAACATTTAGAAATCGGTTCAGTTATTTTGTTTTGTTTTTATGAGAATCATACGTTTTTGCACGATTATCTTCATACGATGAATTCATACAATTTAGCCAACTCGTAAAATATGTACGAATTTTCGTGAGATCATGCTGGATAAGCAGAAACAGCATAAGTGTGTCTGTGAGCTTTAACATTTAACCCTTTCTGGTTCTTTGTTGTAAAACGAGCACTTCAAGGTTCTTTTAAGATGAGCGCTTGTTATTATTATTATTAACCAATATCATTATTACGTTTCATTTCAGAAGTCTGTCTTTGTAGACAGTAGACAGCTTACTGTTTTGAAAATAGCTCTTTTATATTTTTTTAATTGCTTATACAAAAACAGCTCTTATTGGCAAACCAATACACCCACAACATCACAACCTTTGAAACCTTACTTTCAATGCCCTCTCTTTTCTGCTTTTTCCTTCTCGTTTTCCTTTCCGCATAGCCGAAAGCTTTGTCAAGCGCTCGATACCTGGAACCAACACATACGCTACTTAAGTATTGATTTTGAAGTGCATTTGTTGTCTGTCAAAGGTACGAGCTATACGAGACGAAGCCAGCTAGATTTAGACGGGTCAGTGCTGTGAAAGTCAAGCAGCGGCTGGAATAAACACCTCCAGCGATCCTCTCTGTCTTTTGAATGCAAATCGAAACATTAAAATAAATGTCATGTGTGATGCTGGTAGCTCGTTGTTTATTTCCCCAGAAAAGACATTGAAATGTTGTTTGTTTGTCTAAAGCTGGAGATCTAGAGAATAAAGAGCGTTAGCATTTGGGTTTCTGTCAGTGCCTGTGTTTTTGTTCAGAAAACATATTGGAAGAAACGGTTGACATATCTGTAAAGATTAGACAGGTGTGACATACGCAATGTATCTTTCATGCTTAATTACGTCTCAACTCCAAAACTTCGTCTCTGCAAGTCAACAAAATCATGAATCACCAGTTCACCTCGCACAAAAATCTGCCTCAGAGCTGTGCCATGTCTTTCTTATTTATTTCTAAGCTTTATCATTACTCTAACGGCAACAGATCTACAACAAAATCACAATAGTATTATGTCCAACATGTTAAATGGGAATGTTCCTCGAACATTACTCTTGTTTATTAACTAATATGTTTATATGCATTTAAAAGCTTTCTCATTCATGCAAATCAAAGTTTGGGTCATAAGCAACAGAACGTTTTGCTACTTGTTTGGTTTTCTTATTTATTGGGTATGTTTGGATTTTTTACGTGTACAACATTTATGTGCAAACATTGCGCATGGTCCAACGCACATTCGTCCATACGTCTTGCAATGCATAGTTCAGTGGTCTCCAACATGGTGCCCAGTGTTTAAGTGCTATAATTGGGTCCCCAGTGCTTCTATCAACCTAGAAAATGTGAAAAAGATCAACCCAGTAACTTAGTATTGGTAAACCATTCTCTGCAGGCATGTGAAAAAATTGGTCATTGAAATTTGACTCCCCTTTTGATGTCAGAAGGGGACAATAACGCCCCTTAATCTGCATTATCCAACCATGGCACTGCCATTACAGAGATCAGCTCATTTGCATTTTAAAGGACAAACCCAACCACAACTTGCCAAAGGCAGTGCTTCACATTACCCCACGAGGATGCAAATGTAAATAAATAAAGTTACTTATATTATTATTTATTTTAATGTTTACACTTGCTAGCTAGTACACTAGTAGCTTTCTACACACACCAGGTGTGTTTTAAACTGAGCCCATTTCTCCTCATGTTGTTTCCAGACTTCCATCTCTGATGTCTATTGGACCCGGACAGCAGCTTGTTTCGTGGACGCTATTTTGAAAGGTCTATTCACCTTTGACTCTCATTGTTGCAAGGAGTACTGACCTGATTTAAAATCTTAAATCTTAAACATGTTTGACATGATCTGTCTGTAAGCAGATTGATAGGTGTGAGATTTAATCTGTAAAACATTAACAACATTACATGACAATCTGAGCTAAACATCAGAAACGATCAAGGTTTATAGCCAGATTTACTTAACGTTTGTGCCAGCGCAAACCATCGATTTGTCATTAAATAACGACTGTTGGGATTTATTAAAGACGCGCAGTGCATGATTAGCGCTGATAAGATATGATCTAGTTATTTTTGCGACTGACCTTTTTGCTAGTAGTTTCCCTTCAAGATGCAAAATTTATGGGGGGAGATTATCTAAATTTGCACAACACGGTTTTCTAATGTTTGCATGTGTGGTATAACTGGTATTTGCGCCATTATCTAACAGCGAAAAAAGCATGTCATAAAAAAAAATTGCGCTTGAAATGGCAGAAATTGTTGCTGATAGGAGAGGCATCACAGAGCGCGTGGTACAAGGCAGAGGATTTTTTTACATGTAACAGTTTATTTAAAATGCTAGAGGAACATATTATTCAAAAATATTGTTTGCCAAGACATGTTATTTTTTTATTTGCTAAAGAAAATAAAAGAGGAGTCACTAGGAGTAGTAGAATGCGGACCGCAAGCGCTGTGATTGGTCCACCAGAACCCCTCCCGTCAGGTAAAGAAACTGCGTCATAGGTATTTCCGTTTGTAAACAAAGATGAGCCAAGTTGAGGGGTGATTTAACTCAAACTGGATCAAAAGTCGTTGTTTATTTACTTCCATCATTGCTGGTCTTCTAAAATTATACACAACAAGTTGCTGTTTCTTCTTCTTTTGTGGGTTAACTTGCCAAGCTTCTTCTTCTTTGACGGTCGCGCTGCTACTGTGGTTACACTCGTCGTTACTGCCTACCAGCGGTCTGCGCGTTTGTTTGCACAAGAGTATAAATTAAAACCGACGCGATCCTACGCCGTAGGACCTACGCACAACTATAACAAGCCCTTTAGTAGATTGCATTGGTCATTATCAAGATCAGCTGTTGCATCTGTGTTGTTTAATTTGCGCCTACTTAGTAAATAACCTGCAGATATTTCCACTCCCATTTGCGCTTTTTTGGAATTTAGCTCTTGCGCTAATTTGCCCTATTTAGTAAATCTGGCCTCTTGGATTCTCGGAAGGTAAAAAAAAATTAGGTACATTTGGGCCAAAAAAATCATGCAGTGTGAGCCCGGCTTTACACTGTCTATTCCCGTCAACCTCAATTTGTATGCCAACTTTAAAACAACATTGGCTGTGATTATGTTATGTCACAGAGAAGTTTTGTGTTCTGTGAGATGAAACGTTTTTGATCCAACATCCAGAATAACTACAGTACTTCACAGGCTGAATCACATAGCAGCAGGTTTCTTCCATTGTTTATATGGAGCGAGAAAACACAGGAAGTAATGTTAACGGAAGAACTTGTGTAACTGAATAGCCTCAGGACATTATTTTGTGATAAAAGCAATTTCCCAGAATTCACATATCGTAGAGTCTAGACAGGCAAAGGTGTGAGGTCGCAGAGCTGTTTGGGTGTGCAGGCAGCACACTCCAAAAAATAAAGGTTCATAAAAGTGTGGTGTCATGGTTCCACGAAGAGCCTTTAACGTCCACAGAACCTTTTTGTTGCATAAAAGGGTCTCCATAGTGGATGAAAGTATTACAGACTATAAAAAGTTAAGAAAGAAATCATTCGTTCAAGAACCTTTGACTAAAGGGTTCTCTTGGGAACTGTAAATAATGCTCTATGGCATTGCTGCAAAGAACTCTTTTTATCGCCTTTATTTTTAAGAGTGCAGGCAGGTTGTTTGTTATCCGGGCACTGCCAGTAGACCGATAGCAGATGTTAAACCTCCATACAAAGTCAGAAAGCACAAGGATGATAAAAACTGGACTATTTGAAAAACCTAGATATTTTTTTCAGTCACTGTCCCCCTGCAGTCGATAATTTTATCACTTAAAACTCATCTTTGAGCATCATACACTGAAAATGTAGCTTAAATAAATTGATTGCAACCACTTACCTTAAAAAATTGAGTAAATTAAATGAATTTTTTTTTGTGTAATATCACATGTAAATGTTTTTCCTGTAACAGTATTTCTTCATGCTTTAAAAAAGCTTGAATGTACTGTAACTCAGAACCCTTGACTCATTTAGTATATGCGTATTCATGAATATGCAAATTAGTCCCTGTCTCGTCTCAATCCCACCATCTTGAACCACACATATTTAAAATAAAGTGTTTGTTCCATTTCATGAAAAAGTATCTGTTTCAAAGACACAAGAGTCCACCTATCCACACAGTGGCACTTTTTGAGGAAAAAATTATGTCTATAACCAATCCCTCACTTTTTCTACTTATATAAGGTTTAAAAATAAATATTTTGCCAGTAATTTAACTAAGGTTTAATACAAATTGATTCCAAAATATTTTTTCTCATATGGCAATACACCGTATATTTTAGCTCATATTGCCCACCCCTAGCCTTGACATATCTTAACATATATCTGTGCCATTGTTTTGTCGGATAATGCACATCAGTAAAGTGTGTTTTTAAAAACGACTTAAATGTCCTAAAATAACTAAGGCCTAGTCCTGGATTAATCTGAACCCTGTCTGGGATAACTGCCCCATAAACAAGAAATAAAACAGGAGCCTCATTTTTAAAATGCTGCGCCCATCCTACATTTGATCTCACGATCATTTATCAAAAATGCGTACGTGTGATTCATAAACTGAACGTATATGCGCAGAAAACGTGCATACCCCTTTCAAATTTATAAATCGCAAATGAACTTGAACTTGTGCGTAGCCGAGCAGTTTCCGATCTCTGCCTTTAAACGATGCCTAATTAATGTCATAAGAGCGCTTGTCAATGTTTAAACCTTTTACGGGCAGCAAGAATGGCTTTTATTTCCACAAACCTGCAGCAATTGGATAAGCAAAAGTGCGTACTTCTGCTCAGACCCGGATGTGGTGCTAAGCACTTTTCCACGTCAAAAACAGTTTTAATAACTATGGACTTTGCTAAGGATTTTTGCGTACGCACACTTCACGAACAAATCTGTGCGTATGCACACTTTATAAATGAGGCCCCAAATTTTTGTGTGAATCACATATAAGTTTCCATATGAAACCCAAGTCATCACACATTGGATCACTTGTGAAAACCATGGAACCATGCAAAACATGGTGACACATGTAATTGAATGTTTTACATGAATATGTTCCAAGTGCTTTCGTAAAATGTATTATTTTAAATCCATGTTTTTTTTTTTTTGTTAGGGTTTGCATAGTTGATTGAGTTTTTTTGGGGAGGGGTGTAATGATTGTATGATTATAGAGGTTTAGCACTGGTGATGTACGGTATACTGCATGTCTGTCGCTGCACAGCATCCTAAATTTGAGCCACAAAATCGATTTAATTTATTTACTTTCCATCCAGTTGTTGGCACACTGCCGTACTGCCAATCCACTTTCCATGTCTTTTGCAATTTGTCAAATCTACTGTATCTCATTCTTAATGATTTCTCCTTTTCTGTGCCTGGAGTTCCTTCCGCAAAGAAGGAAAGATTAAATATCAGCAGAATGTTTCTGTCGATCTATCATAATCTGTTGTTTTTATCTGCATACTCAACATAGAGGGGTATTATAAGTGCTGATAGACAATTTATCTAAAATTTCATCAGCATTTTGATATCTCTAAAGCTGTCAAAAAGCTCCAAGAACGCGGCAGGTTGATAGGAGACCTACTTATCATACAGTCTGAAACCTGTCATCATTTTTTTAGCAATAAAGCCATTCTGGAGCAAAGAGAATTCATGTTTTTTTTTAAGCAAATGCGTACAGGTATGCAGGTTTTCGAAGATGGCAATTTGCAGTGAAATAATGGTGTATAATGGAGGTTCTGAGCATGCTCCTTAAGAGATTTTGTCCATCCTTAAGCGACACTCCACTTTTTTGAAAATATGCTAATTTTCCAGCTCCCCTAGAGTTAAACATTTGATTTTTACCGTTTTGGAATCCATTCAGCTGATCTCTGGGTCTGCCGGTAGGCTACCACTTTTAGCATAGCTTAGCATAATCCATTGAATCTGATTAGAGCATTAGCATCGTTCTCAAAAATAACCAAAGAGTTTCGATATTTTTTCTATTAAAAACTTGAATCTTCTGTAGTTACATTGTGTATTAAGGCCGACCGAAAATTAAAAATTGCGGCAGATATGTCTAGGAACTGTACTCTCATTCTGGTGTAATAATCAAGGACTTTGCTGCCGTAACATGGCTGCAGAAGGTGCAATGATATTACACAGCAGCCGAAAATAGTCCCCTTGGTAACTTTAAATAGCAGGGGACAATTTTCGGGCAGTGCGTAATATCACTACGCCTACTGCAGCCAATGTTACAGCAGCAAAGTCCTTGATTATTAATTCAGAATGAGAGTATAGTTCCTAGACATATCGGCCTAAAAAATCGCAACTTTTAATTTTCTGTCGGTCTTAGTACACGATGTAACTACAGAAGAGTCAAGTTTTAAATAGGAAAAATATCAAAACTCTTTGATCATCTTTTTGCCCAATGCTAATGGTCTAATCAGATTCAATGGATTATGCTAAGCTACGCTAAAAGTGCTAGCGCCAGATCCGGAGATCAGCTGAATGGATTCCAAAATTGTAAAAATCAAATGTTTACTTCTAAGGGAGCTGGAAAATGAGTATATTTTCAAAAAAAGTGGAGTGCCCCTTTAACAACTCTTTAGCCCAACATCCCTGATCACAGTTAATGGCCTCTCGCAGACGAGATACTGGACTTATTGGGGAAGGCAGAAGGTTTCATGTGGGAAAATTGAAGTGCTCATGGTGGCTCCCAGGAGAACATCCACAGTCACCCGAGCGTTAAGTTAAAGCAGTGGGAGGATGGAAAGCTCATTTAGAAAGCATGAGGCTTTCTCCTCTCCTCAAGATCCATTTGGTAGATTTGGCTCTTAAGGGGTAAAGCAGAGGAATTAGATTTACACGATTGCGAACTTCATACATGTTCAAAGTTGTTTAGAGGGTCTCTCCATTTTGCCGCACACTGAGCGAAAGAAGGAGCCGTAAGGTTAAATGAGAGATTCAATTCGAGTGAATGTTTCATTCTTGTGGTAAATAAGGTCTAGCAGCTCAGTTTAACCATATGAAATTTCTTTCAAGGTGGCATCAGTGCTGATAAGTGCTCGATTTTAGGAACAAAATGAGGTAAAACCTCTCTGCAGACTTCTAACGCTACAGGTTCAAGAGTCCCGCTCACCACATCTTTGTTTCATTTGATGCCTTCGGAGCTAAATTCATGACCGAGGGCACCGAGGGTTATTTCATAGATGTGGTGCTAGCGTTTTAAGCATCAGGTGACCTGCACTAGAATTTTGCCAGCTCTCCTTTATAAGAGTTGGAACGATCTTTGCTCTTGAATAATTTATGGGATCAGGAGCAGTTGAAATAATAACGGCTGTATGATGAGAGATTCCTCACTTTACCCTGCTTTCCATCTCGGTTTTCTCCTATGAAAGCCAAAGAGCGTCCGCATACACCATGCACGTTTTTTGGTTTTTGCTCGCCAGACTCATGGAGCTCCAATTTGCAGTAAATTTAAATGAAACACAAGGTTCATTAGCTGATAGATTTAACCGGTGCAAACTTGTTCATTAAACTTGAAATGAGTTGTATCTAGTTATTAAGTGAAATTAAGCCATGTTTTTTTTACTCCTGAATATTCATTAACTAGTCATCACATTAATTGTTTCAGTTAAAACGTACTGCTAGTACAGTTTAATCTTAGCTGCTGTACTTTGCTTCTTCTGTCGTCCACAGATTTTTCTGTGTTTTCTCCTGCTTTTATAATAAGGCTGCTTTAAAACAATTGTGAAAATCACTATATAAATAAAATAAAATAATTTTTTCAAAGACAGTTTTCAATGTACACCTGTTTTTGTCTCATGTTTCTTGAACCCAATAACTGCTCATAATGATCAGAATGAGCTCTCTTTTGGCCCCTTTTTCAGCTTCTGTTGGTACACTGCAAGTTTTTTTGACTGATCTTCTTTCGGGACGTCTTAAGCATGTCTATTTACAGATTTAATTTTTTTTATCTTTTTTTTAAGAAATATATTTTTTAAAGAACAATTTAAAGGCCAATCAACCTACAGTAGGGGAGAGGCAAAGTACCATTTTTCAGAAAAACTTAGGGCCCTATTTTAACGATCTGAAACGCAAGTGCGAAGCGCAAAGCGCAAGTGACTTTGTGGGCGGATCTTGGGTGCTGTTGTACTCTTGTAAATTGCAATTGCAATTGTATTTTGAAACTGCAAAATAGCATCAGGGATGGTTTGCGCCGGAACACGCCTCCTTTTTTGCGCTGAACCACCCAGGGAGCGCAAGTTCATTCCCTAGTTTGCCGACGTGCGTCTGTGGAGGGAAAAACCCGCTGTGCGCCGGTGCAAAATACGAATGATACATGCGTCACTGACAAAGTCAATTGCGCTGGGTGCAAGGTAGGTAATTTCAAAAGATAATGTTTTAGACAGAGATATGATATTACGCAGCAGTCGAAAATAGTCCCATTAGGATCTTTCAATAGTAGGGCACTATTTTTGGGCAGTGTGTAATATCACTATGCCTGCTGCAGGCATGTTACAGCAGCGAAGTCCCTGATTATTACACCAGAATGAGAGTATAGTCCTAGTCATATCTGCCTAGAAAATCGCAACTTTTAATTTTCCGTCAGGCTTAGTACACGATGTAACTACAGAAGAGTCAAGTTTTAAATAGGAAAAATATCCAAACTCTGTGGTTATTTTTTGGCGCGATGCTAATGGTCTAATCAGATTGAATGGATTATGCTAAGCTATGCTAAAAGTGCTAGCGCCAGACCCGGAGATCAGCTGAATAGATTCCAAAATGGTAAGCATCAAATGTTTAACTCTAAGGGAGCTGGAAAATGAGCATATTTTCAAAAAAGTGGAGTGTCCCTTAAGTGATTTTTATTCAAAATTTGTCGTTCGTTTCTGATGCGATACATTTAAATGCGCATAAAATCGGGGTGATGAAAACCTAGCTAGTGTTTGTCCGTGCAGATGAGATGAGACATATATTTATCTTTAAGCTAATGAGTTTAGCTGATATCAGTGTGATATCTTGTCTGCCAGTAGATAAGAAAATGTGAGGACCATTTCCCTCCAGGGCACTACCGAAATATTTAGAGTTTTATAGTCTCTGCCTCACAAACTGGCTGTATCTTACAAAGATATCAGAAACTCTCAAAGAAAATTCATGCACCCATCTAGGAATGCACCGAAAACCGCAACCTTTTAAAAACCTCCCGGAGAGTTTGCTCCTCACACAAGCTGTAGAAGATTATAGCGTTCAAAGACAAAGATTTCAAAGATCTTTGAAAAACAATCGTCCGTGGTGAAGTTAAAACGGTAGCAGTGAGTACTAGAACAAAACCAGATTTGAAGTGGGTTGGTTTTGCCTCTGGACACATAAAAAAAATAATCTTGAAGGCCACCCACATCTGCCCTGATCTAAACTGTAAAGTGAAAACTGACCCAAGCTCCCCAACACAATTTTAAAAAAACAAAAGGGTGGCTTGTGAAGTTATACATTTCTAGGGAACCGATTTTATTCTGATTTTATTTTTGAACACTCTTAGGACGGATGTGTTAAAAACATCACATTAGTTTTAGGGACAACACACTAAGGGTCAGATTTACTAAATGGGGCAAATTAGCGTGAGAGCGCAATTCCAAAAAAGCGTCGATGGGAGTGGTAATATCTGCGGGTTATTTAATAAATTAAATAACACAGGTGCAACAGCTGATAATGACCAATGCAGTTTACTCAAAGCAGTGGAAATTAGTTCACGATCACAAATAAGCAGAGCTGATCTTGAGTTTATCACCAGCGGAAAATGTGGGATGTGTAATTCCAGCTATAGTACACCGAAAATAAATGGAGGACAAAAAATAAAGGTTTACAAGAAGTTTTGAAACGTCTGGTATTGTGTGACTCCTTCTAGTGACTCTAGTTTACTCTTTAGCAATTAAAAAAATAACATGGCTTGGCAAACAATATTTTGGAATAATATGTTCCTCTGGCATTCCAGATAAACTGTTACATGTTAAAACAATCCTCTGCATTGTATCACACGTTTTTCTGCTCTCTATGATGCCTCTTTTTTTTAACATTAATTGCAGCCATTTACAAAGTAATTTAAAGGGACACTCCACTTTTTTGAAAATATGCTAATTTTCCAGCCCCTCTAGAGATGACATTTGATTTTTACCATTTTGGAATCCATTCAGCTGATCTCTGGGTCTGGCGGTACCACATATAGCATAGCTTAGCATAATCCATTGAATCTGATTTCACCATTAAGCATCTTGCTTTAAAATAACCAAAGTGTTTTGATTTTTTTCCTATTTTAAACTTGACTCTTCTGCAGAGCCGGCGCCAGACCATAACTAACAGGGGGGCACTCGGCTTCCAATGAGGGGCACGCAATAGCAACAATAACTTGCAAAAACAAGACATTAAAACAACAAATACAGCAAGCACACACTCATACAACTGGAACAGACTGTCAGCTCATTTCCCGTATAAAGTGCAAAAGACCACAAACTATGCGCAAAACTATTGAACTTCGACTGCGGCCTTAGCGCAAGCTGAGCTCCGCTGCGCTCGCACTCGACGCAACAACAAACCGCCCTCGCGCGGCGCAAGCCATTGAAATGAATGGGTTTCATAGCGCAGCTAACACCGTGTCCTAGCTTTAAAAAAGCCGCTTTACCATAATCACGTCGTAATGCTGTTAACGGTCTATAGCCACACTTCACATTTAAGCTTACGTAATTTAAAACAACGCTAACTTACCTTTGAAATAGCTGAAGACGGCGTGTAAGAACATTAAACTTCCTTAAAAGAGTGTCCTGTAGATTTGTAAATTCCACCTCAACCTCTAATCTCTGAGTTTGAGCCAGTCTGTGTCTGCATGAAGATGAAGCAGGCAGTGCTGGTTCATTCTAACCCCTCGTTCAGACAGCCAGCCGCGTTATCGCTGTGTGTCGCTTGTCTCTTTCAATGAGGCGTTTCTAAATCTGCTTGTCATAAACAAATGAGTACCATCCACGCCAGTAACTGACGAGAGAAGGGTGACGTGAACTCCACTGCTTTGTTCTCATTGGTAGTCGCTCCCGAAAGTCGCTCAACATTTGCATAAAGTTAAACTTTTCTTAACTTTCTCGCATCGCTGGACACGCCCATACGGTCGCCAACGGTCACTGTCGCTCGTGTCGCTGGAAGTCGCCAGGTTTCCATTGAAATGAATGAGATCGCGACGCTCTGCTACTGCTTGTCGTACTGGCTGTCTGAATGGGGCGTAAATGTTCTAATATCCATATTTTACACGATCCATATAATGCCGCGAAAAAACACGTTGCTAGTATCAAGTCACAAATATGCTAAAGACGTAAGACGGGTGAGACGCGGCAATACATCCAACCAGAGAAACTGGTCTATTTTAATTAAAGAAAACATATATCAACTATATTTTCCTCATTTGATTACATTACAAGTCATGAAACATTCAATGTTTAATTTATTTTAATTATTCTTGATATATATTAAATTAATAAAAAACTTTGTAGGGAGGGCACAACAACCTGTTCGGGGGGGCACTGCCCGCGAATGCCCCCCCTTGACGCCGGCCCTGCTCTTCTGTAGTTACATGGTTTTCTAAGACCGATGGAAAATTAAAAGTTGTGATTTTCTAGGCCGATATGGCTAGGAACTATACTCTCATTCTGGCATAATAATCAAGGACTTTGCTGCCGTGACATGGCTGCAGGAGGCGCAATGATATTACGTTGAACCCGAAAATAGTCCCCTGCTATTGAAAGTTACAAAGGGGACTATTTTCAGGCGCTGCATTATATCATATGCTTAAAGTGGTACTTCCAGACCCGGAGATCAGCTGAATGGATTCCACAACAGTAAAATTCAAATGTTTAACTCTAGGGGAGCTGGAAAATGAGCATATTTTCAAAAAAAAAAATTCGTAACACACAGACACACACACACACACATACATTAGTAAATCGCGTTGCGTGAATCATTCAAAGGCGAAGTGAATCATATCTGAAAAATGCTTGGGAAAAGAGAGTCGGGCCGACCAAAACACACTTGTAGCCAATCAGCAGTAATGGGCGTGTCTACTAACCGACATCGTTGCCTGGGTTGCGTATACCTGGGGGGGGGTCTATCAACAGAAGGTCCAGAAGGTCCAGATTCTATTGGGGTAGGGGCGTGTTTGTTTAGGTGATTCAAATGTCAACATTGGCTATCAGAGGTCATGCACCCTCCCTTTAAATAATCCCCTCACATAAATTTTGCGTCTAAAAGGGAAACTCCTCGAAATGCATATGAAATAAGGTCAGTCGCAAAATAACTATACCACACCTTTTCAGCGCTAATTATCCACTGCGCATCTTTAGTAAATCCCGACAGTCATTGTTTACTGATAAAATGATGGTTTGCACTGGCGCAAGCTGTAGTAAATCTGGCCCTATATACAGTGTCCCAGAATCCACCCATTTCTGTGTACAAACACAAACGCAACACAAAATTACACATGAATTAATTTGCGCTGCTCTTAGCAGAGTGCGTCGGCCATTATGGAAATCAGCTGTTGCGCCTGTGCTATTTAATTTGCTCTTTTTTAGTAAATAACCCGTAGATATTGCCACTCCCATCTGCATTTTCTTGAGCCCTCACGCTAGTTTACCCCGTTTATTAAATCTGACTCAATGTGTTAAAACGACACATACTGTAAAGTGTTAAAAGCATAATACAATTTTTTTTTTTACAAAAATAAACACATCTTTTCTTAGAGTGAAGGGTAAATTGAAGGGTGGTGTTTTGTGTTACACCCACATTTCTACTCTTCCCATTTCTCATAAGTAAGTCTGTTTCTATTCCTGTTGCATTATTTCACAGGACAAACGCTTCCTGCATCTAAAATAGATAATTCGGTCATTATCACCTGATTTTTCTGTGAAAAACAAAATATTTTTTTAAGTAGGGGTTAAATCCTTATTATTTCTGAACTAAATATTGAGTCTTCAGAAGCCATATGGTATAGCTTTATATAAAAAAATACACACAAAAATATATATATATATAATTTATTAATACATTTTTTGAAAGCAAATAAGATTGAGAGCTTAGGTTAAGGAAAATATTCTCCCTGAATAACAATTTGATCGTATGTATTATGAAGACATGACCTTGTCTGTGAAAACCCAGCTAAATTTGTTTTTTTATATAAAATAATTCTTAATATTTTTTATATAAAATAATAATGTAAAGAACATTTTATGAAAATATAACCTTGATATCTTTAATATAAACTGAGTAAGATCATGTCAAAGTTTGAAATCAATGTGAAATCAATGATTTAATTAAAACTTTGATGCTCATAATTGCATTATGAGGCTTTAGCGTGGATTTCACAAAGACACGTTTATCCAAAGCAACTTGTACAAATGAGAGTGAATTTAACATGAGTCATAAAGTTCACAATCACAGTGACTTTACAAGCATAGTGTTTAAAATTTGACAGATGTGGACTGCCTTAAAAAATGTTTCTTCAAAGACGGCACAACTACGGTGCTTGGCACCAATGTTAATAAATTCACACCTTAAGTCCTTAACTCTAATTGGTTTTTAACTCTTACATATGATGTGCTGTCATGCATATGTGTGCTGACACACAGCAGCCCTTCATTTATAAGTAATAAGTAATGAAACGGATTGAAGTCTTGCAGTAGTGGCTCACCATTGGAGAGTTCTTCCCCACTTTTCTTCTTATTTAGAAAACCTGCGAGACAAATTGACTAAAGTTTTCCATTTGACTAACTCATTTCTCTCACCACAGCCTTGTTAAAGAGTTTATGAAGTGCATGCAGTCATTGTCTTGTCATTTAATGAGAAAAATGAACTCATTAACAACGAGAATGATGTTTGAATGGGATGTCATTTGCTTGTTTCTCAGCATCATAATGCTGATAGATTTATTCAAACTAAACTAATGCCTTGCCTACACACGTACTGTAGCTGGAAGTCAAACATCTGTAGAGGACGACAGAAGAAAATATGAGATAATGCAAGTGGGTTAAAAAGCATTGTGGGGTGGGCTTGCATTTTTCTCATGCCTCGCTGTCAACAGGTACGATGAACATGTTACAACACTGACAAATGCTTAAGCTGACAAATGTCAGACGCATTTCTTTAACATGTATTCGCCATGCACATGGTGCAATACAACCGCACCAGCTGAGGTGAGCTCGCCACCCTGGCATCTCTGTCAGCTTACCAGTCGCACCTGCCTCTTAAAACACCTGCTTGCTATTGTGTTTGCCAGCGTGAAATATTAAGCATGTGCACTTTCCATGCACTTCTCCAAATGTTTCCCAATGCAGCTGTAGCTTGTGAAGTTTGTCATATTTATGCCACTAGTGTCTACCAAACAGAACTGTAAAATAGTTAACACTGCACATTACGCAGGAATAGAAATATTTTCATAGACGCTGTCATTTTTAATCAACATGTTTTATGCCTCGGAGAGATACAGTGACACATTTATACCATGCACATGCAAATGAGAGCAACATCGATGTTTTTGTTAATGAAAGAAAAATATTAAGCATATTTCACGAGCTATAAAACAGAAAATGAAGCCCTTAAAAGATACTGTTGTTCATTCAAATGGATCTTCTGGTGGGAGCTTTCTTACCAAGCAGGTTAAAAGTAAGCCCATTTATCTTGTATTCCCATTACCAATGTGAGTAATTTCTCATCATGTAAGCCGGTTCTGGAGAGTGCAGTAGGCTACTACAGTCTTGCATACACTGTTATCAGGGTTTGAAATGAACACCCACCAAATGCGGGTAAAAATTAGCTGTGGCGGGTAACGTTGTCCGATCACTAGCCAATTGGCAGGTTACTTTTTAACCCTGGGGGTTACAAACCCCAGCGTAAAATTGAAAGGGACACTCCACTTTTTTGTAAATATGCTCATTTTCCAGCTCCCCTAGAGTTAGACATTAAATTTTTTCCGTTTTGGAATCCATTCAGCCGATCTCCGGGTCTAGCGGTACCAATTTTAGCATAGCTTAGCTTCAAACTGATTAGACCATTAGCATCGCGCTAAACAATTACCAAAGAGTTTCGTTATTTTTTCTTTTTAAAACGTGACTCTTCTGTAGTTACATCTTGTACTAAGACCGACAGAAAATTAAAAGTTGGAAGATATGGTTAGGAACTATACTCTCATTCTGGCGTACTAATTAAGGACTTTGCTGCTTTAACATGGCTACAGCAGGCGTAGTGATATTACGCACTGTCTGAAAATAGTCCCCTTGGTTAGTTTCAATAGCAGGGGAATATTTTTGATTATTACGCCAGAACGAGAGTATAGTTCCTAACCATATCTGCCTAGAAAATCGCAACTTTTAATTTTCTGTCGGTCTTAGTACACGATGTAACTACAGAAGAGTCAAGTATTAAATAGGAAAAATATAGAAACTCTTTGTTTATTTTTGAGAGCGATGCTAGTGGTCTAATCAGATTCAATGGATTGTGCCAGACCCGAAGATCAGCTGAATGGATTCCAAAATGGTAAAAATCAAATGTTTAACTCTAGGGAGCTGGAAAATGAGCATAATCAAAAAAGTGGAGTGTTCCTTGTGTTCCTTGGTCTCATTGTTGCCCCAAACAACAAAGGAGACCAAGGGAAGAAGAGCAGAGGTTTTAATACGTAGTTCTCTAGCCCTCTAGGTCGTGAATCGGTATATTGTGTACAGGCGCTCAGGTACCGGTAAGGACACTGGCTCATAGACATTTGCGTGTTTGCAAACATAGAAGACGTTTTTTGTGGGCAGAACCCAACTGGTGTCAGAAAGTGACAGCTCTAGAGTAGCGGTGTTTCCCTTTAGTTTAATATTTCTTATAGCATTTTCATCACATTACGTTTATTTTTTAGATAAATTAAGATAAAAGTTTAAATGGCTTGGCTACTGATATACTGTATGTGCATGTATGTTATGTATATGTATTGTTCTTTTTTGGTAAATCAATTATTTTTAATCGCTAAAGTACATATAAAAGCAATAATATTATTTATTTTATATAATACCATTTATTAAAGGATAATTCCGGTATTTAACACTTTATGGGCCCCATTTTAACGATCTGAAACGCAAGTGCGAAGCGCAAAGCGAAAGTGACTTTGTGGGTGGATCTTGGGCGCTGTTGCTATTTTACCGGCGGGAGAAATAACTCTTGCGCCAGGCGCAAATCAATAAGGGGTTGGTCTGAAGTAGATTCATTATTCATAGGTGTGGTTTGGGTGTAACGTCAAATAAACCAATCAGAATGTCATCCAACATTCCCTTTAAACGCAAGTGCGCAAGTTCCATGGCGGGTTGCTATTATTATGACGGATTTACCAGGCGCACGCCAGGAGCGGTTCACAGCCGAGTAGACCTACGTTCTTGTAAGAGCAGTCAAAGGCAGATAAGTTGTTTTGTATGGGGATCGGATCAGCTGGCATCCCCAGGACGTTGCTTCGCAAGCGCTACAATGATGTCAGGAGACGGGGGAATCTCAAGCTTGCCAGCATAAATCGGGCACGCCGTGGAGGTGGATCTGCCTCTACACAGACACCAGCAGAGGACATCGCTGTGTCTACCCTCACCGCTGAAAGCCAAGAAACGCAAGCAGTCCAACCCCAAAGTACACTTACAAATCAAGTTCACATACATTAAGGTTTCTTATGAAAACATTTTAATTATTATTTACATAAAATAAACGTAATACAGCCACACAACAAACTTATGAAAATATTTTAATCGTTATTTGCATGATTTTTAATGCAGCCACACAAAATAAATAAAAACTATCACCACGATGCTCAACACAATGATTTCCCTTATCTCATGTGTTAAATATTTTTCATTGTAACAATTTATGATTTGCAAAAAAATAACTGTTGCATCTGTGTAGATTAGATAAGCAAAGTGTGTGCGCGTTGTGCACTCTATACATTATGGTCAAGCATGCGCCCTTAAAATAGCATAATGAACAGCGCACAACACGCCACTGACTTTAGACTAGTTTTTTCTGGTCAGTGGCGCAATTGTTTTTTGAAACTGCAAAATAGCATCAGGGATGGTTTGCGCCAGAACACGCCTCCTTTTTTGCGCTGAACCGCCCAGGGAGCGCAAGTTCATTCCCTTGTTTGCCGACGGTGTCTATGGAGGGAAAAACCCGCTGTGCGCAGGTGCAATATACGAATGATACATGCGTCACTGACAAAGTCAATTGCGCTGGGTGCAAGATAGGGCCCTAAGTCTCATTTCTGGTTTGTTTTGGATGAACTACAGTGATGGACACTGAAATTTTGACAATGGGTCGTGTCTTGACTTTTTGACTCGTTTAGAAGCGTCTCTTGACTGCTTCAGAATGGAAGTCAATGACCATGCACAAACATGTCATTAAAACAACACTTAACGTTCATTTTCAAAACTGTGCTACTCACCGAGTGGTTTGTGGTGTTCGTTGATGATTAAAAACAAATATATTGGCGCAATGTATGATTTCAATCTGTGTTATTTGCTATAGTGGAACTATTTTTTCAGATACCTCACAACCGCGTATATACTTCCGCTCTATATTTGAGTCTGAAGCGTTAGCACACTCCCGACCACTTGATGGCGACAACCACTTTGCCGTAGAAGGACGCTAAACGGAACTCGGTGTCTAGCGTATATACAGTCACAATCGAGCTCAACTTCAAACCTGGTCACTGAGCCATCAAATATGGGAAAACATTTCTTCTGAGAGAAAGTTTCCGGCGGCAGAGTGATATATCAGCGAGCAATGAGTCTTCCAAGAGAAGTCAATGGAATTTTACAAAATGTCAAATAAAACACGACAGAAACTGTATTTCGCTACACAACTTGTTTTTAATCATCAACGAACATCACAAACCACTCGGTGAGTAGTACAGTTTTGAAAATGAACGTTAAGTGTTGTTTTAATGACATGTTTGTGCATGGTCATTGACTTCCATTCTGAAGCAGTCAAGAGACGCTTCTAAACGAGTCAAAAACTCAAGACACGACCCATTGTCACAATTTCAGTGTCCATCACTGTAGTTAATCCAAAACAAACCAGAAATGAGACTCAAAGTGTTAAATACCGGAATTATCCTTTAAGTATTTCATAATTTTCCTGTTTTCTATTATTTCTTCCTTATATTTACGTGTTTGTTCTAAAACTAGTATAAAACTATTAAGTTTACATACAAAGAATATGCATAGGCCTGTTTATATATTAATAACACTTTACATCATGTGTGTGTTATATTTATATATTTATTAAGTAGCCTATAAACATAATCCTTTTAGAACAAACGGGAAGAAGACATAGGCTAAGATATAAGATAAAAATAAATAATTGAAAACTATAAAATTATGAAATATTAAATAAATGTTGAAACAATTGCTTTTTCTGTATAACCCATTAAAATCTTTAATCTTTCTAAATAAATTATAAATGTAACGTGATGAAAACGCTGTACGAAACACACAGACGGAACAGAATAATGAACACCGGACATCTTCTTTATTATTTTCTGTTCTAATTATTAAAAGATTTCCAGATGATTTCATCACTCCAGTTTGTCCGTTTAAGGGCTTATTGCAACCATAAACTCCTACGTTTATCTTCAAATGGTGTCTTTGACGACAGTATTCTATAAAAATGAAGGCCATCTTTTTGTTGCATTGCCATTCTGACACTCAACAGCACAACAAGACATTTTCTAGTGAGCTATATTGCTTGTTTCACTCGTGTGTAATTCATTTCCACTATTTTTCTGCCACCACATTGCATGCGCAGCTTGCAGTGACATAACTGTGACGTCTACTCGCAAAGGTTTATACAATGGGACACTTGATGATTATTTTCAGGTGACGTGCTTATGAAAACAAGGCGTCACTACTGGAATTTATAAGCATCACGCAGAAATGGCATCTCTGACTTATTTTTTTAAAAACTTGTTGAAATATGGAAAACACTGGAATAATTCTTCTTACAGACAAGAACAAAGTCCTGTAAAAAGACAGTGCTAGTACAGCATTAAGATTAAATAGAAAATATATTTAGTATATAAATATATAAGTTATTAAATTTATTCAATGCTTTATTTGATGTTCATTGTATTGTGTTGATTTGCTTACCTAAAAGACAGTTTTGGTGAAAAGGACAAGGAAGGAGATGGCAGTATGACAGATTTTTTTATTAATATGCTATTAAAATATTTAATAAATAATAAAACAATGTTTATAAATATTTATAAAAAAGTTTTAAAATAATTTGGTTATTTTCTTTCGCTTTTTTGTCTACAAGGAATTCTGAATTGTAGGTAACTTAAAGAGGACATATCATAAAAATCTGACTTTTTCTATACTTAAGTGCTATAATTTGGCACAGTGCTTGTATCAACCTAGTAAATGTGAAAAAGAACAACCCAGTACTTTAGTTTTGGTAAACCATTCTCTACAAGCATGTGAAAAAAAGAAGTAATTGAAATTTGGCTCCCCTTGTGATGTCAGAAGGGGATAATACCACCCCTTAATCGCACTATCCAACCACGGCACTAGGCATGGGCCGATTACCGGTTTCAAGGTATACCGAGGTTTAAAACAGTCAAGGTTTCAAAACCACTAAAATTTTCTGTGATACCGTCTCCAAGGTATGAGCTGTGTTTATACAAAATTCATTAAATCATTAAGTCATGTGATTGATTTGATGTTTACATTTAATATATATTACGAAAATATTATATATGTTTTGAAAGCATATTATAATTTAAAGGCTTTATTGTACCTGGCATTTGAAAATAACACATTTTAGTGTTGCAATGGCAATACCGCAACACCGTGAAACCGTGGTATTTTTGCTAAAGGTTATCATACCGCCAGAATCTTAGACCGGCCCATGCCTACACGGCACTGCCATTTAGTGCAGAGAGAAAGATAACAAATAATTGACAGGACAATTGAGTTTCAATTTCAACAAACCACCACTATGGTGACCAGTGTTTGCATTTCATCAGCTCATTTGCATTTAAAGGGACGCACCCAAAAATGGCATATTTTTGCTCACACCTACAAAGTGTCAATTTTAACATGCTATAATAAATGATCTATATGATATTTTGGTCTAAAACTTCACATATGTACTCTGGGGACACCAAAGATTTATTTCACATCTTAAAAAAGTCTTGTGAAATGTCCCATTGGTTGGTGAGTGAAAAAGTTCAACCCTGATTGTTATAAATAAAGGAGCTTAAAAGGTTTTAAAGGTTCATAATGATCACAGAGACGACACAACATTGTTATCAAAAATTTGCGCTTTGAAACCCGTATTCATAGGTTTGCGTTTTCTGGACCCCAAAAGGCCACACCACAAAAAACGTTCCCGTTTATGGTTGAAAACATCGCTGTGTATACATCCCCATAGACAACAATACATGTACCTATACACACTTTACTTTTTCAAAGATGAGCAGATTAGTCACATGTGGCCGAATCAGTCGTGGCACTCTATTCATCAGATGTGTCTCTTCATGCAGGTGGTCTTTTGTAGAAGTACATCCGTTTTCAGCCCACCTGACTGTTTGATAATGGGCAGCGTGTGATTAAAACCGCTGAGCTGAACAAGAGAAACCATCAGCACAGAAACCTGATTGACACCAGAGAGGAGTCACGGGAGATAAAACATGAGCATCTCTTTCAGTTTAACATCATTTCATCCTCTCGTAATTCTCAATCTACAGTTTTCTAGTCGAGTGTGTGCCTAATAATACGTCCCACAACGCTTTCTTTCTTTTGTTTAACTGTTCTTATTGTTTCCATGTTCTGGCTCAGGAAGTCACAATTCATTGGCTTCCTTTGGGTCTCTTTCAATGCTCGTGTCTGCCCAGCACACCCTCTACAGGAAGGGCCGGGCTCTGTTCATGTAAGTGTGCATGGCAGGATTTAAAAATACAGCTTTGAATAACATCGATTCAACATGGAGACAATTGAACTGTATAACAATTCGAAGACTGGTTGGTTCATTTGATCTACAGTAGGGTTGTTTAGTGTAATCTGCATAAACGTGTCATATATATTTTAAAATAAATGAGTTTCATATTTATTAAGGCAGAAATGTCTCTGCTGTGACCTGCTGACATGCGCATTGAGAGGGAACTGCATGTGACGCAACCATGGATCCTATGTACGCTAGACAGTCTCATTTCAGTTCACTGCATGGACTTCGGAGGCTGCGTACGTCCTTAAAGTCTTCGAAGGATCCAGCCTTCGAATTGGGACGCAGCTGTGGTTTTGCTCAGAAGTAGCTCTCTAATATCTCAAGGACTTACTGGAAATTTGACTTTAATTCAAAAACATGTGCAGAAAATTGTACAGCGCTATGAAATGAATGCATTGCTTGGATAACTTAGTATTTGAAAAATCTTAAATGTTTGATTGTGTTTATGTACTTATATTTTGGTTTAGGCTTACATATTTTGAATGAAAGTCATGCATTGTATTTTTATTGTTTCTCTTGATATTGTAAAAATAAACCTTGATTCAGATTTAGTTTGATAGTGACATTCTCACCTGACTCTAGATCAGTCTTAATAGCAGTAGTAAGGGTAAAGGGTTGATTTCAGACATATAACCCAAGACTTACACTACAATTAATCGACTGTTTGCTAGAACATGTTAAAATGGGTGATTTTTTGTAACTCACCCGTATAAATTTTATTAAACCTAATGGTGCGTTCACACCAGATGCGAAAGAGGCGGTAAGCGCGAGTGATTAACATGTTAAGTCAATGCAAAGATGCGAATAGGCATCCTGCGGCGCGGTAAGCGCAAATGGCAATTTGAGGGTTGAAAAATCTAACGTTGGCGGATATTTGCGTCGCCTTAACCAATCAGGAGCTTGCTCTAGCAGTGACGTGATTACAGGAAGTGAGCAGCGGCAGAATGAACAATGGAGGACAATCATCATCGCTACACAAGACATCTTCGTACTTTTACAGGAATTTAAATGATTTTTTTTAGAAGAAAGTAAGTAAGAAGGTCGAACGATCTGGTTAGTTTATCCAATTTGAGCTATATAAGCCCCTCCCATGATCCAAATGTCGCTTGAATGTCTCGAATGACTAGAATTGAATCGAGTAAACTCAAAATGTTCAAGCGTCCAGCTACGCGCAAATATCGCGTTTTTGCGTCTGGTGTGAACGCTTAGTTAAAGTTCTCCATAATTAAGGGCGTGGCCACTTGAGTGACAAGGGAACTGCCCTCGGCGGGTGGCAGGCTTGGTTTCAGCAACCAAGCACCTCAGCTCTACCCACGTCCCGCCTTTTTGACCATTTTCGGTTATCTGCGAGACGAGTAATGCACAGTGAAACGCACCAAGATGGCAATGGCAGACCTAGTCTCAGCCTCAGACGTCACGCCCACAGATTGTTGGCTAAACGTCTGATGTTATCGTACACTTTCCTGGAAACCCTGTGGGAATGTCAGAGTTGTCTTTGATTTGTTGCAATAAACCAGATTTCCAGGAGACGCGAGTGTCGCGATTAGTTTCGGTCCCTGGAAAACAAAGCTCTGACGTTCCATTGAGGAAGAGAATCAGTCGTGTTCACGTTGATAAATATCATGATCAGCTACACATTGGATTCTCAAAAATATGCAAAGTTCGTGGCATAGACTCTCTAAAAGACGTCCAAGAGTTTTGCTTGAGGTTAGTGGAGTCAAAAAGTGTAATTCTCCTGAATTGCTTTTAGTTGTTAAAAAGTGAAGAGATATGCTTCAAACAGACGTTTAATGGGAGCGTCTCATTGGTGTGGCTGTTGATGAAGTGCAAAATGTTGTTCAATGGCGAGAAATGTTGTTTATTTAGATGCTATTCGGTTGGCTGGTTATTTTAATAACTGACTTGTTGCCAGCCGACTCGTTATTGTGGGGAGTCCGAAACATGACGCTAGACAAAACAAACTGTGATTGGTTGTTTGACATGTCAGTCAAACAGCTCGTGAGTGAGCTTTGTCCAGAAAAAGCATTGAAAAACACCAGACCTTCAGTATTGAAGGTTTGGCTACGCGAGACTATGGCAGACCCAGCAACAATTGGCATCAAAAATGCTCTTCCCAAACCTACGTAACATCATGAACACTATGTAGTTATGTTACTCTGGCAACGCCCCCTTTTCCTGCACCAATCAGACTGATGCAATAATTTTCAGCACCTGTTCTCTGCAGGTGGATTATAAAGCCTGCATGATTTAAGCTCTCAATGTAGCTTGTTTCAGGCTGCGCCTTCATATGCCTTACTCCCATTTCTCTGTGTTGCTATTTTCCCTCCCTGTGATATTTTGGTAATATAATTTTACCTCTTTGTCTGGATCCTTTTAACAATATAAAAAGTAGATGAAACAGAAATTAACTGTCATAAAAACATAGAGGAGGGAGAGAGGGAGGTAAGGAGGGAAATAGGGAAAGAGTGTGTTTTGACCCATCTATTGTAAGGACTGCACCTTTACATTTACATTTATGCAGTTGCTAGGTGCTTTTATCCAAAGTGGCTTACAATTACAAAGTATTCTTTTTTTATCTACATGTGTATAAACCTATGACCTTTTATGCTACTAATATACAATGCTCTACCACTGAGCTATACAGGAGAACAAAGACAGAGACCATAAAAATAACAGTGGATTCCAGCTATAACAATAAAGAGGAAATTACCACTGGGATCACTTTTAGTGCAGATGATAAGTGAAAAAATATCAACCTATCCTGCAACCCATACGATTGTTCTGGTCGTTTGTCCATTCCCCAAAATACGACCAACAGATGTGTTTACTAAATTAGTGCCTTTAGGTAAGACTTCATATATTAGGGTATTGCATTTTATTTTGGGGTATCATTTTGCTATTATGACATGCATTGGGATATGATTTTAATTACGGCCAGGAACAATTGTATTTATGATACACATTACACTATTATAATAAATAATAATAATAATAATAATAATAATAATTCATTACAAAATAATTTTATATTTTTGCTCTAAAAACTAAACTTATTTTCTTGGGTCGTTTTGTTCATCAGGAAAAAGCATCTTAATTTAAGAATTTTTAGATATTTTTACTGAAAACAAGACAAAAATACTAAGAATTTTTTCTTGAAATAATTTTTTGCAGTGTACCATCAGTTGTGGTCTTGACCAGTCTTGAAATAAAATTCCAAGTCCTCTTTGTCTGAGACCGAGACGAGACCGAGTAAAAATGCGGTCGCTTCCAAGACGAGACCAAAACCCTTAAAAAGTGGTCTTGAGACCGGCCTTGAGACCGAGACCGGTCTCGAGAACTACAACACTAATACGTGTGTATCGCTTTATACTCGGCACACATTGATGCGGGGTCGCTCTCAGACTGCCTATGAAATTCTGCTCTTTCTGCAGTACACGTCTATGTAAAGACCTCAATTACTTGTAGCCCCACGTCTCCTTTGTTGAGCTGAACGGTTCTGATAGCTGTCCTGCATGCTTTCTGACTCGATTCCTCTATCAACAAAGAGCCTTCGGGACGGCATGCTGAACAGACTGAGAGACTACATGTTGCCTAGGTTACAAAGTCTACAAAAGCTCACACTGACTGAAGCAGCATGTTTGCTTTCTCTCCTCGGGGAGGGGTTTAATTAATACACAAACATACTATCACATCAGTGACCCTTTTAGCACCGTAAGGGCATTTCAGATCGTGTCACAATTAAAATGCATTCGTGTGCATGCAAAAATGCAAAAGTGTGCTGTGACTTGAAATAAAATAATTTTATTTCCATGAAGAAGACACTTGATGACCCTTCACTTGAATGCTGTCAGATGAAGTAGGCATATATATAATGCAGGTGATAGCGCTTTAATAAAGCATTGTGCTAATACTGCATTGGTTTTTAATGGATATTATTATTATTCTTTTAACAAGGCCAGTTATTTGTTATTTTGTTTGTAAAATAAATTATTTGATTTACTGCATACTGCCTTACATTTTTACCACAGTGATGTACAGCGCATTTCATCCATACATTTTTATAGTCTAAAAAGTGCTGGGTTATTTCCAACCTAGCTATCACGATATGTGCTCGGAGAATTAATACATGCCGAAAACTATTTTGTTCATTGTTTGTTCATGTGCATTTACTAATGTAAACTAATACATGTGTTACCATGTGTTTGTGTGTGCAAAATATTACTTGAGAGTATGTTTCGCACAAAGGTGAAAACATTTCTAAATTCATTGTCTACTGGCAAGAAAACACTATTCTTTATATCGATATTTCATCTCAGCCGTCTAGATGTTGCGTGTTGGGTTCAATAAAACATTCCTGCATCAATGTTTAAAGAACGTTGCCATCCAGACCTGAGGACTCATTGTGTTAGCAGCAGGAGTTCAATGTTTATTCAGCGCGGCTGTTCAGGTGCATGTTCTCCAGGTAGCCGGTCTCCAACAGAGCGCTATTTGATTCAGTCAGTGATCCAGACTGACCCCGTCAGTATCAGTTTTCTGACTGGGGATTCGACAGCAGTGCTGCAGTATACTGTGGCTCACAACAATAGCACTTCCTATCTGTCATCTGGTGATCGCTTCCCTTAGCCGCTGTTACGCGAGATATCAAGTGCACTGCTCTGAAACAAGGCTGTTGTTTAGGAGATTTTCTGGCATTTGTGAGGCTATTATTTGAGATATGGACTTGGTATTGAGTTGTATTGAGGGTGTGGGATATTGAATTTAAAGGGCCATGGCATGAAAATCTGACTTTTTCCATCTTTAAAGGAATAGTCTATCCATTTTCCATATTAAACTATGTTATTACCTGAACTAAAAAGAGTTGATACATACCTCTATCATCTTAGTGCGTGCACGTAAGCGCTGGGGCGTGCTCCGACACTTCAATAGCATTTAGCTTAGCCCCATTCATTCAATGGTACCAAACAGAGATAAAATTAGAAGTGACTAGGGCTGTCACTTTTTATTCGATATTCGAATATGCATTCGAACATGACGTGAAATATCCGTATTCGAACTATAAATAAACCATCCGGTTTTTTAAATGCCATGTGTAGCGCATTTTTTTACTGTAACACCTCGTAAAAGGAAGGAGGCTGAGAGTGAGACCGACGACGGCAACTGTGCGCAAGAGAGGGAATCAAATGGGACCAAAATGAACCTAATGTGCATGTCAAGATAGAATTATAGTTTGTATATAAAATGACATATTGTTTATAGTGTTAAATATTATAGCAGAATAAAAAGCTTGTGTTGATACGTTCGCATTATGAAATTAGCATGTATGAAGATAATTTCATAATTTTTACAACGCAATGTAAACTTTATATTAAACAACAACAGCATTTGTCTTGTAAACGGATTTGAAATGATCATGTGCTGACTGTTGCGCGTCACATTGACGACAAATGAGATCTGCTTAAAGTGGTAAGTTTAATTTCATCTCAAGTATCAAAGGGTTTGTGCTCTCTATCATTGAAAACGGGCAAGCAAACAGCACGCGCAGGGTTAATGTACTTGTGAATGACGGCTCACAAACGCGCTTTGTGATATGCTTTGTATGTGTGCTTGTTGTCAATGACAGTTCTGGTCACAAACACGCTCAAGAGCGGGATATGTGTGCTTGTCAATGACGGGCATTAAATCCGCGGAATTCCGCGGAGTTTTCTGCCGAATTCTGCGGGCGCGAATTCCGTTTGCGTCTGCCTATATACTCCTGCTGCTATTTAAGTTGTCACGTTATTGTCTGTAACTGTTCTGAATCGTTTTTTCATATATAAGTTTGTTATTCATAAGTTGATAACCTGCAGTTTCAAACATTAAGTAAAAAAGTAATCCAGACAACCCTGTTTATGACTGTCACTGTTAATAATTTTGTGATTGAATCTCCATTACGGTGGGTTTTTGATGCGCATGGGGGGGCGGAGCCTAGATATTCGAATATATTCGGATACATTGCATGATATTCGAAATCCGTTCGAATTTGATTTTTCTCAAAAGTGACAGCCCTAGAAGTGACCAAACACATCAACGTTTTTCCTATTTAAGACGAGTAGTTATACGAGCAAGTTTGGTGGTACAAAATAAAACGTAGCGCTTTTCTAAGCGGATTTAAAAGAGGAACTATATTTTATGGCGGAATAGCACTTTTGTGAGTACTTCGACTCGGCGCAGTAACACCCTCCCTCTCCCATTATGAGAGGGAGAAGGGGAGCGGATTTTTCATGCGAGTCGAAGTACTCCCAAAAGTGCTATTACGCCATACAATATAGTTCCTCTTTTAAATCCGCTTAGAAAAGCGCTACGTTTTATTTTGTGCCACCATACTTGCTCGTATAACTACTCGTCTTAAATAGGAAAAACGTTGATGTGTTTGGTCACTTCTAATTTTATATTTGTTTGGTACCATTGAATGAATGGGGCTAAGCTAAATGCTATCGAAGTGTCGCAGCGCGCCCCAGCGCTTACGTGCACACACTAAGATGATAGAGGTATGTATCAACTCTTTTTAGTTAAGGTAATAACATAGTTTAATATGGAAAATGGATAGACTATTCCTTTAAGTTCTAAAATTGGGTCCCTAGTGCTTCTATTAACCTAGAAAATGTGAAAAAGATCAACCCAGTAACTTAGTTTTGGTAAACCATTCTCTACAAGCACATGAAAAAATTGGTAGTTGAAATTTGGCTCTCCTTATGATGTCATAAGGAGCTCTTATTATAATAATACCGCCCCTTAATCTGCACTTTCCAATCACAGCATTGCCATTTAGTGCAGAGAAAGAGAGAGAGAGAGAGAAAAATCACAGCACAAGATTTTATGTTCGCTTGCTTTTTAAAACGCGTCTCTCCGTGTATGCACTGCTGAGTGCACTTAAACGCGCGTGCACACACAGACAGTCGCTCCACATAAAAACATTACGATGTTTTTCATTGCTCTATTTGCCAAATGAATAAATGGCCGAATATTTGGTGCATAACTAAATGCTATTACTGTACCCAGGGCTGTTTTTAGGCATGCAGCAATGCACTTGTGATGCCCTTAAGAAAATAAAGCATTTATTTTCTATAGTAAACATAGTTTGTATTAAGTAACCACACATTTACTATGTTCTCACCATAATAACAATAGTATTTGGTTTGAAGTAAAACTATGGTAATGCAGACGGCAATTAATCTGTTAAAATCACGGTTATTACAAAAACAAAAGCCATGTGTCTTACCATGCTAGATATATTACTTGGATTCTGATGTTTACTTTAGAATTGTAAATGTGATGTGCACAAGAGCAGAGTTACAGTTTTTTCCAAAATATGAAATTGTGTTCCTTTAAGAAGGGTAAAGATAAATGTCCATGTATAACTATAGTACAGTAATAATTGAATACTTTAAGCCTTAAAGTTAAAAATTTGTCGTTCCAATAGTGTGCAAAATTTAATATGATTTCAGCCTTAAATAATCACATAATTTTAACCTAATTTGTGGTATATGCATGTAAAATTTTATTTTTAAAATTATATGAATTTGTTTGAGGGAGGGGGCACCAATAGGGGTTTCGCCTAGGGCGTTACAATGGCCAGAAACGACCCTGATTGTACAGTATGTCATCAACTGTGGTTTTCCTAAAGCTCAACTGGTAGAAGATTAGCAGTGCAAAAGATTTTGGATTCGATACCCAGTAAACACACATACTGATAAAATGTATAGATTAAAAGCACTGTAAATTGCTTTGGATAGTGCTTAAGTATGCTTTTGGCTGCCAGTGTTACATTTTCAGTTGCGTTGACGTTATCAGCATGCATTAAAGCCATTAACACTGGATTTAGAAGTATTTCAATGCTTGAAAAGATCTGCTCATGTTTTATCTTGTGCAGTGCTGACTGACTACAGCCATAATGATTTCCTTCACAGATTTGAGTTTCTGTAATGTTTAATTAAATACTTCATTAATCTTTCATTCGGTTTACTTTCTTTACTGTTAATGAAGCACATTGGTCCCGGTAATCTTTACGGCAAAATAACAGTGAAGCTATGATATCTATTTGATATCTACCAGCTGGGGTGTGTGTGTGTGTGTGGTGGCTGTAAGTTATGGAAAGGTCACAACAGACAGTCAAGCAGAAAGGTTCATCAAAGTGACATTGTTAGTGCAAACAGAGACAGAGGGCTTCATACAGAATGAGAGTTTCATGTACGGATATTGTTGCCATAAGTAAACAATCATACTCAGGCTTCTTCAAAGCTAAAAAATATTTTTTCCCCTTAGTCTTTTGTTCTGTAAGTCGGAGCAGTAGCGATGCTCTGAATAAAACACAAGCTCTGCCAATTATCGGTGCTCGGTCATCATAACGTCTTATATTTAAGCCGGTCACTGCTAGCTTCTGTTGTGTATCTGCTGACTTAAAACCTTTATAGTTACTGAAAAATAGCCCTAGTGAGGTTTAGGTTCAAATATTGAATGGCTTATTCAACCCGAATGTTATGGTACATTTATGTATATTCTTACATATTTAGAGACTATTATCTACAGTGTAAAGCGACTTATGTTGTATTTAAGCTATACTGTATGTTTGATAAGCTTGTGTGTGGAACCCACAACGTTTGATCTGCTAATTCACTTCTTTACTAATTTGAGCTTCAGGAACATTAAGCTTAGTTTTGCATAATACTCTGAAAAAGGGTTCTAAAAATGGTTCCAAGTTGTCACATACGCAGGGTCCTAACATGTACCATTTAGGTACAAATACAGTGGCAAGAAAAAGTATGTGAACCTTTTGGAATTTCATGTTTTTCTAAATACATTTGTCTTAATATGTGAAATGATCTTCATCTAAGTCAAGGGTATTGACAAACATAATGTGTCTAAAAACACAAAAATTTTGAACTTTCATGTCTTTATTGAACACACTCATATTCAATATTCAAAAAGGCAGTGGAAAAGTAAGTGAACCCTAAGAATTAAAGGGGACAGAGAATGAAAAACCATTTTAATTGGCAACATTTTTTGAGTGGCAGCAAAGTCAGCCAATCAGTAATGAGATTGCAAGTTAAGCCAGTAGGGGGAGCCAAATAGGTGCAAAACCACTTGTTTAAAATCCCCCACCCTAATAGAGCTATCTGAGAGAGGGTTTTAGGAAGCTTCTAAGGCATTACAGACCCAAACAAAAACATTTTGTCTTCATGTCACGTCACAGAACAAGGATTAATACCCTGTTCAATCATTCTATGTCACCTTTAATAACTGGTTGACCCCCCCCCTCGGCAGCATTAACCTAAACCAGGTGCTTCCTGTAGCTGTGGATCAGACCTGCACATCGTTAAAGAATTTTTCCCCATTCTTCCTGGTAGAACTGCTTTAGCTCTGTCATATTCTTTGGGCGTCTCATGTGTATGGCCCTCTTCAAGTCAATCCATAGCATCTCCATTTAAGGTTGAGGTCTGGGCTTTGACTTGGCCGCTCCAAAAGGTAGATTTTGTTTTTCTGAAGCCATTCTGTTGTGGACTTGCTTCTGTGTTTTGGGTCGTTGTCCTTCATCTTCCCTTGAATGATTGCAAGCTGATAATGTAATAAACACATACATGAAGTAAATCATAAGTTATCCAGAGATAGTGGGATCGTGTTTTGTGTGTGTTGCTTGCTCGTGACTCGATCCTCCTGCGTTATGCCTCGAGGGGGTCTGTTTTTTTTTCAGAAACAGTTGCTAGAGCTGATCTGTCTTTTATAAATCTGATAAATAAGACTCTTTGGAGATATGAATGATGTAATACTACTCTACTTACTCAGAATTAAAATTTGATGAGCAGAAACAGCGTGTTATGGGATTAACTAGATGTAGGTCTTGTGACAACTTCACTGACATTTGCCAGGAGAATGACAACGGCCTGTTTGTTTGAACCTTACAGAATCCCCGCTGAAAGGAGATGACAATCAAGAAGATCGATCTTTTTCGGACTCGTCCTTGTTCAGTCACTGGGGCCAGGATCTGGGGCCAGAGAGCCGCAGGGTGGCACTGAAGATGTTTCAGTATTACGGTTACAACGGTTACCTCAGCGATCGCCTCTCTATGGACAGACCCATCCCAGACTACAGACCTGATGGGTAAGTTTTCGTGATCTAATAATCAAGAGGCACAACAGCGATGGTTCAACATTAACTTGTACCATTGGTGCCAGGTTCAAGTGTACAAAGGCATTACCATATCTAAAAAGTTACTATAGTAAGACTGTAGAAAGGTAATGGTTCTTTAAATGTTCTTTGGAGAACCAAAAGTGGTTCCTCTATACTGCTGCGAAGAACCCGTTTATATCCTTTTTATTTTAAAGTGTACTGTTCAAGAGTCACTTCAATTAAATGTTTCCTATGATTTTAAGAAGTTTTTATTAGAAGACGTGCTTACAGTATCAGTTTTGTAAATAGAAAATTTTGCAATTGTACGTTGAAAATTCCTGTACAGTATTTTTTCTAGCGTTTCTATGTTTTGCAGTCCTCTATTGATTGAACTTATGACAACATACAGTTTACATAAACCAGCTCTATTTTGACAAGCTCTGAAAGAGGTGTGTGTGAAAAACATCATTACTACATAGCCTGCAATTACTGGATGTGTCTGGCTGGCAGCAACATAAAGAACTCCTTCACATTCGATCACATCTGTTCTTTTCTCTCAGTGGAGCCAAATTCAGATCGAGTACCTGGCCTGAAAGCTTTGAAAACCTGCTTGTTATAAACTCCAGTCTGGCAACACCGTGAAGGGTGTTCGCCAAAAAATTCCTGTTTTTCTAATTCCCCCAAATCCCTTTTAAAGCAAGTCAGTTCACTTGACGATCACATTTGTAAATGCCCCAAGGCAGCTATTTCCAGTCATGTAAGGGCAGCTCCTGTGTGCATGAACGGAGAAAGATGCATTTCCATACCTGTAGGTAAAGATTGCATTTTAATAAATCCAATTACAAATCATGGAATACATTTTTTAGTGTGCTTAAATCAGGAAAAATGTCTGACTAATTAGCACACGCATTTTACAGTAAACAGACAATTAGGGAGGAATTGCAATATCTGCACTGTAGTTAGCATTGCTGGTTTTTTGTGTGTCCATATTGTTCCCTGTGTAGTGTAGGATAATATCGTAAAATTCTAGACTTTTCAAGCACACGTGCTAAACTGTTCGCTTTAAATGGTTTTATATGCGAATGTTGACTCATACAAAAATGCTTCTTTGCATAGTTGTGTTTGACACATGAAAACGTCTCAGGTTACGTATGTAACTGTTGTTTCCTGAGAAGGGAATGAAACGCTGTGTCTCCTTTGCCATACTTCCTGCGTCCCTGTAAAGTCGTCTTTGGCAATATTTCAGATAGCGTTATACTTCCTGGCTCCCGCGTCAAAAGTGTCACCGCAGTGATGCAGCGCAAGTTCCCTCAAAAGGGAACTGTAACAATGTATCTTAAAAGGTAACACGATGTAACCTTGCTCTCACTTGAAATGTGTCGATCCCCACATTTAGTCCTTGAATTATTTTAGGGTTATTGGACCTGGAAAGTCCTTCAAAGGTCCTTGAATTTGAAGTTAACTAAGGTGTGGGAACCCTGTATGTACCGTAGACCAGAGCTGCGTCAGAAATCGCATACTGTAGACCAGGTACTGAATTAGACGAAGTAGCTACTCATCCATCGTTAAAACAGTAGGTACTTTCTAGTATAAATGAATTAGGACGTACTACATCCGCCATGTTGACTCATCACGTGTCATAACAAGAAGTTAGTTGTTAAGTGGAATGACATTAAACAAGCACGAATTTAAACACAAGCTGTTTAATATATGTATTTGCATTTAAATAGAGCTGCGTTACCGCTTTCGGACATTTTTTAATAAAACAACTCCCCTCCGTCCTCTTCTTCGTTGGATATCTTCTCTCCTGGGGGTGACGGGATAGCAAAGTGTCTATCGAATTAATACTTTGGGATCTTGCCACTTGTCGGAAGTAGTAGGTCACGCGGGTACTTTTTGCGTACTGCTTTTCGAATACTATGAATTCGGACATACTACTCGCGAACAAGCGCAAATTTAAACACAAGGGACAACTGTTTAATATATGTATTTGCATTTAAATAGAGCCGCGTTACCACTTTCTGACACTTTTTAATAAAACAACTCCCCTCCGTCGTCTTCTTCGTTGGATATCTTCTCTCCTGGGGGTGACGGGACAGCAAAGTGCTATCGAATTAATACTTTGGGATCTTGCCACTTGTCGGAAGTAGTAGGTCACGCGGGTACTTTTTGCCTACTGCTTTTCGAATACTATGAATTTGGACATACAACTCGCCAACAAGCACAAATTAAAACACAAGGGACAGCTGTTTAATATATGTATTTGCATTTAAATAGAGCCGCGTTACCACTTTCTGACACTTTTTAATAAAACAACTCCCCTCCGTCGTCTTCTTCGTTGGATATCTTCTCTCCTGGGGGTGACGGGACAGCAAAGTGCTATCGAATTAATACTTTGGGATCTTGCCGCTTGCCGGAAGTAGTAGGTCACGCGGGTACTTTTTGCGTACTGCTTTTCGAATACTATGAATTCGGACATACTACTCACGAACAAGCGCAAATTTAAACACAAGGGACAACTGTTTAATATATGTATTTGCATTTGAATAGAGCCGCGTTACCGCTTCCGAACATTTTTTAATAAAACAACTCCCCTCCGTCTTCTTCTTCATTGGATATCTTTTCTCCTGGGGTCTAGGGATAGCATGTCAAGTGTCCATCGAATGAACACTTTGGGATCTTGCCGGAAGTAGTGGGTCATGCGAGTACTTTTCCCCGATTGCTTTTCAAATACTATGAATTTGGACATACTACTTGCCCCACCCACTGCTTTTCACATACTATATAGTATGGAAGTAGGCGTTTCGGAAGCAACCCAGGGGTTCTCAAACGTTTTTGTTAACTTTACCCTCTTTACTTAAATTATTTAATTATCTTAATAAAGTACCCCCTTAAGTAAATTAAGTAAATCATTTATTAGCACATTTTCATGTTTAACGTTTTTATCAGATTCATTAGAATTTTATATAGTTATTGTTGTTATTATTTCCTGTTATTGGACCTTCATTTGATATTTTCAGTGGTACAACATACAATATCTGTCCATTTTGCACAAGTTCTCAGTTTTTAATAGTGTTGTGTAATGGTCACATTAGATTTTACAAATAAAATACATCTTTATGTCATTACCAGTGGCGGCTCGTGACTGCTCATCTGAGGGGCGAAAAATTCAAAATATATGTTCAGAGTGTCAAAATATGTGTTTGTTGCATCATGTGAACCATGTGCATCACGTGTTTTGTCAAAATAAGTGCCTGCTGCACATGTGTCAGAACTGTTAATGATAAAAGAGACGCTCACGTTCACAAAATACACACAAAACAAACACTCCCTTAACAGTAAACTTTGATTACGCATGAGATTATGCGAGTATCTGGCAAACGCGAGCGTCTCTTTTATCATAAACCCTTTAGACGCATCTGCAGCAGGCACTTACTTTGACAAGACACGTCATGCACATAAGATCACTCGACGCGCAGAACACATATTTCGAAATAAGGAACCACACACATGACGGGTTACATACATGTTGTGATGAACTTCGCATCGTGCGCACTCGAAAAAGTCATCGGCCGCCACTGGTTATTACGGTTATTTTATTTACATCTATTTCATTTTTAAATTATTTGTTTACATTTTATGATTTTATTGTAATTAATCTGTTTTTTCTACCTACGACTCCCGTGCAATTTCCTTGTGAACCACTAGGGGTGTAAACCCCGCTTGGGAAACCCTAGTAGTTACGACCCATCTCTCTCTCTCTCCCTCTCTCTCTCTCTCTGCAGGTGCAAAAATATCTCTTACCCCTCCAACCTACCCCAGGTTAGCATAGTCTTCATCTTTGTAAATGAGGCGCTCTCCGTTATTCTACGTTCCATCCATTCAGCTATGAACCGAACCCCACGCCACCTGCTAAAAGAGATCATACTGGTGGATGACAACAGCAATAATGGTACGTTAACACTCAGTACAGACTTCTTAAAGTGTTTGTTTAAGAAAATGATTGCCTGTAACTACTTCTTGTTCAAACACGTCAGTGCACAAGCAACTTCATGACTTTGGTCTCCTGCATTGGACTGTAAGCTTCACAGTTTCTCATGCGTGTGACTTAAGTTTTAATAAACGGCCTGTATTGTTTCTCATCATTCTTCCTTTAATCCAGCCCTTCAGTGGGTTTAATTAGCAGCGCTGCTCATTGGATTAAAATGGTTGGTGAATGAATATAAATCGGCTAAAAAAGGGGAAAATATTTGCCTCGAAAAGATTATCCTAATAAAGTTGATGAATTCTCTCTCACTGTGTGCTTCGCGTTCTGGATTATTGATGCATTTAGTTGGTTTTGTCTTCATCCAGAGCGATTTACAAATGAGGAATGTTACAAAACAAATCCGATTTATCCTCCGGTAACAGAAATACAAAGTTAATTGGTGAAAAACTGTGGGACCACAAGTAGGAATCACAAAAGTGGGAATTGTTTGAATATAGCATGCCAACATCCCACATAAAAAAACAACCTGTCCTCCAACCCATTTAAACATATAGCTCGCTTGTCACTTCTCTGAAATACGGCTTATAGGAACGTTTGTAAAATTAGTGCTCATAGCCATGGCAGGCGATGCTACAGAAACTTTTGCCTGTGTGGGATTTCATCTAATAAAAACTCTATGAAAAAACATTATACCCTTCCATAAATTTGCGGGAGACAATACCGTGAAAACAATACCAGGAAAAAAAACTAAAAAACCAACACTTAACCCTGTGCAACAATGTAAACGGTCCGTGTTACAATTAACCCCATGTTAGTTTGTGCCTCACGCACCCCTTATACTATGGAAGGTTTTGGTCTTTTTTAAATTAATAAATTAAATTATAAAATAATTAATTAAATTATACAATAATTAACTAAATTATAAAATAAAAAAATAAAATCGCAAAATATGTCCCAAATTTGAAAATTAAATGCTAAAATAAAAATTAAAACATAATATTAAATTATTTAATTTTCATTTTTAACGTGATGAAGCATCATTCCGGCCAAATTGAAAAATTAAATTAAATTGATGATTTGACATTTCATTTTCAATATAATCTTGACTGACAATATTAAAATTAAAAGGCAAGCTCGAAAAGGAATCTGTAAATAATTTTTTTTAAAAGGCTTTTTATTCATGCCCAAGCAATAATAGGGACAAAATTAAAAAAGTTCAGTTTTAATTTTATGTTTTCTTTTATTTATTGGTTTTCATTTTCTTTTTCATTTTCGGTTTCATTTTCAACTTGTATGCAAATTCAATGTTAATCAGTGGGTGGGGTTTACTTGCTCATAAAAAGGGGATTGGCTGAAGCAGTGTTGCCAAGTCAGCGACTGTTTTGCCAACTTAGCGACTTTATTGCTACATCTAGCGACTTTTAGACCCATTTAGGCAAACTTAGAGACTGTTTGGATTAATCCTAGCTTCACATCTTTACAGATAAGCTACTGTGTCACATGTACCGGCCCACGAGTGCTGGGTGGCGCTGTCCCGGTGAAATGTGCGTCTGGCGTCTCTGTACATGGAGCTGAGCAGCAACATATTAGACTGTACGAGCTGACGCGTGGATGAGATTCGCGAACATTGTTTACATGTGAAAGGAGGAACAAACAATAAAAAGGGGCTGGTCCACTGTTATATATGTGCGTATTTTCACACATTTGATCCGGTGAGGTGTCAGTCATTCTCATCAAATGCATACACATAGCACAGTGTGATTATCGTGCAATACATATGCCAAATTCCGGAAAGTATTGGCGTATCATATGCTTGCAAAATTGGAATTTGGCTTATGTATAGCACGATAATCACACGGCGTGTTATTTGTATGCATTTCATGAGAATGGACATACACAGTGACCAGTCACTTACTTTTGCAGCGGGCACACTGGTACAGAACAGACCTTCAGCCTTTGTGACGGGGCTCAGCTTCGGCCCACTTTAAACCCTGCATCCTCATTTGAAAGCAGTAATCTTAGATATTATTAAATTGACATATTATATTAGCAATAACAGCATGAAATAATATGTATTTCTTTATGTTAACTTTTGTTTTTTTATATCTTTTGAATATACTATTGATTATAGAACTTTTATGTCACCGTTTATATACAATACATTTCATAGAATAACAACCTGAAAAGCTGTAGAAAGAATATGCAGTTTAAGATTGTTTCTGGTGAGTTGTGCAAAACCTGATTCCTATTTCTTTAGACATTGTTTTTCGGTTAACTGCCCGTGGATAGAAACGCACTTCTCCAAACTTGTTGAAACGCTGAATAATTTATTGTACAAGGTTAAAAATAATGACAAAAACGGTTCCATAATTGATATTAAACTCAAAAGATATCAAAAATAAATAGTTTTTAATTTTATTATGGTTAGTATGTTTAATTCGATTTTTTCAAAGTGGATACAAAATGAAATAACCTATTGCATCATTCCGTAAATAACTGCGCAAAACTTATGGATACTCCAATCAATGCTTTCAATTTCAGCTGTCCATTTACATCATCAAGAAGATAAGACTTTTTTTTATCCCGAGCTGGAGAAATTCACTTACAGCAGCTCCAGATATAAACACAGCATTCAACCAAATAACGAGTCGCGCTGTCGGTAAGCGCTCACCTGCCTTCATAACGATAGTTGTCATGTTTGCCCATTATAGTTTAAAATTATTATTATGCTATTATTATCATCACCAACACACAGTGCCTGCTTCTCCTTGAACGAGAAATAATGCGCGTGGCTCAGACTCCGTGCACATGAACTTGCATTGCACTGAGATTTGCTTGCAGCGATGATGTTATTCGCGCAGGGGTTTAAAACCAGGGAGTGAGTCGGTACCGTTCAAGAAATCAGAGCACCTGTGCATGACACGCTTATTAATGTTTAAGAAGGTTGCGGCCGTGACATCACCGCAGCTGGCATCTTAATGCGGTGATGCGGTAACGCGTTATCGTCACAGCCCTTATGTGCGTAGCTCGTCTTCCACGCTTCAGCTATGGTCCGAACTGTATGTTGTGTCCAGTGCAGTGTACAGAGTAGACCCTGAAAGACTTGCATTTCACAGAGGACGCAAGTCCTGATACGATACTTGTACAGACAACACATAGGCTGAATAAACAGATAATGTTCATATAAAAGTAAGTGACTGGTCGGTGTATGTCTTCAGATCGTTAAACTGACGCCTCACTGGATCAGATGTGTGAAAATACACACATACATAACAGCGGACCAGACACTTTTAGTGTTTGAAATGTAAACAATGCATGCGAATCTCATTCACGCGTCAGTTCGTACCGTCTAAATTGTTCACTGCTCAGAAAATGCACAGAGGGTAGACGCCAGGCGCACATTTCACCATGACAGCGCCACCCAGCACTCGTGGGCCGGTACAAGCGACACAGTAGCCTATATGTACAGATATGAAGCTAAGATTCATTCAAACAGTCGCTAAGTTTGCCTAAATGAGTCTAAAAGTCGCTAGATGTAGCAATAAGGTCGCTAAGTTGGCAAGCAACACAGTCGCTGACTTGGCAACACTACTTCAGCCAATCCCATTTTTTTGAGCAAGTAAACCCCACCCACTGATTAACATTGAATTTGCATACAAGTTGAAAATAAAAGTGAACACGAAAATTAAAACGAAAATTAAAAAGAAAAACAGAACATAAAATTAAAACTGAACTTTACATTTTAATCTTGTCCCTATTATTGCTTGGGCATGAATAAAAAGCCTTTTAAAAAAATTATTTACAGATTCCTTTTCAAGCTTGCCTTTTTATTTTAATATTGTCAGTCTTGACTCAAGATTATATTGAAAATGAGATGTCAAATCATCAATTTAATTAAATTTTTCAATTTGGCCGGAATGATGCTTCATCACGTTAAAAATGAAAATGAAATAATTTAATATAATGTTTTAATTTTTATTTTAAAATTTAATTTAATTTTGCGATTTTATTTTTTATTTTATAATTTAATTAATTATTTTATAATTTAATTAATGAATTTTAAAAAGTCCCAAAATACCTTCCATATTATACAGTTTATCTATTCACTACAGTTAACACTACAGAATACTATTGCATAAATTAACAAAGAGTTGTCATTACTAGAATACTTCAGTATTTTTCATCTGAGATGTTTCAAATTATGTTACAGTAGCTGTAAGCAAACTAACATGACATAGATTTTGTGAATTACATTTAAAAAGTATGAAAGCCCCTGCATTTAAAAACAAACTGTGTCTTCGCACTGACCACTAGTGGTGTGTCGTTCACGATGTTTCAGAGCTTGTGTCAAGAAATAATGAAATAAGGATTTTTATTTCTCATAACTTGTTAGAAATGTCATATTTGTTTGCATAAGTGGTTATTTTGGGGTAATTTGTGAAATTATAGGTAATCATATTTTAAATGAACGAAAAGAACGAAATGACTCAAAAAAAGATTTGTTCATTTTGATGAACGAGATTCAAAGATCCGAATCAGAAAAATGATCCGAACTTCCCATCACTACTGACCACATTTATCAGTGCACCTCTTAATTACAATTTTGCAGAAATCTCTAAAAAATGTGACGTTGTGCCATTCTGTGTCCCTTTGAGCATTGTGTTACTGATTCATTCTTATTACAACGTGTAATCTGTAATCTTATCATCTCTAACTGTCGTCACCCCGGCGGCTCCGTGCAGCAAACCGGGCCCTTTCGATAGTGAGTATTATCTTCGGACATCATTCTCTAATGCGAGTCATTGCTGGGTTCATCCTGCACTTCATTATAATGCCGGAGACACCATGACTGATACAAGGAGAAGGAGGGTAAAGTGACCCAAATGACTCCTCATTAATTGAACAATTTGGAGGACCAGCAGCCCACTTGTTCAGCTGGCAGAGTGGATCATCCCATAAATTCTGACAGCTCAATCTTTACATACAAAGAGACGGGTTGTGAAACGGGCACTTGACATGAGACTCTGTGTCAACAGTGGGACCGACGGTCAATCTGTCAACCTTCCAGGCTAAAGCAAGTCAAATTTAATCTCGTTCTACTTAAACCCTGACATAAAATCCTTCACCTGCAGGAGACAAATGATGAATAACCACTTCACTGTCAAACATTTAAAATCACCTTATTAAAGTTATAGGTATGGAATAAAAACATGCAGTGCACTTTTATAGACGCTTTCAGCAGTAACAACATAAACAAACGGCTTAAACCCCATAAAGAATCAATAACAATAAAGTCCTTTTACATTTACGTAGGACATGGTTGAGGTTCCTGAACATGGGAAGTACAATGTGCACAAATGCTTCGACTTAAAAGTGGAGCAATTCTAACTTTGCAAGTATATTCTGGCTCTTCTGATTCACAGCCTGTAAGGTTTCATATTTAAAGATTTTCTTACTGACGATTCAAACGCGAGTTTTGAGCAGTGTAGAGTAGTGTTTGTTGTTTGTCGTTTTTACGATCACAAATGCAGACATGGTTTTGTTTTAGCATCCTTACCTTTCCAATTATTTACATTCTGCTCAAGCAACGCTGCCAAGTTGATAGGTCAGCTTGGTCATTTGCATTTTCTGGATCAGATTCGGGCTCGTATTGATATAGTGAAGACGATATTATCTCTTTCACCAGCATCCATGGCCTTTCAGTGGAATTATGAATTGAGCCACTTTTAACTCATTCCCTGCCATTGACGAGTTATCTTGACAATTAAGAGAAACCATTTGCATGAAAAACATGTTCCTGATGAGTTTTTATGTTAATCTGTAATACCGCGATTATCCACTAGATGACACACTTACCCAATTTATAAAAAAACTGAAGAAAAAACTCTATTTACAAATTTTAAACTCTGTGTATGTTTTGATAATCATTCTGAATCTGATCTCTAACAAAAGTCCTTCACAAAAATTCAATTATTGCAGATTTTTGCTAAAATGTATTTAACATAATTTAATATATAATTATAATAATTATAACTATAATTATTTTTTAAGAAAAATGCCCATATTTAAGAGTTAATAAGCAGAGAAAAAATTTATTGTTTGTTTGAAAATAGAGAGTCTGTTCTTTTATTATTTGATATATTTGTATGTTTATATATTTTTAGAATTTTTTTCCTGGAAGGCATTTTGTGAAACTTTTGTTAAAATCACAAAAAATGCTGGCAGCCATCTTTTCAAAAAAGGCTGGCAGGAAATTAGTTAAAAAAAAATGTTTCTGCAGGTTGACGGTTTTTCTGCCGGATAGAGAAAAAAGGATTTTGTTCATCAGTTGTTGGTATTTGGGCTGGTTTTGATATGCGGATCTGGCAACCCTGCCTTTCACTTTTGCTTTGGGAGCTGGTCTTCCAAATATGGTACAGTAAGAAGCGTCACATTTCCATTTACATGCTTGAGGTATTCGGCCAATCACAATGCACTGGATAGCTGGCCTATCAAAGCACACACCGCTTTCTCAGAACGATGAGCTTTGTAAAATTGTGTTTCAGAAACAAGGGGCATAAAGGAGCAACAATACCATATGGTATGTGGAAAAAAAACTTTTTTTTACTTTATACCGTATTAAAATTTTGCATTACAACAAATACACAAAATAATGTGCTTTTTATCAAAGTCATATACAGTAGGATCTTTAAATTACTTTGAAATACGCAGTCATATCTTGCGTATACTCTCATTATGCCAAAATGAGTAGTTCTTATCTGCCTAGAAAATCGCAACTTTTAATTTTCTGTCAGTCTTAGTACATGATTTAACTACAGTAGAGTCAAGTTTTCAATAGGAAAATATAGAGACTCTAGCTGTGTCCCAATTCAAGGGCTGCAACCTTATAAGCATGAGACCTTAAAAGGTGAGCACTCGGTCTTTCAAGGTGGAAGCCTCGGAAGTTCGCGAAGAGAACTGAAATGAGACGGTCTAACCTTCGGAGGACCCATAATTAGCGTCACCTGCTGGACGCACCCACTGCGCCTGTCAGCAGGACACAGCGGAGACGTTTCTGACTTATTAAAATAAATATGACATCAGAAAAATTATTAATTTATTTTAGAAATATGACACGTTGATTTAGATTATACTATTCAACAGTATACCAAATTAATCAACCTTAGAAATATACGCAACATAAAAAGAATATTATTAACACAGAACATAACTTATAATACTAAAACAGTGACAAGAAAAAATGTTTTCTGATAAATACACTTTTATTTAATAAAGGTTTTAATTGTTTATTTTAGAATATCCACCCATTATATGCAGCCGTTGCAGAGGCGCAATGACTCTTGGGATATCCTCGGCTGTTAAGGATCCATTCGTTCTATCCTTAACAGCACGGAGAAATGAGGACGCATTTTGAGGCTTCATTCTAAGCATCCTTTGAATTGGGACGGCCTTACTGGCCTTAAGTCGTGCTGCTGTGACGCAATCTGTCTTAAAATATGTCCTTAGAAGGTCGCAGCCTTTGAATTGGGACACAGCCTCTTTGTTTTTTTTAGCACAATGCTAATGGTCTAACCAGATTCAATGGATGATGCTAAGCTATGCTAAAAGTGGTACCGCCAGTCGCCAGACCCGGACATCGGCTGAAAGATTTCCAAAACGGTAAAAATCAAACATGTAACTCTAGGGGAGCTGGAACATTAGAATAAAAAAAGTAGAGTGTCCCTTTAAAAAATTTTATGTTTTGATCTCAATAACTAGAAGTGTAGATTTCTGGCTGAATGTCTATATCGACTGATGGTCTGATAAAAGATTGATGCTTTCACTCATGCATTTGTATAAATTTTGTTTACTTTTTTAACACAATCCCGTTTTCATTAAAGATCACCTATTTCATTGCTAAAAAAACAACGTTATGTTGTGTATTTGGTAAAATACAATGTGTTTGCGTGGTTTATGGTAAAAAACAAACAAACATTATTTTAGTACATTTTTGTAGCTCCAGATTTCAGTCTCTTCCTGAAACGCAGTCCCTGATTGGCCAGCTAATCTGTACATTGTGATTGGCGTGAATACCTCTGATGTCAGCTGGAAACATGATGCTCATTACCATGTTTAAAAGAATCAGTTGCTAAGTAAGGGATAATGTAGAGGGTCTTGTATCACACTGAAGGGGCTTATTTCGCGATAACTACAGGCTGCCTCTACCGGCTATGCGTTATTACTTTGGAGCGGTTATTATTTGAAAAGAACGAACCTGCAAATGTCTCAACTGGCCAATCAGAATCAAGCATTCCAGAGAGCCGTGTAATAACAGGAGTTAACTTACAGGCTGTGAGTCCAAGAAAATTAATTTAGGTTGGAGACGATAACTCGCGGCATCGTCTACTTTGGGGTATGTTGCTTTTGCATATTGTTAACATGTACTAATACTTACACTTACACACCAAAGGAAATTTAAAAACGTGAATCAGATAATAGGTGCTCTTTAAAGGCACAAAAGAAACAAAATAATTCAAATAAGAAGTTCTTGATTCCTTTGAAACAGGTAGTATTATACAGTATTCAATAACAATAATGATGTTAACAAAAAATCAGAATTTAGTGCAAATTTTTCACCAATCTTGAAATAAAATTGGAGTCGTTTTAGTCTGAGACCAAGACAAGACCGTGTCCAAATGCGATTGAGACCAAGACAAAACAGAGACCACCCAAAATGGTTTTGCAACTGGTCTCAAGACCAAAACCGGTCTATTTATTCATTATACTGATACATGCTCAGTATTTGTTGGTGGAAAGCACAGGGATCTCTTATAAATTACTTGGGGTTGGATACTCAAAGTAATGCATCATATAAAGCGTTATATTTCATCTGTCTCAACGCCTGAGAGTCCACATTGACACGCGTAATGATAAAAGCGCTCTCTATCTATGATAAATCAGGAAATCTTCTTTTTGAGGCCTCCTGTTATCCATATATCACATGATATATCACGGAGACTGACAGATTGACAGATGGGTTAAATAGAGATGTTTATGTATAACTTTCATCGAGTTGACATGACTTCCCAACTCCAGATACGGCCAAATAATGGATGCACATCTCAGTAGAGGGATAAAAACACATCTTTGAAGAGGGTTTAAAACTATAGTCTTTAAAATTTAAATGTTTTGACTTATATGATACAAGATCGCAATAACTAGAAGTGCAGATTTCTGTCTGAATGTTTTGTATCGACTGATGGTCTGATAAAAGATTGATGCTTTCACTCATGGGCAGCTCTGAGATAATGGTCATGCTATTGATTTTATTATAATTCATCAAAACCCATTACACAGAGTCATCACAAAGTCCGATCAATAGTTATTTGTTCAGATATGTAATTATTAATTTAGATGGAGATGAAAGTACTGCACTAAAATGCTTTAAGAAAAGCTTTTGGTGCAGTTAAGGGAGAGTTTTCACTTTTATACGAATCCAGAAGACAGATTTTGTTTGCAGTCTTCCAGTTCCATCATAAAACTCATTTTTGCAGGAAGGAAAAATATTAGAGCAATTTGTGGAGCCACAAGCTCTTCATTTCCAACATTGTCTGGCTTTTAAAAAAGACATTCGCAAGTAGAACTTCACAATCTCTGTGATCGATCATGGAGGCAGGTCGCTGAAGGATGAATTCTGTAGGCATGAGTCAGGATGAACACAACATCACACTCAAGGGCAAAGACAATTACATTGTGGTAGAAATACGTTACCCTTGACTTCTGTCATGCCTGTGGCCAATGTTGTGATCATTAGTAGCAAAGAAGTAGAGAAAAATAACTAAGATACCAAATGTTGTGCTTTGGTGCGAGTTCACTCAGTCATCCACGGACTGGAACCATTCTGTATAGAAAAGTGCAAACTTTGCATGGGTTCCCAAAGTGTACAAAGGGATTCCAAGATACTTCCAAAAATGAGGTTTTACCATTGAAAAGCAGTACATAGTGCTGCAGAGTCAAAAAATACATTTATATTCAGTGTAAATATACAGTATTAATGGGAGATAAAAGAGCATTTTATAAAATAAATCAATGTCAAAGTCAACTGTCTCTTAAAAAATTCATCCACTCCACTACCAATGGTGAAAATCTGAAGGAAGAGAAAGGGAATAATAAATCATAGGAATTTAATTTAACAGTGAAGTGTAACACTTGATGGCACCCAAATGAAAACTGAATGGTATTTCTTGGTTTGTTTTATATAGTCATGTAAAACACATTTATGGATTGTTGCCAAATGCATTTTTTCACCAAACTACCAATGAGATAATATCAAAATCTCATTTATCTCATCTCATTAAATATTGTTTTCTGATTTAAAGTAATAGTAAAAAAATTAAATATTAATCGCATTTCTTTTGATAATGTTAAAAGGAAACCGCACTATTTTTTATTTACAGCTCCCTTAGAGTAAAACATTTGATTTTTACCATTTTGGAATCCATTCAGCCGATCTTCGGGTCTGGCGGTACCACTTTTAGCATAGCTTAGCACAATCCATTGAATCTGATTAGACCATTAGCATCACGCTCCAAAATAACCAAAACGTTTCGATATGTTATATTTAAAACTTGACTCTTCTGTAGTTACATCGGGTACTAAGTTCAATGGAAAGTTGCGATTTTCTAGTAGGTACCCCCAGACCCGGAGATCGGCTGAATGGATTCCAAAATGCTAAAAATCAAATGTTTCACTATTGAGGCTGGAAAATGAGAATATTTTTTCAAAAAGTGGAATGTTCCTTTAACCTGTTGCAAAATATAAAGTTATATTAGTGGCATCATTTAAAAAGAGATTTTCTTCCAGTATTTTTTTTTTATCATTGTTAATGTAACAAAATTGCAAGATTTTGATTGGTGACTTAGAAATGTTAATGTATATCTGCAAGGCCGCCTTAATGCACGGGCTTACCTGGGCTGAAGCCCAGGGGCCTCCCAAGTTCAAGGGCCTCCCAAGTTTGCGTTCATGATGAGCTGAAAAGGTCATATTGTTTTGTAACTTGTCAGGTTTTCTGTCAATCACTCTAATTGCACGTTACATGGCTGCTGATTGGTCCGTTGTAACTTAACGTGAAATAAAATGTTAGACGTAACATATTTTTTATTCCGCGTGATGTAATTAAAGCAACACCAAAGAGTTTTGGCTCTTTGCTCCCCCTACAGGTTAGAAGCGTAATTGTCCATTACCCACTGTCATAAATACTGAGGCATAGCTGGCTCTGATTGGATTGTAGGTCTGCCGTAAAGCAAGTTTTTGTAGTATTCACTCGGACTACAGGACCACTACCCGACGTTTGGAAACTTCTTTAGTGCGGTTTTGGCCGATAGAGGGCTGCAAAGCGAATGTGAAAGTGCTGTTCACCCTGTTTAGAGTGGATGAACGACTGAAACTGTTTTGGAAGCGTTATTTTAAGGTAAACAAAACTCTTTGGTGTTGCTTTAAGTGCGCGTTGTCAACTTGACATTCCTGCATGTTAGACTGAGTGTGACAGAGAAACGGGAAATAATCCACCAACAAATGTAAGAGTAATTTCTGAAATTTCATAATAAGCACTGAGGTGCAGGTCTCTCTCTCTTTCGCGCGCACGCTCGCTCGTTTGCTCTCTCTGTGCTCCTGCAGCTGTCTGAGTCTCTGGCATGCAGAAGTCTCTCCAAACGTGCACAAGAAACTGTGCCGCTAAATTAAGAAAGGAGTTCCCGCACATAATGCTGTTAGTTGTTATAAAGTTTAAGTTTACTCGCGTTTATATCAGTGACGCGTGCGCAGCTGGAGCGATGTTTGACGCGACGTTAGCTCACAGTACATACATCTGTTGGTTTAGAAAGACGAGAAAGAGACGCAACGGTAAAGGTGCAAGTCTAAGAAAGTAAAGAGCGACTAGACCATCTCAAATGATCATCCCCTGATAGCACCATTATAATCTCATTATCTTAAGATCTTATATACAGGTATGTTCCCTGTCTGTCTTGTGCATATTCATACTTGGTCGTTTTACATGCTTATGTATGCATAAATACTAAATACAATGCATACTATATCTTCAATAGCCTACAAAATAAATAACTGATTAAAAAACAAGATTCTGTCTAAAGACTTATCTTTTGTTATCATTAATGCATTTAACAAGATTCTGTCTATAAAGACTTATCTTTTGTTATCATTAATGCATTTTCACTTTAAAACTAACTTTAACTTATTATATTTTTAAAACTGTGGTGAGCATTTAGTTGTGAGTGGCAATTTTCTGCAAATTTGTGTTTTCCAAAAACTATATAAATATAAAGCTTATAAACATATATACTTTCACACATTTTGGTTTTATTATCACCACATGTTGCTGTGTGTGGTTGTTAAATAAAGTGTCTTGTGTTTATGCTCAAGTGGGCTCAGTGATATGTTAATAACAATATTATGGTGTTTTCTGTCTCAAAGAGGGAAAACTCACTGTTGTATGTCTCGAAAGAAACTAATGCATTTTGTGATGTACCTAGATATTACACTTAAAAAAAAAATTAGACTATAAATCGAGGGCAAGGGGGGCCTACAAAACCTCTTAGCCCCGGGGCCTCACATTAGGTTAAGGCGGCCCTGTATATCTGTGTAATTCCAGTTAGAATTTGTGCATATTTTTACGAATTGGCTATTTCGTATGAATTTATATGAAGTTAATCGTGTAAAAACGTGCGATTATTATAAAAAACAGATACAAATCCCCGCCCTTAACTTCAACGTCACAGGGGTCAAGGCAAATCATGCAAAAACAATTCATATTTTTAGCCACCTTGTAAAATATGTACTAATTGGTGTTAAATATAGAAATCCTTGTTTTTGGTGACACCTGTGGCCATTAACTCTTTCCCCGCCAGCGTTTTTTTTTTAAGTTGCCAGCCAGCGCCAGCATTTTTCATGATTTTCACAAAAGTTTAATGCCTTCCAGAAAATATTCTTCTTAAAATATATAAACATACAATATATTAAATGAAAGAACTCTGCTTTCAAAAAAAAAACTTTCATCCTACCTTCATTAGTTATTTTTGTGAAGGACTTTTGATAGAGATCAGATGCAGAGCGATTTTCAAAACGTACACGGACATACACGTGTTTGCCCTATAGGGCAATGTTTTATAAGCTAGAAATACTCGTCATTGGCAGGAAACATAGACTGTAAACAAAGATGGACGATGCCCCTTCGCTCTTTTCCTTTGGTGAAAAGTGAAGCCGCCAGTGTCCCGATACGGCGCTGACATCTTGGGTTTGAATGTCTCATTTTTTAAGTTTTATTATTCATACAATGGCAATGAAAGAAAAAATATTTCTTAATAAATAGCCTCTATAACAACTCTTTCATTTAAATTACTCAGATGTTTTTCAGGTATATGAAATTACATTGTAAATCTCTGTTTTATTGTGCACTCTGCTTCCTCACATCTTTTATGTAGTTCAACTGTTAAAGTCAGGTCAAGGGTGATGGATGAACTCTATGAATGTTGCTTTGTTTGGTTTAGGAGCATAACAATGTCTGACTCAGACACCACACGTAGCTTCACATCCCGGTTCAATACTGCTTTGCCGGTAAAGTGGATAGAACAGGCAGAGGCCTGGGAGTCAGTATTGACACGCAGAGAAACAACACCATCCTCTTTTCTTTGACCAGGGATAATGAGGATAAGTCCTCCAGGAGGCATTTTAATGCGCTCTCTCTTTCTCTCCCGCTTCTCCTCCCAGATGAGTTAAAGGAGAAATTACAGGACTTTGTCAAGGAGACCAACGGCAAGCAGCCCGGCTTCATTAAAGTGGTGCGGCACAGTAAGCAGGAGGGGTTGATCCGCTCGCGTGTCAGTGGCTGGAGAGCCTCCTCTGCCCCTGTGGTGGCCCTGTTTGATGCCCACGTTGAGTTCAACACTGGCTGGTGGGTGATATGAGAACTCGAGCTATTTCTAGTGCTTCATTGCCAGATTATAATTACTGCTCATTTTAATTTAAATGGTCTAAAGCATTCCCGTTGTTTATGCACTGACATGTACTAAAGGATAGTTAACCTGCAACAAAGGGTTGGAAAGAAATTCAGGACGTCTGCTCTTAAAGGGACAGTTTACCTAAAAAATTTGTAATCTGTGTTCAGTGTTGTTTATTAAAACCTTTATGACTTTTGCTTTTACATGGAACATAAAATGATTATATATCTTATAAAATTAAATTAGTTATAACTTATTTAGACTTTATTTAAAAGTTACGGCAATTTCTCACCAGTCAAGATAAAAAAATCAATGTTAAAATGGCTTGTAAATCGAAGTTGATTATATTATAAAAAAACTGTACAGTGTGCAAATGCTAAATAATTAAAGTTTCTGCACTGCAAAAAAAAAATATTTTCCAGAAAAAAAAATCTTAGTATTTTTGTCTTGTTTTCAGTAAAAATATCTAAAAATTCTTAAACTAAGATGCTTTTTCTTGATGAGCAAAACGACCCAAGGAAATAAGTCTAGTTTTTAGACCAAAAATATCAAATTTAAGTGATTTTGTGCATAAAACAAGCAAAAAAAATCTGCCAATCAATGTCATACAATTCGTAGACACTTTTTCTCTTGCGACCCTCAGACATTTTGAAAAAACACGATGAGAATGCGAGCTTCAATGAATGGATGAAACCGTAGCCCGCCACACATATACACCTAAAAGTGCGCATGCGCAGAAAGCGAACCATGGGATGAGCACGCACGATGGCCTTACGTCATCATATCATCAGAATGATTGACAACTGGGATGACCAATAGTCTTGATGATCCACACGGAAAAGAAAATCTTCCGCTATACCTTTAACTTAGAAGGTGTTAAGGAATGCAACGTCTGCGACCTATGTGTATAACAAGTCACTTGCAAATGCATGAGAGCCATACAAACAATGATACAAGGTATAAACTGCAAAAAAATGACTTTCTTACTTGGTATTTTTGTCTTGTTTTCAGTACAAATATCTAAACATTCTTCTTGAGGAGCAAACTTACCTAGGAAAATAATTTTAGTGTTGAGACAATAATATAAAGTTAAGTGAATTTGTGATTAAAACAAGCCAAAAATCTTCCAATGGGGTATGAAAATGTTACATTAATTTTCTTGAATTAAGTGTTTAAGAAAAAAGTTAACTTATTTAAAGATTTTTTTTATCACCCCATTGGCAGATTTTGTGCTTGTTTTAAGCACAAATTCAATTTAATTTGATGGGTTTTTTTGTCTAAAAACTAGACTTATTTTCTCAGGTCAAAAAAATATACATATTGATTTAAGAATTGTTAGATATTTGTACTGAAAACAAGACTAAGTAAGAAAGTCATTTTTTGCAGTCTACCCATCCATTCCCTTGCGTAGTAGTGGAAACGTCACGTGGGAGGTCAGGGTATTTTTCCCATATTTGTATTTATTTAAAAAAAATCAGTGATAAAGGTGCCATATAATATCAAAAAAATAAATAAATTCAAAGCATTTTCACTGGGCATAGAGTAACTTATTGTATTGTTTTGTCTGTTCAGGGCTGAGCCAATCCTCCAAAGAATCAAAGAAGACAGAACCAGGATTATATCTCCATCTTTTGACAATATCAAATATGACACATTCGAGATTGAGGAGTACCCGCTGTCCGCTCAGGGGTTTGACTGGGAGCTGTGGTGTCGGTACCTGAACCCGCCAAAATCATGGTGGAACTTAAACAACAGCACTGCGCCAATCAGGTGTTTTTTTCTGTATTTTTTCTATTTGTATTACATTTACACATGGAAGATGCTTTAATCCAAAGCATTTTACAATGCATTTCAGGTATACTGTACATCTGTGACCCTAAATCACAAAACCAGTCATAAGTTGCATGGGTATATTTGTAGCAATTGCCAACAATACTGTACATTGTATGGATTTTTTATGCCAAGAATCATTAGGATATTAAGTAAAGATGATGCTCCATGAACATATTTAGTAAATATATTCAAACTTTATTTATCATTAGTAATATGTGCTGCTAAGGACTTAATTTGGACAACTTTAAAGGTTCTCTAAGCGAATTGACGCGTTTTAGGCCATAAAACATTTTTTGTTACATACCGGAAACATCTCCTCACTATCTGCTTGCTGCCTGTCCGCTGATCAAACTGTAAAAATACGCGATCTCTGTAGACAGCCCAGGCTTCACAAACGGCAATATCAACATAGTGGCCAAACCTAGCACCACAAAACAAAGTATTCCAGCCAATAAACGACAAAAAGGATTTGGGGGTGGGGGTTGGGCGCGTTCATGAAAGCACGGAATGGAGGGGGAGAAGTTAGCTACACTCCGTCTGTTTGAAAACAGTTCAAACGTCAACAATAACTAACGTCTCGCAGATTCGCTTAGAGAGCCTTTAAAGGCGATTTTCTCAATATTTCGATTTTTTGCACCCTCAGATTCCAGATTTCCAAATCATTGTATCTTCGCCAAAAAAACTATTTTTAACAACCCATACACTAACAGAAAAGCTTATATATTACGACCCTTATGACTGGTTCTGTGGTCCTGGGTCAGATTTTATCAATACTAAATAGATGAAATCCATTTTTTTTACATTTTAGATGAAGCATATGAAATTCTAGATTGGGGCCATAGTGTAAGGTGGAAAATGTTGAAATGTGTAATTATTATTAGTTCATCATAATGTTTTTTCTTTTATATAAATGACCACTAAGTATGGGTCAGGTTTCATACAGTATCATTGCTTTCCTAATATGGAGCAGATTGTTTAAATGCATTTCCGCATGCATGTCCAGTAATTGTATTCTGATACTGTATGCTAAAGAAACATTAGTGTCATTTATCATTGCCCTGTTATGTGTTCGACTCTTTAGGAGTCCTGCCCTGATTGGCTGTTTTGTGGTGGACAGGCAGTACTTTGCCGAGATTGGCCTGCTAGACGAAGGCATGGAGATTTATGGAGGAGAGAACGTGGAGCTGGGTGTAAGGGTGAGATGTTTCATTCACTACAGCCCATAAGCTAATAAAAATAATGGATTCAACCCTGAAGGATTAACAACTGTAAACTCTTATTCTTGGCAGGATAGTTCAGATTGGCACCATTTACTGAATACCTTGTCAAAAAAACTTTTTTATGTAGTTGTAATTGTGAATGATCAAGAGAGACAACTTGTAAAATGTGAAATGTTTTAGTTTCCCTCGCCAAAATGAGGGTTTAATTAACACCTTAGCAAAATCAACATATTTCTTTCTGTTTGATTTCGCCTTTATTTATAAAGGAGGTCACATACCGCACACTAACTCGTAGGTATCGCACACTATATGCGCACATTTTCAGCCTATGCTCATCATTAACGATTTGGGACAAATATGATATAAGGCAGGGATTTGAGCAGAGTCACAGTCGCTGTTAGTAGCTGTCGGTGTGTACATTCATAGAAAATAATGTGTTCGGTTTTTACATACATGATGCAACGCGATGCCACTTCTTGACCAGTGTGCAACCTCCTTAAGCATTAAATCCTTGATGCTGATTGGTCAATACACTCTTAAAAATAAAGATGCTACACAAACGTTTCTTTGAAGTAAGGAAACAGGGACACACCAAACCAATGCAAAGTAGCGCAGATTTTGAAGTCGGCTCACATTGCCCACATGCTGGCTGCGTCTGGGTACAAACTTGCCCTGGCACACCAAACAGACGGCGGCCAAGAAGCACATCCATTCTGTGCCTGCGTGAGATGAGATACTCTCCATAACAGCAGGGGGCAGTACTTGGTATTCATTAATCAAAATGGGAAATTGAAAGAGCAAGTAACTGCTGGGATACAAAACATAGGCTGCATCCGAAAACTGCAGAAGGCAGCAATTTAGAGTTTTCGGACGCAGCCTTCGTCTCCTCCGTCCTTGCATCCTAGGAGGGTGGAGCAAAGACGCGAGGAAAGGAAGCAAATAAGAATTTAGAAGCACCTCAGTTGCTTGGAAAGCTCTCTCACCACAGACATATTTGTGATATATCTGTAATGTCTTGAGCTATATGTTTTAAACATATTAACATATGAATGAGAGAGGCAAAAATGAGATTAGCATCCTGATTTTGTTGTTTGCTTGCTTCGTCACTTGCGTTTTTATTTTCTTGTGCACTGGTTGGCTATGCCGAACAGCCAATCAGAATGATTTAAGTCCCATACAAGAGGCCCTGCCGATTCGACGCTCAACCTGATTTTGCCAATTGACAGATGTCCTCAGGGCAACGTATTGTGTTAACATTTTTGTAAATAAAAGCTAAACCCACCCCAAACTTTAACTCAATGGTCACGACTGTAAACTAGAGGTCTTCTGGGGTCCAAAGAAATGTACCCAACCCGGAATGACCCAAATAATTTTTTACCCGAACCCGATGTGCATAAATATATATATTTTTTAAATAAAGATCTGACCCGAGACAAACCCAAGAAAATGAGACTGGGGTCTGACCCGTCACCCAAACCACCGCTAAAATGTACATTTAAATGAACTGACATGTCTGTCTCAAGGAATGTGGCAAACAGAGGAGAGGTTTGAATAGGACATTGACGCACACACGCAAGATAGTTCAGGTCTTCTTGGGTCCGTTCTGCAAAAACACATTCTTTTTAAATTACCTGAGACCCAATGCCGCTATTATTGTACCCGACCCTTGTCCTATGCACGCATTAAACTTTTAGACCCGAAGGGTCGGACCTCGGTTTTTCCGATCTAAGTGGAGTCGATAAGACCTCTACTGTAAACTTATTTCTGAAATCTGATTGGTTGATTGAAGTGTTGTCAACATAATGTTGCCCTGAGCAATCAACCACTTGGCAAATTCAGACATGGTGAAGGTGATGGTGACTAACTTTACCAGATGGTGCAGAACACATGGAAAAAATTAAATTGGGTGTTAGAAAAATGCTGAATGGTTCTTTGGAGAACCAAAAAAATTTTCTTCACAGCTACCAAGCTACATCTGCATGTCATACATTACATCTTTCCTTTTTTCTCAAATGTAATTAACATTTATGCCCTACTTATACTTTTATTATATGGTAACTGTTGTATAAACGCATTAACAGGCTCAGGGGTGTGCTTTATTGTGACTGACATCTGAAGCCATTCCCGGGATTCTTGGGCTAACAATGCTCAAGAGTCATAACTGTATTCATAAAATAATGTATCTGTGAGTGCCTTATTACTTTAGCTCTTAAAAACAGCATTTATTGAATCATTAGAGTACTTATGCACAAACTGTATTGCCTTGCAAATAACAATTCTCTAATAGAATTAAATCACAAATGGAAAAGTTTTCTCTGTGATAGTTTTCCTTCTGCTGTGCTGAAAAAGTTTTCATCTAATTTTATTTTTTGAACAGACTGAAATAAGTTCTCTTGCAGTATTTTGCACCATCCGTTCTTTCTTCTATTTTAACAAGATGCCCAGTCCCTGCTGATGAAAAGCAGACCCACAGCATGACTACAAACCCACAAACTACCACTTCTACTCAATGTATAAAGTTTTTTTTTTTGAGACGTTAGATTTGAGCGGTGTTACATTTTTACCACACATTCACTTGACGCACATGACTTCACAGGTTTCTTTTTATAAGTAATGGCTTCTTTTGTGCCAGACCGGTGTTATTCAGAGTTGGCTGGTACACTTTTACTTTACTTTTAACCAATGAAGCTTTAGTTCCCTGAAAGGGACCAGTGTCCTCTCTGTGGCTGCTTTCTGATGTCTCATGCTGTTCATGTTGAGATTTTTGAAGGATGACCTTTCCGGGCCGGTGTCTGGGTGATTTGATGTAGCGGTTTCTTTCTTTATGATTGAAACCCTTGGATATTATTTTGTACAATTTTATGGGGGTGGCTATCAGCAGGGACCCATCAAAACAATATAATGTTAGTTTTTAAGTGCATAATATTGTTATTTCTTTGTTTACATTTACATTTAACACTTTTATCCAAAGCAATGCACACTGTCAGAAAAAATATCTGGTATTTTTTCATGAACTACTCATGAAGTAGGGAAGAGCAGGGTCGAAAGTACCATTTTTCAGAAAAACTTAAATTTAAAAGATAATGTTTTAGACAGAGATATATTTTTGCTGTGGTCAATAACTCACAACAAAACAAGATAATATATAATTGAAATAATTAAATTACATTTTTATTTTAAATTTCAGTTATTTCAAGCAACCAACAGTACAAATTTATATTGTTGAGAATAAAACATGTTTTCAACAGTTTGAACACTATGAAAATGAAATTAAATCAAATTTGAATAATATAAAATTTCAACATATACAACAGTATTAGCAGCAGGACAAAAGTAACAAGTGTTACTTTTGTCCCAACAGGATCTATTCACATTTAAACTCAATTTACTTTTATTTTGAAAAACTCAAGAAGTCAAACTTCAGGATGTGTTAGAGCACTAAATAACATATAGATTGATCATTACTTTAACACACGAAACCAGAAACACAACGCTTTCTAAGAAAAAGATGGCCACTTTAGTAATTTACTGATCATGGTTGAAAACACCTTTCTAGATCTATACACGGAAAACGGTGACTTAATAACACGATATTTGTCAAGTCTGTCAAGGGTTTGTGTGTTAAAGATGCTGTCATAGTTTAGGATGCAAATCTTATCAGGGCTGGGAGAAAATCGCTTTGTTAATTTCGTCCCACGTTACTTTTTCCTCGGTTCATATTGGTATCACATGTATGAATTACTTAAATATTACATATTATTTTAAGAGTACACTCTGGGTTAATTTTGACCCATAATGGGTAAATATTGGACAGAACACAGCACTGGGTTAAAATTGACCCAATGGTGGGTTGGTTTGACCCCACTGATGGGTTATTACTGTATATCCCATGGTTGCATTGAAACAACCCAACATTGGGTCATTTTAACCCAGCATGTGTTCTGTCCAATATTTACCCATTATGGGTCAAAATAACCCAGCCATTTTTAGAGTGAATAAAGGGCCTAAAATGAGTCCCTCTTTATCAGTCGCCAAGTTACAGTGACATTTTATTTTCTGTGATGCTTTTTCTAGAACTGGCACAGAAAATAAAAGTGGCAGAGTGCTAGAAATTATTCTTGAAGAAAATAAAATATGGATTGGAAAAAACTTGTTGTCCAAAGTATTGAGAAACTTTTGAGAAACTGTGAATCAATACTGGAAAAACACCACATTTCCAAATAAAAACCCCACTCAAGCTTTACAATTCTTAATGGATTATTATTCAGCTAGTGATTTTAAAGGTCAGCTATATAATGGAAACTGAAGAGCACTTCTACTGAGGCCAGAGATAAAATTAAACAAATGCATAAATAAAATAGTAAGTGGGGAGTTAATATGGAAAAGTGTTGCTTTTTCCTCCATCAATGCTCTTTCAAATTAAATTTTCTACTGAATGTTCGAGGAAGGAATGGGGTGACCATCAACAAAAGCAAGTATGTGAGAAAGGCAAAACATATTGTAGCTTTATGTCAACACACTCCTTTTTTTCGATCGAAAAAATAACACATCCAAAATCCAGGAGCACAACTGCACACAGCACAGAGGACCAATGCATGCAAAAGGCAAAGAAATATGCACTACTGATCCCACATACCAGATAAATGTATAGCTTGCAGTGCACTTTACTCTGTCAAAACAATAGTCAAAAATAGTCCGTAGATGTCATTTAAAAAGGTCTTAAAATAATGTATGTATGTATGTATGTGTATAGAGATGATTATCACTCATGTGACCTTTTACGTTATCTGGCCTTTTTTCAGTTTACTGCCGCCATCTTGAGTACCTACCGAGTACCAGTATGCTACTGACAAGCATTGGCTAGCTTGCTACGATTTACGTATTTCTTATCTTTTACTGTCTATGATTCTTACGGATACAGGAAATGGCTACGAAAGACAACATGTCGCACCTCGACTGTCATTAAAAGAAACGCGACTTTAAAAAAATATATCTTGCTTAGGGTGTGATGCCTACTCGATCCCTGATGTGTTCTACCAGCCGCTTGTCCGCTGCTACCGAACTACCACTATTTTTACAACACTAAGAAGGCACGCACAACATGAAACTTTGCTTGAAGTATCACCTGGATCTCTACACATGAACGTGAGCATTGAGAACATTGTTTGTGTACACAGAGTTTACTAAAATGAAAGGTTTAGAACAACTGATCGTCCGCACGCCATCTTTGCCGGACATAAAGAATCGATTTCCGAATGCGAATGAATGAATCTCATATGAGGCTCCTTTTTCAACTAGAAGGTCAATATTGTTTTTCACTTGCGACAAAACAACGAATTATCCGTGCATTTATATGAAACTATGCTTTAGGGGCTATCCATCTTTACTCTCCTCACACCTTACGTCGCAATTGGAGATCGATACATCTTGACTGGGAAGATGGCTGCGTGCGGATGCCAAAACAATCAAAGTCAGTTGTTCAAAACCTTCTTTTTAGTAAACTCTGTGTACACAAACAATGTTCTTAATGCTCGCGTTCATGTGTAGAGACACAGGTGATACTTCGAGCAAAGTATCATGTTGTGTCGAGCCTTCTTAGTGTTATAAAAATAGCGATTTTGATGCTCACAACATATTGAAGGCCACTTCAGGTACTCAAAATGGCAGAAGACAAGTTTGAGATGTGAGTGACGTCAGCTGATATTCATGAATATATGTAGTGATCTTCAGTGATTTAGCTAAGGAATTTCGCATAAACAATATAAAAATTATCTAAATGGATCATTCAACAAATAAAAAATTATGGAAATTGAAGGGCGTTTGTCATCTAATTTATCAACACACCATAAGGAACACACAGTGGAAATCAAATGGAATTTTTATTAACAAAAGATAAACAACAATAAATAAAAACACTATTAAATTATACTAAAGAATAATAAGGATTAAAACTAAAGTGCAAAGTATAGAGAATAGAAGTGACTGAATTGAATTTATGGCAGAATATTTTTAATAAGATGACAACCTTATTTCTCATAAAACAGATAATTAAAGAATTATCTTTTGAAAATCAGATATGCAATATTGAGAAACATCTATGGTAAACAGTTACTGACAAAATACACTGATGCCATAGTCTCTGGAGAGAGGTTTGGTTAGTGATATTTACGTTCTGTGCAGTCAAATGAGCAGTCCAGTGGTGGCACTTCTTCCACTGCCAGGCTTTGCCATGCTGCTGGGGGGTATGGAGTCAGTTTCCATTTAACAGCCTTGAACACAAAGTGCTGTGAAATGCTGATCTCCTGGAGCACTGAGAAAATCCAACCAATCTGGAACACACAGATGCGGTCTTGGAGCCGGTGTAGAAGGTCCTTGACAATCTGGAACACGCAGATGAAGGTCCCTTGAAGTAAAGTTTTGCTCTCCTGAGCTTCACCTTGTTGCAGACATCTGTGATTGCCTTTCTGGACGAGAAGCCTTGGAACTTGGTGTGATCCGCTTAGTGTCTGCATGCACGGGCCAGAAACTCAGAACTTGTGATTTGCTCTTAACTCCTACCACATGGCTGGAGATTCAGAACTTGAGGCCGATCTGTTTTAGTCTCTGTGGTGAAATGCAAAATGATGAGCTGTAAAATCTCTCAGGGAAATTTTTCAGAAACTTGAATTCTGGGTGATCTGTTTGTATTTCCCAGCACAGGGCCGGAGACTCAGAAAGATGGCATTACTGTTATTGTCTCTCTCTGGGGGAGACTCTGAACGTGTGTAGGCTGGAGACTCAGAACAATATGGGCCCTATTTTAACGATCTGAAACGCAAGTGCGAAATGCAAGTGACTTTGTGGGCGGATCTGTTGCTATTTTCCAGGCGGGAGAAAAAACTCTTGCGCCAGGCGCAAATCAATAAGGGGTTGGTCTGTAGTAAGTTCATTATTCATAGGTGTGGTTTGGGCGTAACGTCAAATAAACCAATCAGAACGTCATCCAACATTCCCTTTAAACGCAAGTGCGCAAGTTCCATGGCGAGTTGCTATTATTATGACGGATTTACCAGGCGCACGCCAGGAGCGGTTCACAGCCGAGGAGACCCACGTTCTTGTAAGAGCAGTCAAAGACAGAGAAGTTGTTTTGTATGGGGATGGGAGAAACCCGCCCAAATCAGCGTCGGTTAAACAGGCGTGGAAAGGAAATAGCCACAATTGTCTCATCAGCTGGCATCCCCAGGACGTTGCGCCGCAAGCGCTACAATGATGTCAGGAGACGGAGGAATCCCAAGCTTGCCAGCATAAATCGGGAACGACGTGTAACAGGAGATGGAACTGCCAAAGTACACTTACAAATCAAGTTCAAATACATTAAGGTTTCTTATGAAAACATTTCAATAATTATTTACATAAAATAAATGTAATACAGCCACACAACAAACTTATGAAAATATTTTAATCGTTATTTGCATGATAATTTTTTTACGCAGCCACACAAAATAAATAAAAACTATCACCACAATGCTCACCACAATGATTTCCCTTATCTCATGTGTTAATATTTTTTATTGTAACAATTTATGATTTGCAAAAATAACTGTTGCATCTGTGTAGATTAGATAAGCAAAGTGTGTGCGCGTTGTGCACGCTATACATTATGGTCAAGCATGTGCCCGCATAATGAACAATGCGCAACGCGCCACTGACTTTAGACTAGTTTTTTTTTTGGTCAGTGGCGCAATTGTTTTTTGAAACTGCAAAATAGCATCAGGGATGGTTTGCACCGGAACACGCCTCCTTTTTTGCGCTGAACCGCCCAGGGAGCGCAAGTTCATTCCCTAGTTTGCCGACGTGCGTCTGTGGAGGGAAAAAAACGCTGGGCGCCGGTGCAAAATACAAATGATACATGCGTCACTGACAAAGTCAATTGCGCTGGGGGCAAGATAGGGCCCAAAATGTCTAAAGAAAAGGTACTTTTATCATTTTCAGTTAGGGAGGAGTTTGCATCTTGGCGCTTTCCTGTTGCATGCCTGTTGATGTCAGATCTTTCTTCATTTTGAGGAATTCATTTGCATAGCCAAAATACCATTGGCATTGTCTTATGAATGTAAAAAGTATAAATAAATGTTACCATATCACGCATACATGCATTCATTATGTTATTAACTTGAAGAGTTTCATAACACAGAGATGTAATTTAGAATGCTAGGGTCTCTAAATGAGTATGAAGTCAATAAGTGATGGTTTAATGTCCATTTTGTTAGTGAAAGAATGTAAAGATTTGTTCTTTGGAAAGCCAATATACTTTGTCCATGCTGTTTCGATCTCCCTATAGCTTCGGATGAGAGTAAAAGGGGTTGGGACTGTTGATAAAAATAAATGTTGTGGGCCAACCAAACGTCCTCATAGCTTTGGCACTGAGGTCAACCATAAAAAAAATGTCTGTCAGTTGTCCGAGCAGCCTTATCTGAAAGGTTCTTTAAGGCTGCTCGGACAAGGGTTCTTTAAGGAACCATTCAGCCAAAAATGGTTCTTTAATGGCATTATTTTTGTAAACTCCTGTATATGTGTACAGATTTGTGTACAGATTAATTTTTAGACATTTTGGTAGATTGGAGAGTTGGAGTAGGTCACACCTTCCATTAAAAATATGAATAATCACATGCATCCATTTTGCATTCAAATATTTAATGACCTCTGTGTGAGCCCGACTCCAGGTTATGTTTGTTTACTTATTTCCAGCTAAATTACAGTTTATTTTTCAACTTGTGTACAAATGTGTGTGTTTGTTCAGAAACAACATACTATATCTGTTTTTATGGTTAAAACATATGAGATGCAAAAGCCGCAAAACACACCTCCATCAAACTTTAGATGCTCTTAGCACTTGTTATCAAATACTTTTCACCCTCATGCCATTCAGAAATACAGGTTTGCTTGCAAACTCCATTAAGAGTCTGATAAAAAAATGTCAGACACACTTTGCATCTGAGCTCATCATATGATACGTTTGACATACGACTTATCTGATGCAATGAAATTCATACAGTACATTTTCAAATGTGGCTTAAGTGTTTGAGTACTGTTTGAAACCACTTTATAAACGACAAGTTCAGGGCTTTCAAGTACTGCAGTAAATCCATTAATATAGTGAGGACAAACTCACTGTGTTCGTGCTTGTCATCTGTGTGAGTCAGTACAGTACCGAAATGGGTTGACTTTCAATGCTAGGACCACTGTGACCGAGCACAGTAAAATATAATCATCAGTCACGGTAAAGTAGAGACAGCATTAGTCTCCCTGGTAATTTCCCTTCAGTGAATGGCATGCTTTTAAGATTTTTATGCGTGATAATGGGCCACTGATTGCTTTTCTGTGAAAGCACATGCAATTTTCCTCTTAGATGCACTTTTTCACTGTCCCTCGCTGGTTTGTGGACAAATGCAAATTGAATCATTTTGAAGCAATGGAAGTCTCACCGAGACACATCATATTGCATTTTTACAGTATATGTACTCAGTCTCTGTTTGTACCTGGTCATGGTAAGTTCAATAAAAGTACATGATGCTGAGGGATGGTAGTCAAGTGCTTCAGTCAGATTCGAAGATATACTGCCTTTAACCTCACTTAAAGGGGAAATATCATGAAATTTAGACTTTTTCCATGTTTAAATGCTATAATCAGGTCTCGGTGCTTCTATCAACCTAGAAAATGTGAAAAAGAACAACCCAGTAACTTAGTTTTGGTAAACCATTCTCTGCAAGCATGTTAAAAAAGAGGTCATTGAAATGTGTCTCCCCCTGTGATGTCAAAAGGGGACCTTATTATAATAATACCGCCCCTTAATCTGCACTATCCAACCACGGCACTGCCATTTAGTCCACAGAGAAAGAGAGAGGAAAAAATTGGCAGCACAATTGAGTTTCAATTTTAACAAACCACCGTTATGCCGATCAGTGTTTGCAATTTAACAGCTCATTTGCATTTTTAAGGACACACCCAAAAACAGCACAATTTAGGTCACACCTACAAAGTGTCAATTTTAACATGCTATAATAAATTGTGACCCGTCACGGAAACCAGTGACACAAGTCGGCAGCACAAGTTTCGAGAAACAAAGTTTTTTTTTCAAAATTTGTGATTTTCGTTTTATTGCAGAATCTGTTAGTTGAGATCACGAAGAAGCCTCTCCATGTTTGAGATAGCAGTTTTGTATATTTAAAAGCGTACATTTTGCGGTTGAAATAGGCTTGTTTTTTCGGAGATTCTAGCGTGCAGCGGGGGGCGTCATTGTCTGTGTGTATATTTACATACTGGATAAGCTTGTGTTTTGCCTCCGCCCCCAAAGGGAACAGCGTGACTACTAAATAAGGATGGTTCGCCCAAAAATGAAAATAATGCAATTAATGACTCACCCTTATGTCGTTCTAAACTCGCAAGACCTCCGTTCATCTTCGGAACACAGTTTAAGATGTTTTAACGTTAGATTTAGTCCGAGAGCTTTCTGTCCCCTTCATTGAAAATCTATGTACGGTTTCCATGTCCAGAAAGGTAATAAAAACATCATCAAAGTAGTCCATGTGACATCAGTGGGTCAGTAAGAATGTGTTGAAGCATCGAAAATACAGTTTGGTCCAAAAATAGCAAGAATTACGACTTTATTCAGCATTGTCTTCTCTTCCGGCTCAAGCGTGAAGTCATGTGACTGTAGTGACGCGGCTGCCCTGTTCCTCAAACATGTTTGCTAAGTTTTTTTTTTTTTTCAAACTTATAGTATGCATCTTCACAGACTGTAAACGAAGCTCGGGTGCACAAAACTAAAGAAAAATAAAAGAAGCTGGGGGGCGGAACAAAAAACAGTCAAACGCATCGTACGTCAGCCGCGTCACTGACTTTATGGGGCGCCGCAGTCGGATGACGTCAAAGTACCGCGAGAGCTCTTCAAGAAATCTTACGGAGTAGTTTAATTTCGACCCGCTCTCGCGGTACTTTGATGTCATCTCTCTGTCAGTTCTTGCAGCGCAGCAGCATGAAGTCAAATACATATAATTTACACAGATTGTTGAACTCTTTATATAATTGGCTACATGTTTTGTCTATCAATATTTTCCATGAAGTCATTGGCTGATGGAGGAACAAGCGAGCGGTTGGTAACATCTCTAAAGGATTTTTTTGACGGCGCTGTTTGGACCTCCCTATTTTAAATACAAACTTTGAAGGCGGCTTCATGTGTTTAACGGAACGTAAATATCAGAGTGTAATCTAATATACCCTTACATGTTACGATGTAAATAGTCCTCAGATTGTATATTATATTGTATTACCAGAAGTTCATGCGAAATCCGATGTAAACAATAGACTATATATCTATATTTCACGGATTATACGCATTTGTGGACAAAAATTGTAATTGGATTATTCGCACATCTGAAACAGACTGGATTCGACTTGTGATCCCCACAAAAGTAAAACGTTCTGTTTATTTTTCATCCAGACTTCTGTCATAAAATACTACATATGATGCTAGAACATCTGTAACTCAAAACGGTTTTACAGGGGGTATGGCTTAGCTAAATGAGATGTAAATGAGCCCTATTGTCTCTCCAGCCAGGGAAAAGTGCTAACTCTTCTTTCTCAAATTTCTCGTCATTCTCTTTCTTGAATGTGTTATATTCAAATGGCCACAACTTGTCCAAATCTTATCAGATTTCCATGTGTTACACATCGTTGGAAAGCTTAGAAACTGCACTTTCAGTATCTGTGAATAACTCAAAATGTCCCAGATCCGACTTTTATCACTACTTTCCGTGACTGGTCACAATTATCTGTGAAGTATTTTGAGTTAAAACCTAAGACGTATGTTACATATTAACTCTTTCAACGCCAATGACAAGATTTTCTGTCTTTCCGCAATACCACTATTATCCACTAGGTGGACAACTTTTTAAACCCGGAAGTATTGCCCCATGGCAAGCGGCTGCATGTCCGTGTCTGTTTTAAAGATCGCTCTGAATGGGATCTCTATGAAAAGTCCGTCACAAAAGTGGAATTATCTCTGCTTTTGCTCAAATTGTGGCGTTTTTGCAGAAACCTACCCATATTCAAAAGCTGATTACAAAAGGTAGGATGAAACAGTTTTTTTTGTTTGAAAGCAGAGGGTCTGTTCTTTCATTTGGTATATTGTATGTTTATATATTTAAAGAAGAACATTTTCTGGAAGGCATTAAACTTTGGTGAAAATCATGAAAAACATTTTGGCAACTTTTTTAAAAAACGCTGGCGGTGAAAGAGTTAAAAAAGTCTCATAATATTTCCCCTTTAACTAACAATTCCCTATAGCTTTACATTTTATCAGTAAGTGCATTCCCTAGGAATCAAACCCCTGACCTTGCCATTTGTAGCACCATGCTATTAAGTCACATGGCAGAGATGTTATGTATTTAATTTGTGTTAAATGCTCAAAGTGGTTGACACAGAAATTAATTACAAGTTGTCTGAAACCTTCTGAGGTGACAAACAGAAATTATAGTGCACCGCGTGTTAAAGCTCATGAAGCATTTATGCAATATGCAAATGAAATGCCTCCTCGATCTCATGAAAAAGTGTGTATGTAAGGAAATGATAGTGTGCTAGAGATTAAAAAGAAATGGGTCATGCAGAGGTTTGATCATTTAATGTAAATGAGCCCAAATGTTGGATGAAGGTCATGTTTTAAAAGCCATAGAAATTCCTATTTTAAATAATCTGCGCTATCCTCAGTTTCCGGTTGTAGTAACTATAGCAACACGAGTGGACAAATGCATGAGTGCCGTTTATACAGCATCTAACACTCAGCTGTTATGCCTTGAAAACATCATCTCCAATCGTTCCACTCTTCTTCATAATGTCATTAAGCTTCGCAATTGTTTTTGTGAAAAAGCAACCTGGTAAAAATCCTACATATTGTGCCTTTAACATAATCTATTCATCACTTTAATCTTTATGAAATCTGTTATTCTGCTCATACAGATGCAAACTCTATCGATAAATTCATGATGTCAAAGAACATCACTGGCCTTTTGTAATGTAAAAGCATAGCTTTGTTTAGCATTATGCACTCCTGCGATATTTGAAGTAAAGGATGAAGTAACTTTAGAGCTGCTGGCGTTTTTGCAGTATAGGCCAAGGTCTGCATGACATTGAAGATCATTGTGCTGAAATCTCTCTGTATCTAAAGCGAATGTGGGTTTGCTGATGAAGCATCTTAGGACTTGAAACAGATGGCCCTTTCTAGTCAATGATAGGAGGTGACTACTGTTCTCCTCAGCCCACTTCTTCATACTCAGAGATAAGATTGTTTGAGCATAATTGATTAATGCTACTTTATATACATTCCCATTTGCTTCAGCGTTTACTCCGTGAACTGTGTTTCATGATGTGGACTTGACGTACAGTTAGTTTAGTGAGCAAAACTTGGTGACTTGGAGCGTGTATTTATAGTAATGTCATCTTTTACACTCAAACTTTGGTTGGAAATTAGATACAAAAATACACTGAGTTGGTGTAATACTCTTTGCTATCTGTAGACAAGCATGCTACGTTTAGTATTTCTGCACTATGTAGTACATAAAGTTTGCAAAATTCTGTATGTATGGAATATATGTGACCCATTGTAATGCATTTTCTAAATGTAGGGGTGCGCGAGGCAAAAACTAATGTTTACATTGTTTACATTGTTGCACAAGGTTGAGCGTTTTGAATTTCCGGGTTTTTTCACGCTGCCAAAGGACGATCTCCCGCAAATTATTAGAAAATTAAAATGTTTTTCCAGAGAGTTATTGATGAACAAGTGTTTTGGTGGCAAGTAAGTACATTTTTTCATTATAGTTGTTTTTCGGTTTCTAAGTTGGGTGTGTAAGATAACAAATCCAATGCTATGTCATGTAAGTTATAGAAACAAACTTCAAATGTTCATTTGTAGCAGATATGTGTGTGTTGCTTGTGTAAAAATATAATAAATCAAACTCAAATATTTTTTGAATGATTGAGCCAAAACCAAAAACCGTTTCCTCGCTTTCCCCTACTACATTGTATACTGTTTCCCACAATGCAATGCAGTCAAGGCACGAGGGACCACTGTGTGTCTCGTGTCCTTTTTTGGTCTAAAATTAGAAGTCAAATCAATACTTATACTTATTCCTTTATTTGGTAAGTAGATGTGACATACGCGAGATTATATACACTTGGTCCGCAATTATCGCAAAAAACCCTTCAGCGGGTTACAAGCCTTTTTTTCTTTTGTTTACTGTTATGTCAATCTGACTGGTCATTATCCTTTACGTAATGTGTACTGTTGCACAAGCTATTTTTAAAGAACGTGTAGGCAGTGTTCGGTGTATACTACGAAGCAAGCAGCCAGAAGTACACCGTTTCATTTTCTGCTCACCTCAAAGGTTTTCCCGTGATATATATGCAATAGAATGAGTTCACTCCACTACACAGCAATGAAGCACCCTTGAACAAATGTTTGCACCGTGAAATGAATGACATTTTGGCTTGCTTGAACCAGTGCACTTTGCAATCAGTGGAATAAAACCACACATCTGATCATCTGAGAGCGAATGTTAGCACACCAGAGGAAAAAGTAATAAGTTATCACTGACAAACTTCATAGCTTCACTCGCATTACAGATTCTGTGTGTGTGTGTGTGTCTGTATGAGAACTGGCACGGAGAGAGGAGAGCTAAAAGCAGGCGGTCACAGAAACAGACATTTTTAAAACCGCCCACTATTCAGTTCATGGCGCATACTTACAGTAGGCCAAAGACTGTCTAACATGGATTCTGACAAGGGTAAATTATAAAAGAGTAAATATCAGGGCAGTACGGCTGCTAATGCATGCTTTGGTCATCGACAACAATAAACCGTGACAATAGCAATTCCTCCCACACTGAGAATCGTTGTTTTCTTTGTTGCTTTCAATTTAACAACTGCCAGTTAAGTACATACTAGTAAGTGCTTTTAATTGCAGCTCATACAATGATCAGGGAAAGCATCCAACTCCGTTGTATTTTTATTATAACCTTGTCTTATAGATGCCACCGTGGGAGTTTTTTGCATGGCACATGTTCTTTTTTTCTTCATGACCAGGTGAATCTCATAAGTATTTCTAGATATTCATGAAATAAACAGTTACGAGTAAAAAATAGTGAGCTCAGATATATGCTGCCATTTACAGTGTAGGTATACTTGACAAAATAGCTAACCCTCACCTAACCCTTACCCATCATTCAATATTATGTATATACTTTTATGTACATACTTTTTTAATGTTTAAATGTTTTATAAACATTTGACTGTAAAGTTGTTCATATGTGACCCTGGACCACAAAACCATATTGTATATTGGTATATTTGTAGCAATAGCCAACAATACATCGTATGGGTCAAAATTATAGTTTTTTTTAATGACAAAATCATTTGGATATTAAATTAAGATGTTGAAAATTTTCTACCATAAATGTATAAAAAATTTGTGATGCACCGATGTATCGGCGGCCAATATGTATCAGCCGATTTTTTATGCATTTGAAACCATCGGCAATAGCATGAGAAAGGCCGATACCACTTCATTGTTTAATAATTAACTGCGTGAAGGCAATAAGTTGCATGTTTTTTATGTTGCAAAATCCAGCATTAAAAATTATAATTATTTAAATAATGAAATACTTCCCAAAACAAAATAAAATCTGTACAAATTATAGTTTGACAGACGTGCAAAGGAAAATCACGATTATTTATTCACGTGAGCCATGCTGTCAAAGTAGGAGAATATTTTGGGAAAGTGTCTGGATTTTTGGCTTTTTTGGGATTGGAATTTTTTGTGGAAAAAACAAAAAAAATCGACAAAATTTTAACTTACTTTGTGCCTCTCTTATTATGTTGGTCAGTTTAATGTTAAATAGATCCAATCCATGTTAAGTAAATATAATTTGATTCAGAAATAATCTAGCTAATAGGCCAACTGTATAGTACTGTATACAAGTGTTTAATATTGGTATCAGATGCGGTATCGGCCAATATTTGTCTGTTTAAATCGGTATCGGGAAAAATTTTATATTGGTGCATCCCTATAAATTTTTTATTTCTCATTAGTAATACATGTATGTATTGCTAAGGACTTCATTTGGACAATTTTAAAGGCGATTTTCTCAATATTTTGTGTTTTTCTCCCTCAAATTCCAGATTTTTAATTAGTTGTATCTCAGCCAAATGTTACCCTATCCTAACAAACCATATATTAATGGAAATTTATTCAGCTTTCATATGATTTTATTTAAAAAAAAATTGACCCTTATTGCTAGTTTTGTTGTCCAGGGTCACATACTGTATGCTAGATTTAAGTTTTAGAAATTACTGTCCAAGTGTTGATAAAATTGTTGATAGTGTATGATTCATGTATGCAAATGTTGTGTGATAGAATCATTTTTGTGTGCTATGACTACTATTGATGTGGTCATGCAATTGTCATGGAGACGGCTGATTTTATTGAACCCATAATGCACTCACACAAGTTCTTAGTACTGTAATATTGCTTAGTGCATATTACTGCAGCCTGTCGTGTTTCAGATCACTGAAGACCTAGTGAAGACCGTCTTTATAAACGTTACAGAGATGCTTGCTGAATGACTTTGAAACATTTGCTGCAGAATGCTGTTAAATGTTGTCACATCGCCAACAGCCGGTACTGGCACTTGCCAACTCTCATTGACAATAAATCACTTTAGGTCACTTTGTCATTGCAAATCGCTTGCAGTGTAAATGCCCCTTAACAGTGAGCTGTACATTGATAAACAGTCTCGTTGGAGGTATTGTGACAGCTTCATCTAACTGCTCACTGTGAGGGCAGATGGCACCTGCAGAATCAAAGACACTTGATGGATGCCTCATAAAACACTACACATGCTTCATATATTTCCTCTTGTTTAGAAAAAAGGCCTGACTACACATGCTAAAGTCATGGTTTCCCACAAACTGTGCTTTAAAAAAAATCTGGGTTGTTTTATTCCATGGTTGGGTAAAACATGGACAAACCCAACCGTTGGTCTGTTTTATACAAGAAAATGTCCATATTTGACCCAACCATGGGTTCATTAATTTTAACCCAATAGTGGGGTTTGTCCATTATGTTGGCTTGTTTTAACCGGGTGTGCCTCAAACATCTTGAAAAGTGAAGCCGCTGGCTCTTTGATCGCCCCCTGGTGGCTGGCTGCAGTACAAGCCATAAACCCTGCCCTCTTCATTCAAAGGAATGGCACTCTGCTCTAAATAAAAATAAAATTTCCGAAAGATGGTTTAGGTCCTTTCAGGTAGTTCTTATCACGCTGATATATGTTCAGTTTTTCATTTTTGTGTTAAAAATTTCATTTAAGCTAGTAATTTGATGGTATAGAAACGGGGCGTGTTGTTATGATTGGCGTGGTTGAATTGGGCGCGCGAGCGTTTGGGCGGAAGTTTGATACCGCGGCTCCGCCTATGGTTCCATGGACGATTCCTTCTGCGCATGCCCTGGCTCCAAACTGACGTTTTAACGTAACATTGCGGCGTCCATAGTCTGACATTTTTAGCTTCAATTCATTACAATGGAAGAAAGCGGCATCACGTCGTCCATATTTTTTTTAACAGTCTATAGTTTTAACCCATGGTTGGGTGAAATATGGACAAACATCTCAGGTTACACATATAACCATGGTTCCCTGAGAAGGGAATGAGATGCTGTGTCGCCAAAGTGACATTTTGGGAACGCCACCTCGGCGACGCAACACAAGTTCCCTTGTATTGGAACCCAGCTGTTGGGTTAAATAAACCTATGCTGGGTTGCTGTTACCAAGCCATGGGTTGAAACAACCCAGCATCTGGGCTGCAACAACCCAGCATACAGCTAATTTATTTATAACCCAACAGTTGGGTTTTGTCTATATTTGACTCAACCATGGGTTAAAAATAAAACAACCCAACATGTTTTAAGAGTGTTTTGTAGCTTTAAGTTTTATGCCAGTTTACCCTTTGGAAATCAACATACTGTAGCTTAGTATCACAAAGACGTCCTTGATCAAGGTTGGTGGCGAGGAACTCATTTAGGTTTTAAAATTCAGATACGTAGATTTGGTAAAGAAGTTCAACTATCTTGCCAAGAATGATTTCTTTCAATTCTCAGCATGAATATGAAAAAATATATTGAAGTAACACGTGTGTACTGTATGTATAGGCATGGCAGTGTGGAGGAAGCGTGGAGGTGTTGCCCTGTGCTCGTATCGCTCATATCGAGCGTGCCCACAAACCCTACACGGAGGATCTTACCGCCCATGTGCGCAGAAATGCTCTTAGGATGGCCGAAGTGTGGATGGATGAATTTAAGAGCCACGTCTACATGGCCTGGAACATTCCACAGGAGGTGAGGATCTATGCTTACATTTTAAATGTACTTTTTTGCATTTGGTAGACTTTTATACAAAGCAGGGTTCCCACAGGTCCTTGAAATCCGTGAAAGTTTGTGAATCTGGGGGGAACATTCAAGGCCCTGGGAAGTTTTTGAAAATATACATACATAGATACAGGTCATTGAAAGTGCTTGAATCTATATTATGCAAGAAGTTTTCTGGAAAACAAATCCATATGATTCCCTGTGTATTTTTATATCATAAAAATTCTACACTTTTTACATGCTAAACTGTTCGCTTTAAATGCCTTTATCTTTCTGTATGTGAATGTTGATTCATACCAAAATGCTTTTTTGCATAGTTGTGTTTGACACATGAAAACGTCTCGGGTTATGTATGTAACTGTTGTTCCCTGAAAAGGGAACGAGACGCTGCGTCTCCCTTGCCATACTTCCTGCGTCCCTGTAACGCCGTCTTTGGCAATATTTCAGATAGCGATATAATTCCTGGCTCCCGCGTCACCCTGTCTTTGTTGTTAAGCCTCACCATTGGTTGAATTTGATATACACATTCAGACGCACTTACCCCTGGAGGCGTCCCCAAAGTGTCACCGCAGTGATGCAGCGCGAGTTCCCTCAAAAGGAAACTGTAACAATGTATCTTAATAGGTAACACAGTGTAACCTTGCTCTCACTTGAAATGTGTCCCCACATTTAGTCCTCGAATTTGAGGGTATTGCACCTTAAAGGTCCTTGAATTTGAAGTTAGCTAAGGTGTGGGAACCCTGACAAAGGCACTTCAACGTGTACATTTTATTACTAATGCAATGCTCGACCAGTTGTGCTACAGGGACACAAATGCTGACATTTACATTTAGTCATAGCAGATACTTTTATTACATTTTAAACAGATTATTTGTTCAGTTTTGCTTACTTTTGCTTTTTTTAATTTTACATTTACATGCATTTGGCAGATACTTTTATTTTTAAACTATATAATGGCAGATTACCCCACATGACCCTTTAGAAAGATACCTCTTTCCTAAAATATGTATCCATATTTTGTATAAAGAAACATTTATACTGTGCTGGATGAATAGTATTGTGATATTTTAAAGACTGCAAATTCAATTCAATAATTGCCAACACAGTAGACACATTTTTCTTTTGTCTTCTTCTCTTGTAATTTTCTGAGGAGCCCTTAGAACCTTCTTGGGGACCCCTGGGGGTGTCAGGAACCCAATTTGAAACCCCCTGCAGTATATAACATTTAAAAGCCTTGCTGATCTTTGTGGCGTTAGTGTTGCCGAGGCCGGCTGAAGGATAACATTTTGTAAAAATTGCTGGCTAGCACCTTGTTGAGAAGTTGTGTTTTGAGATCTCCAACCAAAGTTGTCATGCTGGAGAAACATATAGAGCTGGCCGAGTGTACCCGAGTGATCGCTTGGTCCCTTAACACCCAACCATGAGCTACCACTATGTGACACTCATGATCCCAGGTCCCATGATGCCCAGTGCAGAAAGAATAAACAAATAAATCAAAGTTTGTGGTGACTCGCTATATCTGATTTAACAGAATGAAGACGGATCACCTGGAGGCAGCTGTGGCCGGTCACCGTCCATGTTATTTACTTATTATTTACTGATGCATATGACACTATGAGCAGTTTTACGAATGAGAGTGAACCATATGATGAATGGCCCTCATGCATCGATACCTATAAAGCAGTTTCTTAATAACACATCTCAGATCCTCTGAAAGTACTGCGTTTCTGTTGTGGAAAATGAAAATGCTATTACGGTTTTCTCTCAAGCTCTTGTTAACCGTACAGTCATGCACAGCATGAGGATATGCAAAACAGATCTGATTACAAAGGCAGTAGAAAAGTGATTTTGAATGCATGGAGAAATACAGCTGTTATTGTTACTGTCTATTAAACAACCATTACCTCATTTATAGTTCTCCAGCCCTCAGCTTTGCTTCCAACCATATGTTACACTGCTCCATTTGTTTAGAGAGCTTCGGCCCCCGTTCACACATTCATCAGCGAGACGGCAATTAAGATCGGAAGTAGAGGTGGGCGTCGTGAGATTGCGGCAGTTTTCCGCGTCTTAGACGGAAGTTGATGAAGGGACAAAGTTGTGATTGTGGCGCGCGCATGTTGCAACACATGTTGAGATCTTTCCTTACATGTGACTTCCAGTAGTATACAGGTCACTGCTATGTAGGGCTCTCACAGTTATGAAATTTGTCTGACGATTAATTGACTAATAAATTGTGATGGTCATGATTATTGTTTGTTTTATTGCTTTTTTTGTTTGTTCATGAAATAATTTTCACACATTGTTATGATTATTAAATCTTTTGCTAGTTTTATCTGGCAGTAAATATGAATACACTTAACACATTTAAAAGTAATTATTTAATGAATATATCTTAAATAAACACAATAAAGTTTCTGAAAAATAACAGAAAATAAAGATGCAATCACATAACAAATAAACTGACTATACCAGAACATGCCTTAAATAGTAGCCAATCCTATTAAAGGAATAGTCTACTCATTTTCAATATTAAAATATGTTATTACCTTAACTAAGAACTGTTGAATCATCCCTCTGTCATCTGTGTGTGTGCACGTAAGCGCTGGAGCGCGCTGCGACGCTACGATAGCATTTAGTAGCAATGCTGACATCGCGGGCACGCGCGTCGAATTTCTGGGTCGAAGAATCTGTTTCAGCCCACGCAGTACTTTTAAATGTGTGTCATGCAATATCCACTTTTCGCCGCAAGGTTGTAGTATGTTTTTACTAAATACGACAATAAATAGGTCAAGTCCGACCACCGGAAGCGTTTGATATTTTTAACTTTCAACTCGGAGGTGTTTTTGATTCACAGCAACTGTTTAAACATTTGTGTCAGTTTTAATCGGGCGGTGTGCTTCCACTAAGCTCTGGTCTCTAATGAAAGGTAGATGGACCCAAATAAATATCTTTTATCTTGGTCCTGAAACATTGTAGTCTGAGTCTATGGTGGAGAAGGTATTTAAATAAACCGCGGAAATTTGGTAGTCACGTATCTATTAATAGACTACAGTGAACGCTCTGTCAGAACGTCCACTGCAGGAGTCGTTCTAAAAACCATAGTTACCATGGGTCTGATGCACATTCCAACTAAAGTTTGATGCCCATTACAACTAAAACAGTAAATGTTTATAATTTATTTTGAAAGTACTAACAAAATTCTACCTTCTGTTAAAATTTCATGCAAATATCTGATAAAATGAGAAAGTTACAAGCAAAAACTTGTGAATAAGCAGCATTTCGGTCACACACATTCCATAGACATCCATATATAACTTTTTCCCCTGATTTCTAATATTAAAAATATCATAACTTTCTCAATACTCAACAGATTTTTACAATCCTTGTTTCTTTGCAAATGGTAATGTCTGCTCTGTCTAGTCATGTGATAAATTTAGAGTTTTGGGGTTTTTGAAAAATTTGTCATCATACCTACATTTAGCTTAGCCCCATTCATTCAATGCTGCCATTTAGAGATAAAGTTAGAAGTGACCAAACACATCAACGTTTTTCCTATTTAAGACGAGTAGTTATACGAGCAAGTTTGGTGGTACAAAATAAAACATAGCGCTTTTCTAAGCGGATTTAAAAGAGTAACTATATTTTATGGCGTAATAGCACTTTTGGGAGTACTTCGACTCGGCGCAGTAACACCCTCCCTCTCCCATTATGAGAGTGAGAAGGGGAGCGGACTTTTCAGGCGAGTCGAAGTACTCCCAAAAGTGCTGTTCCGCCATACAATATAGTTCCTCTTTTAAATCCGCTTAGAAAAGCGCTATGTTTTATTTTGTACCACCAAACTTGCTCGTATAACTACTCGTCTTAAATAGGAAAAACGTTGATGTGTTTGGTCACTTCTAACTTTATCTCTGAGTGGTACCATTGAATGAATGGGGCTAAGCTAAATGCTATCGTAGCGTCGCAGTGCGCTCCAGCGCTTACGTGCACACACACAGATGACAGAGGGATGATTCAACAGTTCTTAGTTAAGGTAATAACATAGTTTAATATTGAAAATGAGTAGACTATTCCTTTAAGGTAGTTCATACTACTTGTCAAAGTTTTGCAACATTTCTGTAAATGCAGTTTTTTCGACTGTATTGAATGGCTTTGCAATGTATTGTGTTACATTGTCAGTTAAGGAAACGGTCTCGTTAATACAGGTGCTGCAGCTCCCCCTTGTGTTTTTTAGAGAGATGTGCAATCATTGTGGTAATCTGAAATCATTACGTTGAGGTCAAACAATTGCGATGAGATGAGTATTTAATCATTGCGACAGCCCTACTGCTACAGTGTTATAAAAATCTGTACTGTAAAATGTGCAAAGTCATTTTATTGCCGATATGATAAAGCGCTGTTTTTTTTGCTTTGATGTATTTTTGGATATGGCTTCATCATTTGGATATGTAACACTGATCGAATTTATTGAATTTGTCAGTGTATCTGGTTCATTTCTGTTTAATTTCCTAAAACTAATGGGAACATTTACAGCTGAATTGGATCTGTCTGTACCACACACACACACACACACACACACACGCGCACACACACACACACACACACACACACAGTTTCTTGCGGTACACCTGATTATTAGTAAATGATGACCCTTCTTATGGGCTGTTTAACATCCATAATGTCTTTTTCATTCTTCACATGGTGAAATGTAATTTTCCCGAATGCTCAACAAGTGAAATATTGCCCATGATGAAACCCTGTCAGTCATCTGTGGATCACTGCAGGTCAGAGACAGAAATGATATCCATTAAATCCAGAAAGATCATTTTCATTTTTCATCTTTTCATTTAAAAAAATAAAGGATTTCATTTTAAAGAAAATGTTTACCAGAGGCATCATCCATACAAATAGCCAAACCTGTTTCTAACATGGCTCCTCGGAATGCTTTATTCTGATTGCCCAGTTGCGACATTTGCAGGTTAGTTTTTACCAGATAACAACCGCTCAAAACTAATAACACACGGTAACCCGGATGCTGCAAATCAGTTTAGTATTACACAAAGATTAAATATAAATATGTCATATCATATATGACATTATTTACAAATTATTAAACCAAATTGTGTTTGTGACATTGGAATGTCTTTGTCTTATTGTTAAACCGAAAAATAAATGGGTTTTCCTCGTGGAAGGTATGCATTTGTTAAAAATTAGTAAATAAAATATTTCAATTCAATATTTTTCTTAACATATGTGCAACAAGCGGGATAATGTACAGGCATCAGGTCGTTATTGCGAAATAAGCCCCGCTTCACGTGGGGTCCTAATCACACTGTCTGGGCTTATTTCTGCGATATACATGTTTTATAGCCTTTTATTTAGTTTTCCTTGAATGCATTATAGCCATAGTTCATTGACAATTCAACTCTTATTAACTCATTCCCCACCATTGAAGATTTATCTCACCAATTAAGAAAAAACATCTGCATAAAAAAAACATGTTCCTGATGAGTTTTTGTGGTTATCTGTAATACCGTGATTATCCACTAGATGCCTCTTACCCAATTTATAAAAACTGAAGCACAAAATTATTTATTAATTTATTAAATTATTTATTAATTTTAAACTCTGAATCTGACCTCTAACAAAATTCCTTCACCAAAATGCAATTATTTCAGCTTTTTGCTCAAAAATTTGTATTTTTGAAGAAAAATACCCATATTTAAGAGTTTATAAGCAGAGAAAAAAATATAGATAGGATGAAAAGTTTTTTTTCTTATTTTGTTTGTTTGTTTATTGTTTGTTTAAAGGCAGAGGGTCTGTTCTTTCATTTGATATATTTGTGAAAATCACAAAAAATGCTGGCGGGCAACTTTTCAAAAAAGGCTGGTGGGGAATGAGTTAAATGGAATTTGGATTTTCAATGAAAGTGCTTCTGTATCTCTGCCACTTTATTAATGTGTGTGCTTGTGTGTCATCAGGACTCAGGGGTCGACATCGGTGACATCACAGAAAGGAAAGCATTGAGGAAAAGGCTGCAGTGTAAAACGTTTCGCTGGTATCTCGTGAACATTTATCCTGAGATGAGAATGTACACAGACACCATCGCATATGGAGTGGTGAGTATTTACTGGAGTATAATAAACCCCATTGTTGAAGTGGAAGTAACAATAAATACGTTTAACAGCAAATAAAGGGTGCGTCTGAAAGCAGATGAACGGGACAAATCTAATCTTTTCTAGACTATGCTTATTGTTGGCTCCTAGACAATATTGCTCTCTCGTTTGTAAGTTTTTTGTATGGTCTGCTAAGTTAATAATGACAATGCACAGCCACATCAAGTAGGAAATGGTTTTGTGAGTGAAGGTGCCACGTTAGGAAAGCTGCTTTCAGATGAGTTTCTAAAGCACCGTAACGTCAAGTTTAATGATCTCAAACAAATTCAAGTGACCTTTAGAGAAACCTAATTAATTTTTAGTGACTGCAATGCTTTTTTGACAAAAAAGGAGTCAAAAGATGAAAAAAGGGGACTGAGCCTGTGATTACCTGCAACTACCGTATAATAAATTGACTCTTCCTCATCCAATCAGATTAGCTGTTGTATAATATTTGATATCAATATATGATTGATATACTTCATAATATTTCTCTTTTCCTTCTTTGACTATGATAAATTCCTGCTGCCACGATTGGAAAATGTAAATAAATATTTTATTTTGTAACTCATCCGTATAAATTATATTAACCCAATTCCCCGCAAGCGTTTTGTTAAAAAAGTTTCACAAAATGTCTTCCAGAAAGTTCTCTTCTATAAACATAAACATACAGGGCCCTATTTTAACGATCTGAAACGCAAGTACGAAGCGCAACGCGCAAGTGAGTTTGTGGGCGGATCTTGGGCGCTGTTGCTATTTTCTTGGCGTGAGAAATAACTCTTGCGCCGGGCGCAAATCAATAAGGGGTTGGTCTGAAGTAGGTTCATTATTCATAGGTGTGGTTTGGGCGTAACGTCAAATAAACCAATCAGAACGCTATCCAACATTCCCTTTAAAAGCAAGGGCGCAAGTTCCATAGCTGGTTGCTATTATTATGACGGATTTACCAGGCGCACGCCAGGAGCGGTTTACAGCCGAGGAGACCGACGTTCTTGTAAGAGCAGTCAAAGACAGAGAAGTTGTTTTGTATGGGGATAGGAGAAACCCACCCAAATCAGCGTTGGTTAAACAGGCGTGAGAGGAAATAGCCACAATTGTCTCATCAGCTGGCAATCCCCATCGTTGCGCCAAGCGCTACAATGATGTCAGGAGACGGGGGAATCCCAAGCTTGCCAGCATAAATCGGGCACGCCGTGTAACGGGAGGTGGATCTGCCTCAGGACCTGACGCCAGCAAAGGACATCGCTGCGTCCACCCTCACCGCTGAAAGGGTTTGGGGGCTTTGAAATCGGACCCAAGAAACGCAAGCAAGGTCCAACCCCAAAGTACTCTTACAAATCAAGTTCATATACATTAAGGTTTCTTATGAAAACATTTTAATTATTATTTACATAAAATAAACGTAATACAGCCACACAACAAACTTATGAAAATATTTTAATCGTTATTTGCATGAGAATTTTTTAACGCAGCCACACAATAAATAAAAACTATCACCACAATGCTCACCACTATGATTCCCCTTATCTCGTCTATTAATATTTTTAAGTGTAACAATTTATGATTTGCAAAAATAACTGTTGCATCTGTGTATATTAGATGCAAAGTGTATGCGCGTTGTGCACGCTATATATTATGGTCAAGCATGCGCCCTAAAAATAGCATAATGAACAACGCGCAACGCGCCACTTACTTTTAACCTTTTTTTCCTGTCAGTGGCGCAATTGTTTTTTGAAACTGCAAAATAGCATCAGGGATGGTTTGCGCCGGAACACGCCTCTTTTTTGCGCTGAACCGCCCAGGGAGCGCAAGTTCATTCCCTAGTTTGCCGTCGTGCGTCTGTGGAGGGAAAAACCCGCTGTCCGCCGGCGCAAAATACGAATGATACATGCGTCACTGACAAAGTCAATTGCGCTGGGTGCAAGATAGGGCCCACAATATATCAAATGAAAAAAAAACAGAACTTCTGCTTTCAAACAAAAAACAAACAAAAATAACAGGATAAAAACATTTCATCCTATTTGTTCTCGTTTTATCACCTCTCAAATATGGGTAGGTTTCTTTAAAAATATCACATTTTGAGCAAAAAGCTTAAAATAATACAGTTTTGTTAGAGGTCAGATTCAGAGCGATGATCAAAACACATGGAGTTTTAAATGTTTTTGAATTAGTTGATGCTTCAGTTTTTATAAATTGGGTAAAAGCGCCACCTAATGGATTGTAGCGAAATTATAGATTACCGTAAAAACTCGTCAGAAAAGCGTAATTGGCAGGGAAACCTTTTCTTTTATATAGTTAAGCCTTAAAGTTTTGCATAATTAAGGGCGTGGCCACTTGAGTGACGGGTGAAGTGCCACTGCTGTTACTATAGTCGAGCTCAGGGGGGCAGGGTTTCATATTTTATTGAAGCTTCCCTGGGTTCCGCCATTGATTAGCGGACCCCCACCTGCTGTTAGCATTCCATTGACTCCCATTCATTTTGGCGTCACTTTAACAGCGAATAACTTTACATCTGATGCGTTTAAAGACTCCATTTGTCCATTAATTTCTTCTAAAGAAACACGAAAATGTATAAAAGGCTCCATTACCTTGTTATGGCTACGTTATGGCCCAGTAGAAGCAGTTTTTGTAAAAATAGGCTAAAGATTGCGTCATAACCTGCGACTCTCTGTCCCACAGTAGAGAAATTACCGTATGGACAGGAGGAGAAGCTCACAGGCAATCTTTTACTGTCTATGGGGCAATTGGGTGGACGTGGAGGCATAAAGTCAAGAGAGATTATTAATCAGAATACATACCAAAATGTGTTCCTGTTCACGCTCACCGTCTCTGCAAGATTCGGTGGGTGATTCAGATTTCTCTTTTGGCATGGCTATTAGAAAGCTTACAATTGTCACGTGACATCTACGTCATCAAGCTCAGTTTGCGTCTGCGCAGTACGCTCGACAACCAGGAAGTGCGTGCTTCTAATTGACTTCACTTGTCTCCGTTGAATCCAATGGGGTCGCTGTGTCCATTTAATTTACTGTCTATGGTCGAGCTAGGCGGGTGTGGCTTTGGCAACCAGCCACCTCAGCTTCACCCACATCCCGGCTCTTTGCCCATTTTCGGTTATTTGCAAGTGATGCGCTGCCAAGATGGCGACGGGACAACTTAAAAAAAAAGCTTTTCACAAAGCTATGGGTGATGTCACATACACTACCGTCTATGAATTTTATCTATCCTGGGTTGTTTTAACTCAGTGTTGGGTCAAATATAAACATGTTTTGTTAATTTATCCCAAATGATGGGTGACTCCCTTTATGACCCATCTTTTTAGAGTAATTTTTTTTTATCAGTATGTGTCTTCCTTGGGGATCAAACCCATGACTATTGTACTGCTAATGCAATGTTTTACCAAATAAGATAAAAAAGGTATTTGTTGTAGCATGAAATACAGTAAATGAAACACATTCTGTAAAAGTAAAAAAAAATTATGTACTTTAAAAGTAAAACCCTTTCTTTAATTCTCCTTTGCATATTTTGCCAAATTGATTTTTTTTCCCAAAGCAGCATTTACTGGAATTAGATATGTTGTACATGAAAAGTCTAAGCAGGACTCTCCTGACACACAGCTAACCACAGCTCTTGCCAGTGCTGAATAAGCAACAGCCTGTTGTAAATGCTGATATTATACCACTGAGACTGGACTAGAGAGCATCTGAGTCACATTCTCATCCCTTTGAAGCGGATGAATAGGATTTCCCGAATTACTTCGCAAAGCGCTGCCTGCAAAATACCCCAGTATCTACCGAAGCATACTGTATCACTAGTACTGTTTTTATTAGCCACGCATGGCAAGTCCAAACAATTCATTTGCATTTTATTTCCTACTATAATAATATACTTGACTCAATATTGATGCGAAAACAGGTTGTCTGGTTCATCCTGCGCCTAATTTCGTCGTCTGCGTTTTCCTGGGAGCAATTTTAAAAAGGAAAAACTGTGGAAAATAGGTCAGCATTATTGAAATGAATTCTGGGAGTAAAGGGCTCAGAAATAGCTCTCGCCCTCATTACTTTACTCCGAGTGACTGCATTTGATGAGCCTGTCAATCACATTGGCTAGAAATTCAGCACGCAGTGATAAAAGCACAGTGTTCAGCTAAATCCTACGGAAAATGCACAAAAAAAAATAAGATCCATTGAAGTTCCCCGCTAGGGATTCTTTTGTCACAGAAACAGGCTTGTGTTTAAACATTATTTTTGATAGATGTATCCGTTAATATTAACTGCTAAACCTACAGGGAAAGAAAGATGTTTTTGAGGCTTTCCTTAAAATGAATTTGGTGATAAACTCTGCATGCAATGGCGGTAAAATCGGGCAAAAAGAACCCCAATGAGTGGAAAATAATGCCTTCAACGAGGACTTGGCAGGAATAGGATTGAGGGGATTCATGTGTGTGAATATGCTTATGAAAATTCATTTTATATTTAGAAACTGTAATTAGAAAATAAAATGAGATGCAGCTAAGAAACAGCAAACAGAGTTTTACCCGCTTATCATTGAGCAATGGTGCTGTTATACTGAATATTAGCATAGCACAACAGGTTATCAGAGAGAAGCAAAAACATCTTGAACATTTTTCTTAAACACTAAATTCAAGAAAAATTCAAGAAAAAATTGCTTACCCCATTGGCAGATTTTTTTTGCTAGTTTTATGCACAAAATCACTTAAATTTGATATTTTCATTTGATAATTTTCTTGGGTCGTTTTGCTCATCAAGAAAAAGCATCTTAATTTAAGAATTTTTAGATATTTTTACTGAAAAAAAGACAAAAATACTAAGAATTTTTTTTCTTGAAAATAATTTTTTGCAGTGTAGGGTTAGGAGTCAGTGTAGGGATGGTTTCAATTCTCCCAATAACAGGGTGGGTTAGGGTTCTTCCTAACCCTTACGTATCCATTTGATAATTTTAATAAATATAGTCATTTACACTCTGTTATTATGGAATCAAAAAAAAAATACTGAGGTGCAAATAATATCTGCCAATATAGATAAAATCTAATTACTTTTTACACTTATTGCAAATTTGATCATTTTATTTATTAAATAAAACTTTTCACTTCAATAGCTTTGGCTTTTGATTGCAGACTTGGCAATCTAAATTCAGTTTGTGACTTCATCGCTTTTGAAACTTTAATGAAGACTTTTGTAAGATTTTTCTTCTTTCTCTCTGGAGACTATTTATCTATTTCTCCCGGGATCTGAGACCAATGCAAAAGTTTCCATTTGCTCTCTAAAGTCATTGATGAGAAATAATCTCATTTGAGATTTGAAGAGATCTCATCTGCGATGTTTTTCTTATGGGAAGAAGTTAAATTTAGGTCATATTTTCCCAGCCAACACAAACTGTTTCAAAAGAGGCAATAGTGTCAAGTTTCATGTGTTGCCAAGCAACACACAGAATGGACTGGAGTATGTAGCCCTTTTCACACAGACATTACGGAAAATACACGGAAAACACATCCGTGATTTGTCCGGGATCGTTTAATTTTTGGTTCATTCACCTTGACAATGATTTACTGGAATGTGAACGCACACACAGATACCCTTAAGATACCATAAAGACACGTGACGTGTTCAAAGTCTTGCACTTGGTCGTTTTTTTCTGTGCAGCATCTAAAGCTTGCTTATTATCCGTTATTTCTCTCTCTAGAAACCACTTATGTGCATTTTTGTTTATGATAAGACTATAAAGGAGCACGTGAAACGCCGTTCTGTCATATTAGTTAATGATGTCAGCTTCAGAGTGGGTATTTGAGGTGCTCCCTGATCTCTACTTAAAGGGGAATTCCGCCCTAAAACGGAATTTAGGGTGTTTTTTCGTTGTTAACGAGTCAAACTTTCATTTAAAAGCATATTTATGACTAAAGAGCAACATTTAAGATATTTAAGATTTTCGTTTTCTGGTAAACTGGCCTTTGAATGGGAGTGAATAGGGCATGTCGATTGAGCGCACAAAATCTCTATTTTTACAACACTAAGGAGGCTCGACACAACGTGATACTTTACTCGAAGTATCACGTGGGTCTCTACACATGAACGCGAGCATTGAGAACATTGTTTGTGTACACAGATTTTAGTAAAAGCGAAAAGTTTGGAACAACTTACCGTGCTGTTAAACTGCGTCCCGCCGCCATATTGCCAGTCATGAGCAATCGATTTCAGAATGCGATTGAATGGACTCCATAGGACGCTACTTTTCAACTACAGGGTCAATATTGTTTTTCACTTGAGACAAAACAACAAATTATCCGTGCATTTATATGGAACTATGCTTTAGGAGCTATCCATCTTTACTCTCCTTCCTCCTTATGTCGCATTCTGAGATCGATTTCTCATGACTGGCAAGATGGCGGCGGGACGCAGTTTAACAGCACGGTAAGTTGTTCCAAACTTTTCGCTTTTACTAAAATCTGTGTACACAAACAATGTTCTCAATGCTCGCGTTCATGTGTAGAGACCCACGTGATACTTCGAGTAAAGTATCACGTTGTGTCGAGCCTCCTTAGTGTTGTAAAAATAGAGATTTTGTGCGCTCAATCGACATGCCCTATTCACTCCCATTCAAAGGCCAGTTTACCAGAAAACGAAAATCTTAAATATCTTAAATGTTGCTCTTTAGTCATAAATATGCTTTTAAATGAAAGTTTGACTCGTTAACAACGAAAAAACACCCTAAATTCCGTTTTAGGGCGGAATTCCCCTTTAAGTCCAGTTTGCAGACATTTAAACCCTTGTTTTAAAGAACTGAACGATATATCTTGTTGCGATGACGCATGTGCATTTTTGTTTATTACAAACTCATATGAGCGTGTGACACACAGAGGGCTTTCCGGGTATCTTACGACAATGTTACTAGGTCCCCCTTTCCGGTAGCGATCCCAGAACATTCATGGGACGTGTTTGCGTTCACACCATAGACTGTAAAAAATATGGACGTATTGTCCGTGACGTCACCCATCGGTTTGTGAAGATTGTTTATGAAGCTTAAAGTAGGCGTTGCCTGCCGTCACCATCTTGGCTGCGCATCACAGCGAATCACTCGCGGCTAACCGAAAATGAGTAAAGAGGCAGGACGTGAGTGAAGCTGAGGTGACTGGTTGCAGAAACCACGCCTTCCTAGCTCGACAGAAGTGACAGCATTAGCAGTCCACCCGTCACTCAAGTGGCCACGCCCTTAATTATGCAGAACTTTAAGGTTTAATATAATTTAAATGGATGAGTTGCAAAAACATTCACCCCCCTCACAGTTGTCATGAAGGGCAAAATTAGCTATACAGACCAAAAACTATTTTTGTACCAGGCTGTAAACATATTATATTCTACTGTAAAGTTGGCCATTTTAACATAGAGGTCTATGGGAATTAACTCTCTTTTGGAGCCAGCCTCAAGTGGCCAGTCGATGAATTGCAGTTTAAATCACTTCTCTATTGGCTTCATCAAAGAGATCGAAAGGTTGCCCCTCGGTTCACACAGAAGCATGTATGCCAATTTTACAGGTATTTTCTGGGACCAAAGTGCTGTGTGAAAGAGGTTTTTGAGTGGACAGGACTGAGACTCTTCCAGGTTGTCTATTTCCTACTGAGATGCCCCACTCAATCCACGAGCAATACAAACATTCACGTTCTAACTATTGCGTCACAAAAAAAATGAAAGAAAGAAAGAACCAAACAATGTGCCATTACGCATTTGATTGAAGTTGTAATGCACATTTCTTTTGTCCCTCAGCTGAAGAACTCTTTAAAGAGTGACTTGTGTCTCGATCAAGGGCCTGACACAGACAACATTCCAATCCTTTACCTCTGTCACGGGATGACACCTCAGGTAAGTTAACTTTCTTAATTTTGTCTGCTCCTCTTTTCTGTGTGCATGTTTCAGCAGTGGGATTCGGAACGAGGAGGGAACATTGCTTTTCTTTTAATGGCGGTGTAAATACAAAATATATCTGACCGAAATGGCAGGATAAAACACAAAGCAAACATAAAACGAGATTCAAATTTCCTAAATGATTCACCAGTGCTTGCGTGGCAATAAAGGATAGTGTTAAAGTTTTAAAGGTGCAGAAGGCAGGATTTTCAGTTACTGTTTGTAAGCATAAAATTTACAGGCTCCTCCTCTCAACACAGAAGTGCATACCGTATCAAAATATTTAGCTACTACAGTACATATCACTGTAACAAATTTGCTTATGCAGCTGTTTGCCAGTAACTTACTGTAGATTTAAATGTATGTCATTTACTGGACTGCAAAAAATCATTTTCAAGAAAAAAAATCTTAGTATTTTTGTCTTGTTTTCAGTAATAATATCTAAAAATTCTTAAATTAAGATGCTTTTTCTTGATGAGCAAAACGACCCAAAAGAATAAGTCTAGATTTTAGACCAAAAATATCAAATTTATTTAAGTTATTTTGTGCATAAAACAAGCCAAACAAATCTGCCAATGGGGTAAGTTAATTTTTCTTGAATTTACGGTTTAAGGAAAATGTTCAAGATTTTTTTGCTTACCCCATTTTTTTCTTGTTTTATGCACAAAATCACTTAAATTTGATATTTTTGGGTTTTTTTTGGTAGTTTTGCTCATCAAGAAAAAGCATCTTAATTTAAGAATTTTCGAAGGGTGGCAACAGTTTCTTCAAACTTAAATGTACATTAAACATTAACAAAGTTTTTATCTTTACAGATTAAAACTATAAAATAACAGCCTCATGCAAAGCATTCTGGGAACCAGAAAGCCTTATTAACTTTGTTCTGTTTTTTTCTTTCAGATTTTGGTTTCCAGAATGTTTTGCATGAGGCTGTTATTTTAGTTTTATACTTGTTAATGTTTAAATTGACACTTAACTTTTTTTGAAAATATGCTAATTTTCCAGCTACCCTACAGTTAAACATTTTATTTTAACAGTTTTGGAATCCATTCAGTGCCTGAAAATAGTAATCTGCTATTGAAAGTTACCAAGGGGACTACTTTCAGGCACTGCATAATATCATTACGCCTCCTGCAGCCATGTTACAGCAGCAAAGTCCTTGATTATTACGCCAGAATGAGAGTATAGTTCCTAGACATATCTGTCTAGAAAATGACAACTTTTAATTTTCCATCAGTCTTAGTTCACAATGTAACTACAGAAGAGTCAAGTTTTAACTAGGAAAAATATCCAAACTCTTTGGTCATTTTTAAGCGTGATGCTAATGGTCTAATCAGATTCAATGGATTATTCTAAGCTATGCTAAAAGTGGTACTGGCCGACCCGGAGATCAGCTGAATGCATTCCAAAATGATAAAAATCTAATGTTTAACCCCAGGGGACTTGAAAATGAGTATATTTTTTAAAAAAAGTGGAGTGTTCCTTTAATGTTCATTTAACTTCAAACAAACTGTTGCCAGTAAATAACATAAATTTAAATCTACAGGAAGTTACTGGCAAACAACTGCTAATACTGTCATTTCTACAAAAAAAATTTAACAGTGTACCAATTCGATGTTTAAGAATTGACAGCGTTTTTTTTGGCTTACCAAAAATTTGTTAAAGGTGCAGTGTGTAAGTTGTAGAAGCATCTAGTGGTGAGGTTGCAAATTGCAACTAACGGCTCAATACACTGCTCACCCCTCGCTTTTGAAACACATAGAGAAGCTACAGTAGCCGTCACCGGCAGTGTTGGGAACGTTACTTTAAAAAAGTAATTAGTTATAGTTACTAATTACTTCTCAAAAATAGTAACTGAGTTAGTAACTGCGTTACATTATTATAAAAGTAATTAATTACCAGGAAAAGTAATTACTGCGTTACTTAAAAAAATCTAATATTTCAAATAACTTGAATACCCCTTACAAATTAAATATGTTAAATGACTAAAATGAATACTAAAGAGAAATCACAAATTTTGTGGCAGCATGTGACGATTTGAGGTGCTTTATTAGATCAGAATTACTTGCCACAGACGTGGAGAGACTTTTTCTTCATGGGCATAAGTTGCACATTACACAAACATTATTGCCTTTCACCTCAACAATGGAAAAGTAGTGCTTTATACTTCGTGTTTGCGATCGCTACCTTTGAGCTTGTTGTACTTGCCATCACCCTGTCGCCGGTGTTTTCGGAGTGATTGATGCGCGATGACCGGGCTGCATGTCAGTGCTTCGAGATGGGGCACAGTCAGCAGCAGCACCGCTGCTCGTTGAGAAGAGAAAACGACGCGTATTTTCATGTCAGTCTACAAATGTCTCCAACCACGTCAGAAAAGATAGCTAGATTTGTCCTATAAAGTCGCTAAAGTGATAGAAAGTTGCTAAATCTAGCGACAAAGTGACAAAGTTGCTCAGACTTTTTTACACTGCTCGCTCGCTCATACTCAGTCGGACTGTGCGAGTGGGCGTGCCTGTTTGTGAACTCTGCCTTTGGTTGGCTAACGTTGGAGACTAAGCCAATCACCATCAGCTATGTGGTTCTCCCACCCCCTCTAACACACAGACACACCAATCATCATCCGTTATGTTTCTCCCAACACACACACACGAGAAAATCAGTGTTTGGCTGAGAGAGTGAGCATACGCGGGTGAAAATCTCTACAGTTAGATCAATTTTAGTAACGCGCAGCATTTTAATGTCAGTAACGATAACGGCGTTATAACGGGGGAAACAGTAATTTATTTGATTACTCGTTACTGAAAAAAATAACGCAGTTACTAACGCCAATTACTTATAACGCCGTTATTCCCATCACTGGTCACCGGTAAAACATGTCATCGTCAGAGACAACTTAGTAAAAAAAAGTTTGTCTGTTAAAGGTTTCTGTAGAAACATGGCGGCACAAAATAGCGACCTCCACGTAAGGGAACCCTCTGTGTATGTAGATAAAAACGTCTAATTCTAATGTAATAAAACATAACGGTTCATTATAAAAAGGTCTTTATACACCCCTGATAATATAGTTTTGTATATTATTTTGCATTTCTGTCAAGAGATCCTTCTAAAAATTACACACTGCACCTTTAAATAATAAATTACTGTATCTTTGCTTTGATAACGCTTTTATTACTTTATACTTATCCATACAGTACTGTATAGCAACAGCTCTCACATGTTTCTATTTTTATCTCACCTTAAAAGTTTTAGGAGAAAATCTAATACAAAGTTAAAACTTATGAAACTTTGTTAATGAAACATTAGAGAGCTGACAAATTGAATCTTCTGAGCTGTGGAGCAATCACTGAACCCATTTTCTTTGGATGGTTATTGCTTATTTTATCTTTACTATGAGTTATTAAAATCCTGTTCCTGAACTAACAGCTATAGCACAGTTAAAAGAACACAAGACATATGACTTGATACAAGATACATGCAGTAAACATCGAAATATAGTAGTGGAAACAGTGGGATGGGATGATGAGTGTTTTAATGCAGGGGTGGCTGTTTGTTTTTGTCAGCCCGTTTCAATCAATGTTGAAATATAAAAATAGTGTTGATAACAAATGTGATACCGTAGATTAGGACACTGGTGATGATGTTACTGTACAATGATATTGACAGGAATATAGTGTTACTTTGTGTCATGCATGCACACATCTCTCTAAATGGACCATTTTACTTGCAATGGCATTTTGCTGGTACTGGTGGGTCAGGTGGTATGGTGGCGAGACCCTGAAGAAATGTCTTTACTGCTTTGAATCAGTAGGAATATGCCGACGTATCTTTGAGAAATGTTAAGCGTGTGAATATACAGAGTATTTCTAATGGCACTTTAGTTTAATGGTGTTCAGAAATGCCTGAGAGCCATCGAGGATGTGGTTCATCCTTGAAGAGCTATTCACAGCATTATGCAAGATAAAATATAGAAAAGCATTTGGAAAACTTGGAAGCGGGCTTCCTGTTTAATTATAAAAGGATTACTGGAATATTCTGGAGATGAGTTTCACGGCAGCTTTACTGTATGCATGGCTCACTCTTTTCAACCTCTCAATCTTATTTCTGTGGAAGAAAAAACTAGTGGCTTTGTTCATATAAGAGCAATGCTTTAAGCTCACATAACATGCGCCGTTTCTGCTTATCTCATGTTAATCTTGAGTACCTATAGAGTAGTATTACATCCTTCATATATCCAAAGGGTCTTTAGTTTATAGATTTATAAAAGACAGATCAGCTTTACAGATTTTTGCCCGAGCTCATGGAGGTGTACAGCGGGTGGAATCACATGCAAGCAACACATCTCTGGATATGATTCACTACATGTTTCGTTTAGATAATATGCACTTATGCACCGATTGCCAACAAAACACAAACATTTGATTGAGTTTTACTCACTGCCTGAGACCCATGACCCGGTTGGGACCGCCCAATTTTAACACCCATGCAGAACTCTCCTGCTACCTTGGATAAACAAACTATATCCATTGTTTCCAGAATGCTGAGTTCTTTGGGAAGCTGAACAAGCTTGTCCTCACAAACAACACTTCTTTGGTGATGTTGATTTCGTGTCAGCTCTTGGTTGGTGTATGTGTGCGCTTTTTTCTGTTGAAGTGCCCATAAAAGGACTTCCACTGGACTTCCTTCACTGAAATTGCCTATAAAAGAAATAAAGCAAGATTGTTACGTATGAATCTTTCAAGTTAAATTTTTTTTCCGAAACTGTGATTTGGCACAGAAATTCATCCAACTGCTTTTTTGACACTTTGCCTATAGCCCTTTTCACACAGAGATTACGGAAAATACACAGAAAATGTGTCCGGGATTTTCCGAACTATAACTATAACTAAATACGGCATGCCCCTTACGGCATTGTTTCTAAATCTTGTTCACACTGAATGCTTTCCATTAATGTTACGGCAATGTTACTACGGGGCTGTTTACTCGCAAAACGAAACTGCGGAGATCAGACGCTTTAGTTTAATCAATGAAAGGCTAAAAATAGCGCTGTTCACCGTATGTTCGTGTCAGAAAAGACGTAAAAAATGTGTTTAGTACCTCAGATTAGATAAATGGGTGGAGAGAAGGAGGTCGCGTGTGGCTGTTCGAACACATTAAACCACATTTGCGTTTACACTACAAAAGAAATCCGATCGAAAGGGGTTTCGATTTTGAATGTGGTCGAAAGTGGACGAGCTCAAAACGTTTTGAACATCGTTTACACCTGGCATTAATGTCGTCCACTTGTGATTCGATCGATGAAAACGCATGTTAATGTGTAAACAGCCTCTTTACGGGAACAATCCCAGAACATTTACAGAACATGTTTGTGTTCACACAGAAGCCTCTCTTTCAATTTTATGGACATTTTCTGGGCCAACACTTTGTAAATGGAAGTCGGGCCAAGTACCAAAACACACTTGTAGCCAATCAGCAGTAAGGGGCGTGTCAACTTACCGACATCGTTGACTGGGTTGCGTATGTGTGGGGTGGGTCTATCAAAAGAAGGTCCAGATTCTATTGGGGTAGGGGCGTGTTTGTTAAGGTGATCTAAAATGTCAACATTGGCTTTCAGAGATCGTGCACCCCGCCTTTAATCCCCCACATAAGAAGAGTGTTGAAGAAATATACGGTAGTAGCTTAAGAACTGTTATAAATATTAGCGGAGAAGGTTGTTCTGGTGTACTATATGCTCTAATTAGCAGCCTAAGATTGATGCTGTATAAAGTTGATGGGGTATAGGAGTTCATTTATGTGGGGCCATCAATCTCCTGTTAAGCTTTCAGCATATTGTGATGATGAGGTTGTTTAATAGGATTACATTAACCTTTACTGAAATTGGTCAGAAATCTTCTGCAGAAGGAAAACTGGTATGCTAGATAAAAAAATCCATGTTTATTTTTTAAAAAAGGCATCCAGTCCTCTCCAAAGTGTTACCAAATTCAAAATAAGTGTACGCAGAAAAGGATTTGCTTTCTTCAGACTGGCAGGGATGAGATTTTTTAACATCATGCAAAAGCATGCCTGGGAAATGCTCGGCAAACAAATCTCAAAGCTTGGCATACATGAACACACAACTGAGCAAGTAGAATGTGACGAGACAGAGTTGTTCCCAAGGAGATTAACTCAGACTCCTCGCTCGCTGCTTTCCAAGTGTTATGTGCAGATGCATGAGAAACAGCGGCGACGTGTACAGCAAAAGATTTGTGGTAAGCAACATCCACTGGATCGCAGGTTGTTGTAGGTTTTATTGGAGGACATTTATTTGACATTACACAAAGAGGTTGCTCCTTTATAGCTTATGAGCTCATTTAAAAGGTGCATTGTGTAACGTTTAAGAAGATCTCTTGACAGAAATGCAATATAATATACATAACTATATTATCAGTGGTGTATAAAGACCTTACAAAATGAACTTTTTGTTTTTATTACCTTTACCGTTTTTACACCGCGGATCCCAATGGAAATTGCTGTTTCGTACCGCCATGTTTCTTTTATTAGCCCTAAATGGACAAATTAGTCTAAAGCATAAGCATGTTTGTGTCACTATTTCTCTGATGATGACATGTTTGTCCTGTGGTGGCTGTATTTCGAAAAAGGGGAGGGGGGGCTGTGGAGTGAGCCGTTGGTTGCAATTCACAGTCTCACTGCTAGATGCCATTAAAATGTACACACCGGTCCTTTTAGGGATGGTGTCCCGGACAGGGATTAGCTTAAACCAGGACTAGACTTTAGTTTAATGAGGAAATAAAATGAGTTTTAACAAACCTGCCTTACTAAAAACATCACTTTAATGTGTGCATTTTAAAGTCAAAACAAAGGGCACAGATGTATTTTAAGATATGTCAGTGCAAGTTGTTTTCAGTTTGGACAACTCTTACACATATTTTAGTCTAGGACTAGTCTAATTCCTGTTCGGGAAATCGTCCTTAAGACGACTTTATTAAAATTTCTTATAAAAAAATTGATGACATACAGTACTGTGATTGTTTAGTGCTACTGTATAAAAATGTAAAATGCCTTTTCTTAAGAGACGTTGATGAGAAATGTAGCAACACTTTACAATAAGGTTGTATTTGTTAACATTAGTGAAAGCATTACTGTAGCTAACATGAACTACTAACACATTTTTAAAATCAAAGGTTGTAACTGTTAACATTAGTTAATGTTCAGTGAACTAACACAAACAACTGTATTGGCATTTGCTAAGATTAATAAATGCTGAAAAACTAGTTAATATTTGAAGTGGATCAATACGTTCATCAACGTTGTCCTAAGACAAGAATGGTTATTTGTGTATTGGTTTTAAGACAACTTTTAGGAAAGGTTTTGATCCATCTTAAATGTTGACTAGTGTATATTGTTCATTGTACAGTAAGTTCATGATAACGAATGCATTTACTAATGTTAACAAATACAACCTTATCGTAAAGTGTTACCAGAAATGTTAAAACAAATCTGGGTTCTGATTGAGAAATATTGAGATGTCTTCTGAAGCTGTGAGATAACAGGGCTTTCATATTTGTTGTTTAAAAAGTAATATTTGAAAAAAGTAGTTGCTGTACGATATTGAAGAAAATGCGACGATTACTTAAATAATTAGATATACGTGTGCAGTACAATAATGCCTTAAAGGAATATTCCATTTTCTTAAAAGAAAAATCCAGATAATTTACTCACCACCATGTCATCCAAAATGTTGATGTCTTTCTTTGTTCAGTCGAGAAGAAATTATGTTTTTTGAGGAAAACATTGCAGGATTTTTCTCATTAAAATGAGAAAAATCCTGCAATGTTTTCCTCAAAAAACATAATTTGGACTTTTAATAGAGCCCAACATTTAATACTTAACTCAACACTAAACAGTTTTTTTCAACGGAGTTTCAAAGGACTCTAAACTATCCCAAACGAGGCATAAGGGTCTTATCTAGCGAAACGATTGTCATTTTTGACAAGAAAAATAAAAATATGCTCTTTTAAACCACAACTTTTCGTCTAGGTCCGGTCCAGCGTGACCTAACGTAAATGCGTAGTGACGTAGGGAGGTCACGTGTTACATATATAAAACACACATTTGCGGACCATTGTAAACAATAAACTGACACAAAGACATTAATTAGTATCAGTTGACATACAACAACGTAGGAACGGTCCTCTTTCAACACACTTGTAAACACTGGGGCGGAGTTTCGCGTTCGTCCTCTGTGACCTCTTGACGTATTGCGTGGGGTCACGCTGACGCGTCATGACCGGATCTATACGAGAAGTTGTGCTTTAAAAGTGTATATTTGTTATTTTTATTGTCAAAAATGACAATCGTTTTGCTAGATAAGACCCTTATGCCTCGTTTGGGATCGTTTAGAGTCCTTTGAAACTCCATTAAAAAAAAACGTTAAGTGTTGAGTTAAGTATTAATTGTTGGTGTCTATTAAAGTCCATTAAAATGAGAAAAATCCTGCAATGTTTTCCTCAAAAAACATAATTTCTTCTCGACTGAACAAAGAAAGACATCAACATTTTGGATCACATGGTGGTGAGTAAATTATCTGGATTTTTATTTTAAGAAAATTGACTATTCCTTTAAGTTTGTAAAATCAAGCTAAACTTTATTAACCCTCATAAGCCCCTATTTTCCTGTATAAGTTAATCTTTCTGTGTTAAAATTTTTAGACTTATTCTGGATGCATTGATTTTTTTGACAAATAAGAAGAAAAAACATTTCAATTGGTGTCATTTTGCTGGACCTCTTTAGAACGACTGAATCAAACCCAGTTGTTTATATGAATCTTGACAGATAATCTAGAAAAGTCACAAAATCTTATTCCACTGAGATGAAGGGAACCATGTTTTTAAACTAAAGAAAAGTGGCTTGGGGGTAAGATTGACCCCAAGGGACTTATTGGGGTTAAATATACACTGTATTTTAAAACGGAAAATGATTACATATACAGTATGTTACATATATATATATTAATTATACATACACATTGATAATTCAACACATAGCACACACAAGCACTAACCTTCATGTATCATGTTTCTTTACTCAAACCTTTACTATACATAACCTTTTGAAATAATTAAATGATTTGTGACCTTGGATCACAAAAAAACCTAGATTTAACTGAAAATTTGAAAATAAAAGCTAAATAAATAAGCGTTCCATTAATATATTGTTTGTTATGAAAGTATTTGACTGAAACTATTTGATGCTATTTATATCTGGAATCTGCAAAAAGAATAGAAATATTGGGAAAATCACAAAAATGTACAAAATATCTTCATGAAATATGATTTTTACTTAATATATGAATGATTTTTGGCATCATTTTTTTTTTTTATTTTGACACATAATGATTTCTGGGTATATATTGAAATCCTGATTTCCAGGATGATGGCTTTTAACATTTCATCATGAGCCAGTCTGATAATGTTTTAGATCATTTTTGTGCTTTCTGTACAAATCTTTGAGAATACAGTAAAACTCCTCATTGCACTATAAAATTTGTGACACTTTCCTTTAAGAAAGCTTATTTTTGTCCTTGCTTTTTTTGTTTTTCTCTAAATGCTATGGACCAGGCCACATCCTTTTCACAGACGGCCATGTTCTACATTAATCTTCATGATATGCTGTTATTTTTTTCCATTGACTGCGCTGTGCCTTTCTTACTGTACAGTATCAAATTGGTGGCCCATTTATTAGTTGCCGGCTTTCTTTCTTCATTTAATAACAGTTATGTGATCACATTTATAAAAAGGAGGAACATTTTCTTCTTTGATGTCAACATGAAACAGCATTTCTAACACATTTTATTTCTGTTGTGACAATACCCACCCAAAAGAAATTGAGAGCAGGACTTGAGTTTATCCGTGCAGTTTAGATGGGTGTTTTATTTATTAGAATAGAGACAGAGAGTACAATAACTGTGCATTCTTCATTTAGGCATTTTTTACAAAGATCTGATCAAAGGCCAATCCTATACTTATAGGCACAGGAGGATAGTGTGCATCATTATGGTTCACTTTCAAACCCATCCCCTTCTTTATTATAGTAAAGATTACTGGCATTAATTTACTGTATTATTGGCAAGATTTCAGGCTGAAATACCTACTGTACAGTATGAGTGAATATTACATTAAATTTTTCCTGACTATATATACAGTAGGTTTGCATGCTATTTAGGTGACGGCAGCCAAAATGATGGTAATCATGTTTGATAAAAGCATTGCAAAGACAAAAATTTTCTCTTGTGTGTACTGATGAAATGTAGGTATAAATGTACAGAAAGGTGCATTATGATTTCTAGTTTTTATTCTCTGAAAAAATACTTTGAATAAGCTGCATGGCATTAATCTATTTTACAGGAAAGTCTGTGTAAAGCAATATTAAATATGTGTTTTGAGTCACACCACAGTTTCCGCCTCTTTCGCGCATGAAGCTTGCGCGAAAGGCGCGAATTGAGCGTTGTGCGCGGTACGCGCAGGAAGCGCAAATGGTGCTTTTTGTGCATCTTGCGGTTCACGCGAATTTGCGGCTGACGCCCGAGTTGAAAAATTTGAACTTTGGCGGAATTTCGCGCCGCGTTAACCAATCAGGAGCCTGCTTGCTGCTGTGGTGGCAGACCCGTCCGGAGTCACTCATTCAACCAACGCTTGATATTGTCCATAAGCAGTCACCCGGAGCTATACGACACAAGTTCTTATTTCTATAGAGGAGACAGGAATAAAAAGGACCTCGCTTGGAAGAGTGTCAGTGAGGACATTGGGCAACCTGGTAATTGTAATACACATTTCACTTTTGAGTCACGTGACGTTTATCGACCCACACCGTTTATTTTCCCCCTATAGTAAGGTTACCAAATACAAACTGGTAACTCTCTCGATAAATGCACAATCAACATCAGTCATTTTGCAAACAGACAACCGCATAGCACTTGCCCCTCCCACAAGAAGCGGAGTTTGCCTCTGACGCGCGTCAAATGCTTGCTTTTTCCGCGCGTCTACTCCGCTCTATACACGCGAATGCATCCAAATTGTTCAAGCGGCAAACCACGCGCGGTAGACACGATTTTGATGCCCGAAACGTGGTTGGTGTAAACTCGCGTTTTTCCACTAAAGTTCAAAAGTTTCAACCTGCGCGTTTGCCACGGCAATGCTCAATTCGTGCCATTCGTGAACTAGATGCGCGAATGAGGAGGAATCGCGTCTACTGCGCCACGCTAAATGCGCAGCCCGACCTCCTGACGCGCGTCAACGCGTCTTCACATTGAAATCACTCGCACTTGACGCCTCTACCGCGGCTGGTGTGAAAGCAGCAATTAACCGCTGGGGGCGTGTCTGCTGTCGCAGCTGAAACCACGCCCACTTGCGGGAAAGCTCCCATCTCTCTCAACTTTCAAATAGGCTACAACCTCGTGAATGTATTGGGGGCGAGGCCATGCTCAGTGGCTCCAGTGCGTCATTGAACCACAGTTTTAGCCCCGCACAAATACTCCTGAATTCAGAAATGTGGAAAAAATCTGTCAATTTAGTCTTTCCAACGTGTTTTATTTCTAACATTTGTAAAGTGTTTTTAGAAATGACTTTACACAAACTTTAAGATTTTCATTATAGTTATATCTATACAAACCTAGGGCTGTTTTGACAGATAAAGTACAGTAGGCCTACTGTTCTCAACTCAAATATTATGTAAAGAGTTTGCATTATTATACTGTACATTGGTAATATTATCTCTTGAAATTAAAGCTTGGCAGTCTCAGGAAAATCCTAAAGTAAAAGTAAAAATCCTTTATAAGTTGTGTCTCAACAAATTGCAAACAACTTTTCATCTCAGTTTTTGCTTGAGAGCCTCCATTTGAAGCCACATTGTGGAGTTCATTCATGAGTGAACTTTATATGCATGAGAAAGCAATGTCTTAAGCCGTGATGTTCCCTTTGAAGAAACTGTCATGTCTTCCAGATGTTCTTTAGCCCATTGGTTAAGTCCCTCATGTTCACCTCTACACACAGACATGCAACTCATCTTACGTGTCAGTCGGCATGATATGAACTTACAGACCATCTGGAGTTACTGACTAATTGAATGTGTTTACACAAGAACAGGAAATGACATCACAAACACAGAAGGTTCTGAGATATATTGCTTCTATTTTTGTACATTTAGCGATAAATGATGGTATAATAAAATTAGCAAATGAGCCGATGGAGATGTTTGTAACTTTTCCAAAAAAATGACAACAATTTTGAACTATGGCTGTGAAAGTTTATTCACTTCCAGTAGAGGTTAAGTATGGCCATCTGCTCGAGTGTTAATGTATTAATTTACAGAAGAGGCTCTGCATGACTGCCTTCAATGCAATATGTTAGATTTACACTTTCATATGCACTGCCAGTGGTTCTCAAACTTTTCTCAAAAAAAAAAAACAAAACAAAAAAAAAATATATATATATATATATATATATATAGTATCTTTATTTTGTTCTCTTTTTCTGACCTCACAAATATGGGTAGGTTTCTTCAAAAATACCCAATTTGGAGTAAAAAGCTGAAATGATTGCTTTTTTGTAAAAGGCTTTTGTTAGAGTTCAGATTCAGAGTGATGATCAAAACGTACACAGAGTTTTTACTGTTTTTGGATCAGTAGATGCTTCAATGTTTTATAAGTTGGGTAAGAGTGCCACCTAGTGAACAATAGCGGGAATACGAATTGCCCTAAAAACTCGTCATTGGCAGGGCAGCGTTTTCTCTTAATTGACGAGAGTTTTAAAAATACAGTTCTCAAATATTTGCAGTCAGGCCTGCTTTTCACATTATCCGCTCTGCAAACTAAAACCATTAGCTGTGTTTGATTTAGATTTATCGCTCTATTTGATTCTGTAACACATCTCTTTTTATGCTCATTTTATTCATAAGACTGCTCTCTCATTGCAGAATGTATACTACACCAGCACTCAGCAGTTATTTGTGGGCATCTTGAGCCCCACCATTGATGACGATGATAACAAGTGCCTGGTGGATGTGAACAGCCGACCTCGACTCATCGAATGCAGCTACGCTGTTTCCAAACGCATGAAACTCCACTGGCGCTTTACTCAGGTAACTTCATTTACTGTACAGCCTGAAATGTCAAATCAGAGTATCAGCGAATAATGGTATATTTATAATGGTATTGGATAGTGCCCCATAATTGTTTAAACCTTCAATCCATTACATCACCAAATTTATCTAGCAAAACAAATCCTTACAGTTATTAAATGTCTTTTGAGGTGAACTGGTGTTGTTTTTTTTTTTTTTTACATTTTTATTTGAAAACTTATAAACCACACATGTTCACGAGAGAGTTGAAGAGAGCCTACTGTCTGACCTCTGACCCAACATTACAAAAACCCATTGCTTTACTTTAGAAGACACTTAATAACTGTATGGATTGGTTTTTGATGACTGGATTAGCTTTTTGGAACATTTAAAAGTGGGGCACTATCCAATGCCATTATAAAGCCGAAAAGAACCAGGATATTATTTTATATAACGTTGACTGTGTTCAGCTAAAAAAAGGAAGTAATTTACACCGAGGATGGTTTGAGGGTGAGTAAAATATGGGCTCATTTTCATTTTGGAGTGAACTATCCCTTTAAGTCATACCTAAGGGAGATTGACATCTGTTGATTGTATTTGTTGTTGTTGATCTACGTATAAGCCACACAATGATGTAACTCATTTAAATGTGCGTCATTTAATGTTAAATTAATTTTAATAAAACTTATTTTAATATTTCCTCCATTAGCACACTTCACATTTGTTGTGGCCTCAGGCAATGTTTCAGTCTAGACGCACACACACAAGTGCACATAGACACACATCAACACTAAATCAAATCGGCTCATTTCATTGACAGACAATTGCCAAGTCGGTTTCCCTTTTGGTGTAAAACTACAAAACCATTATGATATCATCCAACTGAGTAATTCTTTATAGTGAATAGATTAGTTGGTGTGGAAACAGACCTGTATCTCTGGGAATGTGAGAGACAGGATAGTGATGCCAAACTATGTGCACACATTTACTTTTGCCCTTCAGGCTCATAGCTGGATGCACAAGTCATGTTGGATCTCATATGCTTGAATGAACTACTATAAAGACTTGGGAATTGTTTAACCTTTAACCCAGTTCTTATACATATGTACATGTGAATTATTTGTGCCTGGGTTTTTTTAAGCAGGCTTATTAAAACAAGTTTCATGTGCACATGATGAATTGGGGTATAGAGTTAGGATGTAGTGATGAATACTTACGACTTTGTTGAAGGTATTTTAAATGTTTATATCTTGTAATATTGATTTGTTATATTTATATTACACTGTTTATTACATTGGGTTTGTAAAAGAGGCTCTGTTAAAAAGTCAATGGCGCAATAGTGTTTTTTGTAATTTAAATAGCGCATTAGTAATATACGCCTATAAACGGGACATACGGGATGACAACGCGGGTTTGCTTATCACATACATGAATGGCAGCAGCACAAAAACGCTTTTAAATATGAAAGATTAAAGGATTGAATGTAAAAGATTATTATTGAGTCTCTTGGACATAAATGAGGACTAATTATGAGACGTTAGAAGGCACAAAGTGCTGCTTCACCTGCAGCCTGGTAAGTAAATAAATGCTTTGCTTTAAACAAATGCATCTGTTTTTAAATGTTTTTTTTTTTAAATGCTACCTCACGGATTTATTGCATATGATGACTCTGTACCTGTGGATATGGTGGGATGAGAAACATTTTTAAAGGAACAGTATGTAGGATTGTGGCCAAAACTGGTATTGCAATCACAAAACATGTGGCTAAAACTGGTACTGCAATCACACAGCTGGTGGCCAATATACAAAACGACAACATAAACATCAGTTGAGGGCTGCAACTCCACTTTGTAAATGACAATATCCTGGTTATACCACTGTCAGTGATATAAGTATTTAAAATGAAAATGATTTCTTAATGTCTAGTGACATTTCAGGGCCATTTAATGATTAATTTATATACATTTCTTACATACTGTTCCTTTAAGTAATGCTTAAAAAACCTGACGCTGTCCAAGTGCTGAAATGTGCAGAGAGCCGTTTGTAAATTCTTTTTCTCCTGTTTGTTACAAATAAAGTATTTTTAGAGTACAAACCTTTTCATACTTGTAAATTATTTTTTGATGATATTGGATAGCCATACATTTAAAACAATTAAAAGCCTGCTTTTTTACTTCCATGACTAAAAGAAAACGGGTTTTAAAGGTTTTAAAGTCGCCATGAAACGGAAGTAGCGATTGCCTTGTTTTCCCTGTGGTGACGTATATCCGAATGAAACGGCTTTTGAGATGAAATAAGGCAGGGCTGGATTTAAATTTGTCCATCGAGATCTGATTGGATCGTTTGAAGTTGGGTCGTGTTGCTAATTGCTAATCGCTGCGATCTTCTCTCGGACCCCGCCCACCTGCCATACTTTTGACCGGAAGTGAAGAGAGATCGTTTTGAGGAGGGGAGGAGATTTGCATTTTTGATTAAAGATTATGAGCACACACGAATTTTTAAAAAATAATGAAGCTCACAGATAAGTCATTTGTTAATAATACCACAATATTAAAAAATATATATATAGTTTTTCATTTCAATTTCATTGCGACTTTAATAAAAAATAACAATTTCAATGCAAGTGAAAAACAACACAATTATTTAACATTAATCCTAAACTGGGGATCTTCTTACTCCGCTTAGTTTTTCGGTTTACAAAGTCCGTCATCTAAATAGACATTAGACATAGCGCCAGCGCAACTTGCTTTTAAAGGGGATGAGAGGTGAGACTCTCATTGGTTTATTGCACATTACGCCCAAAATACTCCCATTACTCATTAAAAAAGAAGGACCAACCCTTTTCGACCATGCGCTCGGCGCACAAACCATTTTTCCCGTTGTTAAATTAGCAAAAGTGGATTCGGACATGCCCATTTAGACGTTGCGCTGTGCGCTTTAGACAATTCGCTTAGATCTTTAAAATAGAACCCGAAGTTTTCTGGTTTTACTTGTGTTAGTTTGTATTTTAAAACATTATAATGGAATACATGATAAATATCTAAGACATTGGTACCCTTCAAAAGATAAACTATTTCAACACTTCAAAGTAAAACTCTAGTTTAACTTTTTTAACTATATTACCCGCTGTATACTGTAGCTCATACAGCATTGCATTGCAGCACAAATTGTTGGCCTCGAATCCAGGAAACACCTTTGATAAACAAAAGATATGCACTATAAATCGCTTTGGATAAAATCATCTGCAACATTCATAAAAAGTTAATATATCATATCATGTATCAATATCATAATGTCAACATATTTTAAATGATTGTAGCCATTTAATTGGTCTTTCCACCCACATTAACATTTTCTTTTTTATCCATCAGTCTAACACATTCAGATTTAACAAGTATACTGCAGAATAACAATTACTTTTGTAACCTGAATCATAATATTAAAAGATATCCAGTATAATATCGCAGAATAGCTCATTTCTTGTGTGTGTGTGTGTGTGTGTGTGTGTGTGTGCGTGCGTGCGTGCGTGCGTGCGTGTGTGTGGAGACCTTCTGACCTAAGCTGTTGAGCGTCTCTGAAAGAGAGAGCATGATGATGTGATACTGAACTTTCATATACCCGTGACTTAAAGCCACAGGCATCGGTCTCAGAGAAGTGGACTGAACTGAGTGCTGGATGGAACAAAATCACCCAGCCTATCTCATTTCTGCAGTCTTTCCTTCACGGCTTGAGATCAGTGTGGAGTTTCCCCTCCAGCTCATCTTCTGCTCTCTGCTTTCTGTCTAAGCCTATAGCGCTGCTGTTCCTCACAGATACACCAGCTGTGAGCCTTCCGGCGATGTCTGAAAGATCAAAATGAATTTGATGGACTTTTTGGTTTAAATAATAAATGATTAAAATGAGAAATATTTTTAAAAACATTTTGCATTGTGGCATTATTACAGTGGTAGAAGATTGTAATTCTCATCACCTTCTGCAAAAAACATCTAATTTTCATCACTAATAAAGCGCAGAAAATAATATAAATATATTAACAGTATTTGCATTGTAACATTTGTGCATAAGGTAACATTTGTCACACTGCTTTTATTTCCATTTACAGCAGTACTTTAATCCAAAGCGACCTACAAAGGTTTATGTAGATTTTAGTAAAAATCTTGTCTCAGCGGCCGATCACTCTGCTTTAAACGCTTGGAAAGCGAGGCGGACAGCACTGCCTTTTTTGATTGACTTCAGAAAAGAGCAGTGTGCTTCATTTTTTTATATTGCTAGGCAACCACAGAGGCAGCTGTCCTGTCAATCAAATATTGAAGCGTGATCGCTCTTGAAACTTTGGTTTGCTGTTTACTCTCATATAAGCAGAAACTTTAAACAGAGGATGCTTGGTCTGACCTTGATCGAGGATGAGAGTTGCACAAACACGCAGGAGACAGTGAGTGACTGCGGTCTCTGGTTGTTCCAAGCAAAAATAAATTTGTGTCACCGCCTCTCCCCTTATTTAATTGGACAATGAAAAAAATGCGAATGACGTCAGGCACTTTTTCGCACAGAGTTGACTTCAGAGCGCTCCTGCAAAAACACGTGGCGCGGCAAGAAGGAAAAATGCTAGGCGTTCGGCACGCATTAAAGCATGCATACGGCTCACTGCCTGTAGATAACAGTTCAAAAAAGCGCCAATGGAAGTACCGTGCTTTTCAAAAACACCAGCAGCTTGCATTTTTTCAGCGCTGAGCAGAGATACTGACCAGATACAATACTGATTTTTGTGGTAACTATTTTTTTTTACTCTTTCCCCGCCATTGACGAGATTTTCCGTCTTTCCGCAATACCGCTATTATCCACCAGGTGGCGCCCTTCCGCAACTTTTTAAAACCGGAAGTATTGCCCTATGGCAAGCTGCTGCATGTCCGTGTCTGTTTTAAAGATCGCTCTGGATGGGATCTCTATGAAAAGTCCGTCACCAAAATGGAATTATTTTTGCTTTTTGCTCAAAATATGGTGTTTTTGCAGAAACCTACCCATATTCAAAAGCTGATTGCAAAAGAACCACTAAAGGTAGGATGAAACGGTTTTTTTTTGTTTGAAAGCAGAGGGTCTGTTCTTTCATTTGGTATATTGTATGTTTATTTATTTAAAGAAGAACATTTTCTGGAAGGCATTAAACTTTGGTGAAAATCATGAAAAACGTTGGCGCTGGCTGGCAACTTTTTTTAAAAACGCTGGCGGTGAAAGAGTTAAATGACGTTTATCTCGTTTTGGAACCAAAGTCTTCATATATAACAAAAAAGATGGAAAGATATGTCTAGTTAAATATTACCACCTGTAATTTATCATATTAACTGACTAAATGTTCAATAGTTGAAGAAAAGGTAAATACATATAATACCATAATTATCTATTCTACATACTACACTGCAAAAATGATTTTCAAGAAAAAAAATCTTAGTATTTTTGTCTTGTTTTCAGTAAAAATATTTAAAAATTCTTAAATTAAGATGCTTTTTCTTGATGAACAAAACAACCCAAGAAAATAAGTCTAAATGTAAGTGATTTTGTGAATAAAACAAGCAAAAAAATATGCCAATGGGGTAAACAAAAAATCTTGAACATTTTTCTTAAACACTTAATTCAAGAAAAATTCAAAAAAAATGTTCTTACCCCATTGGCAGATTATTTTCTTGGGTAGTTTTGCTCATCAAGATAAAGCATCTTAATTTAAGAATGTTTAGATATTTTTACTGAAAACAAGCAGTGTATATATTAAATAATTTCCCATTTTCTGTGTTTAACTCTTTTTCTTTCATGTAATGCTGCTTTGAAATAATGCAATATTGTAAAAAAGCACTTTATAAATTTGACTTGATTCAACGTGTTCATTCCAGTACTATGAGATTGTGTTTTTCTTATTACAAAGGGGAAAATGTCTTTCACATTGCAGGTGAATTATAGGAGAAGATGGATGAAGTCTTGCCGGATCACAGTTGGACGTGTAATGAAAACCATCCTATTTTCTCTCTCTGTTCTACAGGGAGGCTCCATCCAGAACACAAAGTCAAAGCGATGCCTCGAACTCGTGGAGAACAGTGACAATGAATTCGGATATCAGCTGACCCTCCAAAAATGCACAGGCCAGACATGGACCATCACCAATCTGTTGCCTGGCAGCACCTTATGATGGTACCGTTGAGAACATCGAGAAATGAACTTGAAGCTTAAACACCAGGATGTCTTTATTCGACGATGACATCATATGATAAATGTTAAACATTTTTCCTATAGCTACTGTACTCGTGCATATTGATCAGCCACATTTGGCAGATATGGCATTGTGTGTTATGAGGTTTTACACTGTAATGAGATATACTCGATTGTGTCTTGACTTGAAGGTTGTATCGACTCCAGTGCGTGCACACGGGGCCGTAATTGCTACCGTGTAGCAAAGCTTTGGCAACGTTCTTGCTGTATTTCTTTCAATCTAGTGTCTCAGGTTTGTAGGTTGAGATTATTTTGAAATAACACTGTACATTTTGGGGACATGCCAATATGTTGGAACATATCTAGATACAATCAGCTGTTTTATATCTACATGTATAGTATCAGTATTTATAATTCATGGCAGTAAAAATGACAAATGTTAAGAAAATTTGTGTTCTGTTCTGATTCAGTGACTTTGTGCTGATAGCTGGTGTATAAATAGAGGCAAAGCTCCAATTGTTATGACAGATTAGATAATTCACAGCATCATTGCTTTGGTTTAGCGGTACCCTCCTTTTCATAACTTGGCATTATGGTGGCTACGGTCACCAAAATTTTTCAAAATGCTCCGGGGCTCAAGCACCCACTAAAATGTTTTAAAAGGACCCACGGACAATCGCCAGATATACAATTATTTTTAATCAAAAACCCTTTTGAAATTCGAGAGCCTCTCTGATTGGTGGATCTCGCAAGTTGTAATATCTTCAACGAGTTGATAAATAACTAGACAAGGGGAATTTACATCCGTATATAAAACTGTGCAGAAAGGTGACTGTGCCGTTTTTCTTATTTGGTTGTGGCTAGAAGGAATACAGCAAATGCTGAAATCTCACCGGATGAGCGCTATTTCTATCCTTTTTTCATTGGATTCAGGTCGTAGCTGTATCCCATCTAGCCAGAACCGCTGTTTTCATCTTAAAGGGATGGTTCGGCCAAAAATGATATTAAACCCATGATTTACTCACCCCCAAGCTGTCCGAGTTGCATATGTCCATCGTTTTTCAGACAAACACATTTTCTGATATTTTAGAAAATGTTTTAGATCTTTCAGTTGATTAAATGTAATGTTACGGGGTCCACGACCTTCAAGTCTAAAAAAAGTGTGTCCATCCTTCACAAAATAAATCCAAGCTCCAGGATGATAAACAAAGGTCTTCTGAGGGTAATCAGCGCGGTGTTGTTGTCGAAATATCCATATTTAAAACTTTATTAACGTAAATAAATACCTTCCGGTAGCGCCGCCATCTTAGTCGCGTCCGCATTCAGGATGAGAGCTTACGCAGCCTACGGAGGCTACTCTGCTGCTGCTCTGTGCCCCCACCCTCCGAATTTGTCATACGTCACTAAGAAAAGTGCGTACACTACGCTAATACTCTCTCCTGAATACAGAGGAGTCTAAGATGGCGGCGCTACCGGAAGGTATTTATTTTCGGTATTACAGTTTTAAATATGGATATTTCTACAACTACACCACGCGGATTACCCTCAGAAGACCTTTGTTTATCATCCTGGAGCCGTTTGGATTTAATTTGTGAAGGATGGATGCACTTTTTTTGCACTTGAAGGTCGTGGACTATGGGTGGACCCCGTAACATTACATTTAATCAACTGAAAAATCTAAAACATTTTCTAAAATATCCAAAAATGTGTTTGTATGAAAAACGATGGACATATGCAACTCGGACAGCTTGGGGGTGAGTAAATCATGGGTTTAATATCATTTTTGGCCGAACTATCCCTTTAATTGCAAACCTAACCCAAAATCTCACCGAATTTCGGTGTTAACTTCTAGACAAAACCTCCTCTTTCTTTCATAAGTGCACTCCCATTGCGTCTGCGGTTGCTAAGCAACCTAAGCGTTGCTTGACATTGTGCTGAGGACCCACCCTTGGAAACAGAAATTGGCGTCTATGTTTAACACTGTTTTGTAGCAACATCACACACATCTGAGGTCTGTGACCTGACATCATTCATTCAAAAGAAGTGATGCCAAATGTTAATGTGCTTTTCTATAAAACAAAACCAGACAGCACCATGATACTTTCACAGCAGTAGTTTATACTCAAGCTCTTCTCGGCTCCAAAGAAATGTACCCGACCCAAAATGACCCGAATCACTTTTTTACCCGACTGGACCTGAATGTAAATGGCAACGACGTGTGTGCAGTTTGCATCCCTGCACGCACCAGTCAGACTGTTTTTTACTTCAAGAGGTCAAACTGAATATTTTTATAATGCGATTCATGCTGTGTGCACCAAAACGAACTGACATCTCAGCGTACAGGAATTAAAGCTCCAACCTGAAACAACACGTAGCGGTTAGTGTCACACTGATGCCTATTTGAACACTATTAATGGTCATTTGGTAACTATGTGCACCTTTACCTTATTGTAATACTATTTCACACTGTCCGAGTTTTTTTGTCATTTGCGCTTTTATGCAAGCAGTGACAAATCCTGTAAACCTTAATACAAACAACACACGTTCATTTCAACATGATCTCACAAAGTTCTGTGGGATAGTCACGGACTGTCTTTTTCCGTGGCATTCTCACGGATTGGTTACTCAACTGTTTTTTCCTATTTTCAAACCATTTTCGCTTTGGTTTAGGGTTAGATTTGGTGTTTGCGTTAGTATGTCACTTTAACTATTGGTTTATACTACTTTTTCTGATTTATATTTTCTAAACTTTAAACAATTGTCGCCTGGCGTTATGGTTAGAGTTGGGTTTGGATAGGGATGTCATTTCATGTAAATCTAACCCTAAACCAAAGCGAAAATGGTAAGAAAATAGGATAAAACATCCGTGAGAATGCCACGGAAAAAGACAGTACGTAGCAGGGCCACGGAAAAATGCGGAGATCCGTGAGAATTCCAAGGAAAAATGAGCACAAAATTCCGTGACTATGCCACGGATATTCGTGAGATCAGGTATAAGAACTTGTACTTTTACTTTAATATAGATTTTGGGTACTCTACCCACCTCTGACGACAACACCGAGGTAACTGCTAAAATGTGCATTCAAAATTGATTGACAGGTCTGTCCCAATGAAAATTAACCTACAGCCAGCCACACAATGTTGCAAGCTTTTGGCAAACAGGTTAGAAATTGACTCAATACACACACACAAGATGGTTCTGGTTTCCGTTTGGCAAAAACACATTAATTTTAAATTACCCAAGACCCGATGCCGCTTATATTACATGCCACCTTAAATTCGCCACCTTAAATTCACATCAGGAGTTAGCATTACCATGTAATCAGTAGGGAATGAGATAAAGCATTTGGGGTGCTGTCTGAGGGGAGAGCCACGAGTTCAGAATTTTTGCCCGACACCAGAGTAGGCTTACTTATAGATGTACTGGCTGAGAGTGAAGCGATGGGGTGGAGAAGGGATTCTGCAAAAACTGTCACGGGACAGAGGGGGGGAACGGCTCTATATAGACATTTCTTTGCGCTAATTGGTCGGATTCCATGACCCTCCTTCTCCAAAACTTAGTTAAATAAGTCTTTTTTTATACTTGACTAGTGGTGAATTGCTGTACTTTATTTAAATGTTAATAGCACTTAAGTTATTTTGAAGAGTTAATGTGAAAACATTATCATGACTTGATCACATCACTTGTAATACATTTATGCTGTATAAGTAAGGTGAGCAACAGGGTAATGTCTTTCTCTCTAAATGCCACTTGTGCCTCTCTGCATTCAAGGGATGCATAAAAACCGACAGTGTTCAAGATCATGGATGTCAAAGTTCAGCACATCTCAACATCAAAGACACATTTGATGCTTGAACAGCTCCAGGTCACAGTCTACTTTTGTACCAGTTGGACATTTTTTCTTTAGTCTAAAGAAACATGTCTAAGCTGTGTATCAGGGGACACAGCAGTGTGGCAATTTTTTTTCTTGCCAGTCCTCATTAGCATCTACAGTCCTGCTGAGCCACAGGGATGTTCCCATTAAAAAAACATGCACACCCTGTTTAACCCTCCACATATTAACTAAAGTCTTTAAAATGTTTGCGTTTACGAACACTTTGGGGCCGTTTCCAAGACAGGGTTTAGATGAAGCCAGGACTAGCCTTGCTTATATAACACTATCAGAAATAAAGGTACAAAACTGCTGGGTAGATTACCATACCTTAAGGACCTACATTGTTTAAAAAAAGTCAAAGTATGTACCCTAGCTGTCATTGGGGCAGCTAGGGCAGTCACCTAGGTGTCATTTAAAAAGTTTATTGTATGGACCATTAGGTACAGATATGTAAACATCTAGTACCAATATGTATCTTTGAAATACTAATATGTATTTTCAGGTACTAATAAGCTCTCTTTGGTCCCAGTATGTACCTCTGAGGTACAAAAATGAAATCCTTAGGTGCAAAGCTGTACTTTTTGAAAGGGTACAGTCCCAGTGACAGAAAATGTACAGTTTTGTACCTTTATTTCTGAAAGTGTAAGACATTTAGGTCATTTATACCCTGCAAAAAACATTACTGGTGTGCATCTTGAGATTAGACAATGACACTGATATTTTAATATATAATTATAAACACATTATAAATGTTAGACATGTATTGTTGAAACACATTACAAAGACTGTAAATTATGTAGTGCTGAATTGTTGAGTTACACCGTAAAACAGGATCATTTGGGCAGAGCTAAAATGGTGTTTGGATGACGCACAGGAGCCACCGAGCATGAGCCCCCAAAACACAAACCCAAGCATCAATTGTGGTTGTAGCGGTATATGCAACTTTCCTCTGTGTGGGCGTAGTTTCATTGGACACGCCCCCAGTGTTTAAAAGCCTGTTTTTCCCAAAACCTATTTTATTTACTTGGCTTTTTTCCATTCAAATTTGGCTGGAAGGATAACACATTTTTCTGTGGCGTGACAAACTCAGAACACACCTTTTATATCACTTATACAGTATATTAAATAAAACATGCATTTTAGTGTGGGACTAGACTCCGGGAAACCACCTCTTTAATGCATGCGATTTAAACTAGGGATGCACCGAATCCAGGATTCGGATTCGAACTATATTTTTGACGGGGTTCGGGTTTCGGCCGAATCCTAGATTTTTTTTCCACCGAACCGAACCCTAGGCTTGCGCTACGCTGGTCGACGTCATGCGGCTGTTGATTACACACATCGGGTGCTGACGTGGAGATGAGCTTTTTCTTTCGGTGAGCCTAGGGGCTGGACACACCAAAACTTTTAAACACGGCTGAAAACGTCAAATGCCAGCTGTTTTTCAGCTGTGCGCTTGGTAGCTGTGATGCTTCAGCTGTGAGCCGGTTGGTTGCTGTGGTAATGTCCCGCCCCTCCTCCACTGTAATTGGACGGCCATGTGAAAACTGACATTGACGAGCAGAGCTTCTCACTCAAAGTTGAATATTTTTTAACTCTCCGCGCTCAGCGCCGGTTTTCAGCGCGGAGCTGCTTGCTTATTGGATAAACGAGCGTGTCGAAACGCATCGCTTTCATTATGCATTATGCTGTGTTAATGGAATTAGGATGCGAGTAGGATTCGGTATTCGGTTTCGGATTCGGCCGAATCTTAAACAGTGGATTTGGTATTCGGCCGAACCCAAAAAATCTGGATTCTGTGCATCCCTAATTTAAACACAACTTTAAAAGTTTAAAATGAAACTTTGTATGCACAATCATGTTGGAAACAGCAAATGCTCACTTTAAAAACATGGCACTTGGTATTTTTGTTGAAGTCATGCATGCTCGTCCGCTTGGTCACCCTGTACTAGAGATCTTCACGGGTCCACACAGATGCAAAAAACCTGAGGTCCGACTCAAAATGTATTCCTCAGACACAGGTCGGGTATAATATCGGGTCTAGGGTAATGTAAAATTAATGTGTTTTTGCCGAACGGACCCGAGAAGACCCCATGCAAACTATCTTGCGGGGCAGCCTGATCTAACGAATTTCACAGAATATTTTGTGAATTTTTTCCTATTTTCTTACCATTGTCACTTGGATTTGGGGTAAGAACGACTTTTGTTATATAAAATGACATCCTAACCCAAATCCAACTCTAACCCTAACGCCAGGTGACAATTGTTTAAAAATCAGAAAAAATAGTATAAACCAATAGTTAAAGTGACATCCTAACCCAAACCCCAAATCTAACCCTAAACCCAAGTGACAATGGTTTAAAAATAAGAAAAACAATTGAGTAACCAATACATGAAACTGACACAGAAAAGAAAGTCCGTGGAACAGATACAGAAAAATGCGGAGATCCGTGACAATGACACGGATAAATGCGCAAAATATTCCGTGACTATACCACGGACATTTGTGAGATCATGTTGCTCGCGGGTGTGCATCGAGTCCTTTTTCAACTACCCTATGTTTGCCAAGAGCCCTTGCAACATTGTGTGGCTGGCGGTAGGTAATTTTCGTTGAGCCAGACCTGTCAATCAATTATGAGTGCACATTTAAGCGGTTACCTCTGTGTAGTCGTAAGATAACAAATGAAAATAAATGAAGCAGGGGGATAAATTATATGCGAGGCCAATGAGGTTTCTTTCTGTCTGATTGGTGCACACACGTCGGTGCTGTTTACATTCGGGTCCAGTCAGGTTAAAAAAGTGCCACTTGGTCTAGTTGGACTCGAGTCTAATTTGGCTTGTCTCAGGTCTGGTCATTCTTTTATAAAAAAATATTTATACACATTAGTTTTACATTACGGGTACATTACTTTGGACCCGAGAAGACCTCTATTCTGCCCTGCTAAAAGAATCTTGCATAATTGAGATTCAACCTTTCATTATAAACAGGGGGCGACGGAGCACAAAATCTACTGTCTGTTCTTACCTAATGGTTTAATAGGAGCCCTGCCGATCAATATTTCATTCAGCCATTGAGCTTGAAGTACTCTGGCTGAAAGTGTCCTCGTCCCATCCGCAGCTGATAGACGTCTAAACCGTTTGCTTCTTTAATGAGGACAAAAGCAATAAAGTTACCCGAACATCCCAATATCAGCCAGTCATCTCCAAAAACACTTACGGACAGGCATTTTATTGCACTGATTGCAAAGGGATTTCCATAGGTTGCTATAAAAAGTTTATGCAGCAAAGTGTTGCACAAGTTCAAACCATTTCAATTTCACCCCTGTTTTGTATAAAAGCATGAGCCAAAATTGCATAAGAGCACCTGCACCCTTTAAATGAGATATGAGATAATTTTAACAGCTCACGAGTTGAGAAAAGATTGCATTTTACCGAGGCAGTGCAGTTTATGTGTGTGGGTGATGGGTCAGGGTGGGTGAATATAATGAAGCGTTTATGTATTTTCAGCTCACGGGAGGTCCAGTGTACTTACAGGCGGTGTGGGTTTTGCTTTCAGTGTTCCTGCGAGCAGCTTTTTCTCGAATCTGCAGAGGGAAACAGATGCAATAAGCAGAATGAAGTGCTATTGTCCGTCCCCTGCGAATACATGACAGGTTTACCGCCCTTGCCCGTATCTATTATTCAGGTGTCTCTCTTTGGGGGCGAGACCAATAAAATAACAGTGGATGTTCATAATGAAACATGCACAGTCGCACACACATACTGTTACCAATACAGCAGTAAAATAATAAAATAAAAAGGAGGTTTCTGGCACAGAATGTGTGCGATGTGACAACAGGGAATGAGAGTTCAACTTAACATATGGAGAGAATCAGGGAATGATCCGAGTCGAGAACTGGCAGGAATCCCAGTGGAACTAAAAGGCATAGGGGCACAAGAGACACTCTTTGTTTTTCATTCGGCAGGTGAATCACAGGTGCTGCGTTGAGCTGTGAGGAGGGTTCGAGTTTCGGGTGCACCTGAGACTTCAGCTTTAAGTATAGAAAAATATGCTCGGAGGAAAACATCGCAATTATTGCAGCGCTGATGGCTTAAAACCTGACAAAAACATTTCCAGATCAAGAAAATGTATCCTTTAGGAGGGATAGTTCACCCAAATATGAAAATTTTCTCATCATTTAACCACTTTCATGTTGTTACAAACCTGTGTAAATATCTTTGTTCTCATGAACACGAATGAAGATATTTTGATGAATGTGTGTAAACAAACCATTTATTCAATTCAATTCAATTCAATTTTATTTATATAGCGCTTTTCACAAAAGTCAATTGTTTCAAAGCAGCTTTCCATAAATAGAAGCAGTGAAAAGCACAGAAAACGACAGATAGCACAACAAAATACATGATAGCATGAGCAGTTAAATTTGCTGCGGCTAT